>NC_035437.2:67431625-68031625 GCF_002127325.2 Helianthus annuus | reverse complement strand
GGTGGAACAAACCCCATTTTTCGTCTACCCAACTCAGCAGCTCTCTTTGCTATCTCTTTAGATCTTTGGCTTCGCTTGTATCTTTTCAAGAACTCATCAATCTCTATGTCTCTCCATTTGCTCTTCCAATATCTACCAGAATTGATGTCTTGAGCGAAGCAAACAAATACAATTGATTGATATTGCATTGCTTGAGCTTTGTCTCTTTTCTCATAAACGATCTTGTTAAGAAATAAGCAATCAATGTCTTTCTTCGAGCAATTAACAAGCCACATTGGATCCAATATACTGATTCTTCGGGATTTTCCAGTGGTCTTGTCATAAAGAGAGATAACTGCCTCAGCCGTTGATTCATTATAAAACCATCCTTGAAATAAATCATGAAAATCTTGTTCGATGGCTCTGAGAAGCATGTTCTTCAGACACTTGGGCAGCTTTACATCCAGAGTTATATCTTTCTCTCCGTTTTCCAAAATTCTGACAATCTGCTTTGGATACTGTGGCTTCCAATCAGGATAACCATTCTTTGCTTGCAATTTGATGTAGTTCCACAGATCTTGATCATGTTGACGAACTTCAGGACCATAGTAGAACTGTTTGATATTCTTTGTCTTTACCAATTCATCCACATCCCACCATGGTAGAGAAGCAATATCAGATAAGAACTCAAAGTATTGAACTCCTTCTTCTCTCCTGATGGCATACACTTTCAGATCTTCAAGGTATCCCCAAGATAGAATATCTCCCCATGATAGATTTTTGCTGTGAGTGAAGTACTGGAGAGCTCTGAGAGTTTTTCTTTCTTTAGGCATATTCTTGAACCATTTCTTTCTTTCCTCTGCAAGAATCTCTCTCGGAACAGTTTCAGGAACACCTTCAGTGGAGATCTTTTAAACAATCTTTCTTTTAATCTCATCTTCATTTCTGTCTTTGAACATCTCAGCAAATGAAGGAAACGTCTCATCAATCCCAGCATAATGAAAATCAATTTCATCTTCGGATGAATCTGAAGCATCTTCAACAATCACATCATCATAATGATCTACTTCAAATGCATATCTAGGCTCAAAGTCTTTTGCTGGTGACTATGGAATCTCATCCTCAATATCAAACTTAAACTTTCCTTCTTCTAACCCCAACTCTTCTAACATTTCGGCTCTAGTTCTTCTAACCTCAACCTCTCCTTCTTGTTGCATTCAAGTAAATAACAGTTGGGTTTGAGAGAAGTACCTGATCAACATGTTGTTTTCCAGATGATGATGCTTCATTTTGTACATCATCCTCTTGCTCATTAATCTCATCATTCAATAGCTCTTCAATTCTTTCTTGAACAATTGGATCTTTGATTAACAACCCGGAAGCACCTTGATCATTGTCATCATCACCTTTATCATCTTTATCATTGCTATCATCAGGCTTATCATCCATTTGATCATCAATATTATCTTCATCTTCCTCTTCTTCATCTTCTCCAAATAACTCTACATCGGAGTCATCATCAACTATTTCTCCATGAGCTTTCTTTGCCTTTCTACGCCTTTCTTTAACTTTCATTTCACGAGCAACTTCTTGAACGTTGTAAGGCACAGGATAGGCATTACCAACAAGTACAAATTGTTGTGTCTTCCATTCTAGTAGCAACACTTCTTTTGCCTTTCTCTTTCTTTGAATAACATCAACCCTTCGGAGAATATTATCAATATCAACAGGCTCAGAAGACTCACCAACAATCATGAAGTCTGGTTCCTGAACTTCTTCAGCTTCAACCATTTCTTGTTCATCTTCAACTATTTCTTGTTCCTGGACTTCTACAACTTCAACCATTTCAATATCTTGTTGTGATGATGAACCACCAATATCAGGTTGGCTTGATGATCCACCAGCTTCTTGAGTGTCATCAATCACACCTTTGTTCTTTTGAGTCGCTTCTTCAGCTAAACGTCTTTCACGTTCCATTCTCCTTTCTTCAGTTCTTTTTACTTCTATTTCGTTGAACGCAACATGAACATCCATCTTGAAATGACTTTCCATGACAGAGTATAGCATATGAAGTTGTTCATCTTTCACCACCTTATCTACCTTCATGGCTTCCATCTCTAGCTTCATTGCCTTCATTTCGTTTGATGAAGCTTCACTCATCTCACTGAGTAGCTGATTAAGTGTTTGACTCACATCTTCCAAGTTCTTTATCTTAACATTCAACGAAGCAATCTCTACCGTCAACAGTTCAAACAACTTTGAATTATCATGAGCTTCATTCCTCATTTTGTTCATCGTTTCTTCTTATTCTATCAGCACTGCTCTGACTTGATCATGAGCTTTCATGAGATTATCAACTTGCTTCTTCAGAATATCACGCTCTAATTCAGTCTTGGCTTTCTCTTTTTCCAGCTTGTTGACCTTTTGTAACAATTCTTTGACTGCTAGATCGTTGAACATGTCATAGTCGTCTTCAGGAATATCTTCTGTGTAAATTCCTGTTGCTTTTGGAAATCCTTCAAACATGTAATCAACTTTTTCTTTCTGTTGAGATGATTCTGGTTTGTCTTGTGGAGGAGGACGTGGACTAGCAGCTTTAAACCCAGTGACTTCTACGTAATCATCACCACCAGTTTCTCTTTCAGCTACTGGTTCTTTTATTGATTCCACTTCAGGTTCTTTTGGTACCTCAACACCTTGTGTCTTCTCTGTTTCGAGAATCTTTTCTTTCTGAATGTGTTTCTCTTTCTTTCCACCTTTCTTTTTATGTGGTTCAGCTCCTGATTTCTTTGCTCTAACATTCCTTGGAATTACTCCAGCTTGAACTGCTTTACGCTTCTTTATTTGTTTCTTTGGCTTTTCAGGATCATAAGGTGAATCTTCTTCATCTGATCCTTTCTTTTTCTTTAAAGGCTTCTTCTTCAGCTGAGCTTTCCCTCTTCCAAGAGTCGCTGAATCTAATTCAGATTCAGATTGAGTTGCTTCAGAATCATCTTCGCTTGAACTACCCTGAGCTTCAATCTCTGGTTCAACTCTTGTAACCATCTCAACATGAGCACTCGATCCTTGAGCTTGTTGTGCTGCTGCTTCCTCATTCTTTTTCAGATAACTTTCAAAAGATTGATTTAGAAGATCAGCTCCTTGTTCAATGACCACAGATGGCTCCAAGACGGTTTCATCAACCAATCTCTGCTGTGGTTCTCCAGAAGACCCTACAAAACAAACATTAACAGAGACATTAGAAACATTTAATAAGCATAAATTCTAACTGTCTTAAGGCTCCCCCTTTCACTATACCCTTATCTCCATCCTTCGGAATGGTAACTGCAGGGGATGACTTAGGTGTTCTCTTTCTTTTTCCATCTCTCACACACCACCATCTAGTCTTCTTCTCAGCCATTTCGCTCATCTTATCATTTTCATTATCTGAATCACTGTTATCATGCCTCCACTTTTCATTCTCCGGAGCAACATAATCTTTATCCTTGATTCTGCATATCATTTGTTTCGTTTTTGTATCACTTTCTTTAGTGATTCTCACAATTGTTTCATATGTAATGTTTCTCACATCCATGACATCACTTCTGATCTTTGAAAGATCCTTGATCTTATCATTTATCAACGTCATAACGAATCTAGGATACATGATGTATTTGTCTCCTTTAGCCTGGCAGTTCTCCTTCATATACTCAAAGATCACTTGAGAAATGTTGTACTTTCTGTTTAATACCAGGCATGTGACAATGTTCATAATGTAATCAGAAACTTCATCATAGGCTCCTTTCCTGTGTGACAATGAATGAACCATGCAATGCAGCAAGTATCTATAAGCCTTCGAAAAACTTGTCTTAGTCATCTTTCCACTGATATGACCAGTAAATCCCATTCTGCACCACAAACCTTTAGCAAGACGTTCAGACATTATTATTGGATCATTGTCAGAATCTTTCAAGTCTAGAACTCTCCTTAAATCTCCAACATCAAACTTGAATTCTACATCTATGTCTTTTCCTTTTTGATCCTTCTTTCTCAAGACTGCATGTATCTTCTTGTCTGATTCCTCATATCTCGTTGTGTTCCAGAAAGCTCTAACATGAGATTCATAAATAACTGTTTTATCTGATATAGCCTTGGCTACTCTGCTTTCTCTCAAAAATTTGGCCATCTTTTCAACTACAGTACCTTTTGTGCTATCAGAATCAATTACACAATAAACATTGTGCCCTTTATCTGTGTCTTTTCCTCTTCCCTGTAAATATAGATAACATCAATAAGGTGTACAGGTCTTGATCCATGAGGACGAAAAAGATGAGAGTTTTTGAAAATTTTTTTAACACTTGAAAATTTTACTAACATTGGAAATTCCTATGTGATAGTACTAGAGGATCGAATGGCTTGTCTGATCGGTTAGCATTGATGTCTGATCGGTTGGCAATGCAGTGAAACTTCATTATGTAGAACTGGTCGATCGGTTAGCATGTCCGATCGGCTGGCAATGTTGTCCGGTCGGCTGGCAGATGTTGTCCGATCGGCTAGCAGATGCTGTTCGATCGGCTGGCAGATGCTGTCCGATCGGCTAGCATTTCAGCAATGAAGTAACAAAAAAAAATGTTGTCCGATCGGCTTGCTATGCTGACCAATCGGCTAGCAATGGAATTCACAGATGATGTCCGATCGGCTGGCAAATGTTGTCCGATCGGTTGACAATGTGCATAGAAATCAATGTAATGAATGATGATGCTGTCCGATCGGCTTGCAATTTTGTCCGATCGGCTAGCAATGCTGTTCGATCGGCTAGCAATGCTGACCGATCGGCTAGCACACTACAAATCATTTCAAACAACTAACAAATTAAGGCATATTTTCAAATGCATAAACTACCCTATGCAACAACACAAGTAGACACACTTTGATTGCTGTCCGATCGGCTGGGCTAGCCGATCGGCTGGCATCTTCATTCAAGAACAGATATGAACACACATATGATTCAAAAATTTATATGCAAAATATCACAAATTAATCACAGATCCATGTTCCTAATGTTGTCGCGATCAAAACCCTATGTTCATCTTTGTCTAATTCATCCTAAACAGTGTCTAATTTCACAAAAAGCTTGCCGACTGCCGAACATATATAATCCTAGATCTATCAAGATTAAGCAAGATTTAACACAAATTGATCCGGTAAACTTTTAGATCTAATCATTCCGAACAAAACCCTATGTTTGAAACTCATCAAAACTTCCTAAATCTTCTTAAATCTAAGATCAAAGAACCGACAGTGAAGAACACGAAGAACATGGTGAAATTGAACAGATTTGGATGTGAAAACATACCTTTGCCATTGAGAATGATGAGCAAACCAACAATACAATGAAATAATTGCAAAGAGAACCAGTGAATCAAGAAAATCAGTGAAAGTTTGAGAGAGAATAAGTTAGCCGATCGAACAGGTTAACCGTTTGAGTGAACTCTGACCGGCTATTTATAGGCCTCCTTGACTCGTCTAGGCTGTTCGATCGGCTGGCAATGCTGCCAATCGGTCAGCTTGTCCGATCCAAGTGATCCTTTGACTTTCAACGACTTTGACTTTTTGACCTTTTGACTTTATCAGTGTTTGAGAAATGCACTTAAGTATCTAGGTTCAAATGAATGACCCTAGGTACTTAATTTGCCTACCAAGTTCAACTTAATGACCTTGGTTGATCCGAGACAAAACATACTGATATTTTGAACAAACTTTTTCTGAAAAATTACAAGTTTCAAGTTAATGAACTTGCATAGACATTGCATTTTCTCTGGTTCTGTCAAAATTAGCTCCCAACTCATTTTCCAGTTCAGAACAACTTCCTGCATCTGCATCAGACTGCGAATCTGAAGATCAACTCTCTGCTTTGATTTGTCGTAAAATTAAAGCAGAAAAAGAAAAATCTTTTTGGATTTTCAAATGTACAATCTAAACTAGAAATGAATGATCAGAAACTAAAATACAGAATGTAGTGAAAGTAAGCTAATTACAAACATATGTTTGGTGAGCGTGTTAGGGAATCATATCAGCTGCCGACAAGTTACAAGTACCGTTAGGCTTAAATTCATACTCAGAATTAAACAATTCACATAGATTGTCGATATACTGGTCCACTTTAAATTTTCACACAAATTTCAATTTATTCAGGATACGATTTAGATGTCTTAGGAACTTAACTCATTCATGTGTCCCACCTCTTGAATATACTCCCGTATCCAGATCCCAATATTCAGTCTTACAGGTGAGTATACCACAGATGATATCTGTAAGGGGTTAAATGCGAGGGCCGTGAGAGCTCAGGTCGATACTTCCGTATACGCAAAGAGATGACGGCTTCGACTTTTCGGTGTGTCCCCTTTAGAGGATCTTTTGTTACAACAGCAATGACTATCAATTTTATTGTTTCATCAATTTGCTGAGGGCGATGCTATGTCTCAAGCATTTTGCGAAAAGTATTATTCGGGGACTAGGTCAGAACTTCCATTCAGCAGAAGTCCCGGAATAATACCCCAGATATCACTGAGTATAAAGACCTAGTTTCTCAGAAAGAGGGACCTTTCAAACGAGATTTCAGGGGTTACTTATATATCCAAGTAGTGTTCCCCACGAATTATGCAAGTTTGAAATTTTAGGTTTATATCCCAAACAAATCTATTAAATGTGTAAAAACCTATCGACACATCATCAGTGAGACTGTTTAATCCTTTTAAAAATATACAAATCTTTAGCATACTGTAACTGTCTAGCTGATGTACTATCATTTTCCCTTTTTACACAAGCTCTTTTTCGGTTTTCTACTGTTTTTGAATTTTTGAATTTTCTCATGTTTTTGGGTTTTTCAATTTTTTATTGTTTTTGGATTTTTAGAAAGTATATACACATATACCTATCTCCCCCTAAAGACCAAAACAGGTAAAAAATCGACAAACCATTGTAGATTGTTTTTCAACATCATCTACAGTGGTATCCTCATCCACGCCAATGATTCCATCCGACACCGATAAAAGCATCATACCATTCAGTTTTAAAAGATATTTAAAACGTGTTTTATCAAATGCTTTGGTATGTAAATCAGCTTTTTGCTCGTCGGTGTGGATTTTCTCAATTCGTATCAACTTTTTCTCGGAACAATCACGAATAAAGTGATGACGAATTTCTATATGTGTAGTTTTAGCGTGATGTACTGGATTCTTTGTTATATTAATTGCGGCCTCATTATCAACAAAAAGAGGTGTGTTAAGAAACTTCAAACCGTAGTCGCGCATCTGTTGCTGTATCCACAGGATCTGAGAGCAGCAACTGCTGGCAGACACGTACTCCTCTTCACATGTGGATAGCGCCACAGACATTTGTTTCTTACACTGCCAGGTAACCAAGCGAGGTCCAAAGAACTGGCATCCTGCAGTTGTTGATTTTGCATTGACTTTGCAGCATCTGAAATCTGAGTCAGAATACCCTTTGAGCGTAAAGTCGCCTTTTCTAGGATACCATAACCCCAACGATGGAGTTCCCTTCAGGTAGCGTAATATCCTTTTCACAATGATCAAGTGCGAAGCTCTCCGGTTAGATTGAAATCTTGCTGCGAGGCACGTTGGATACATAATATCGGATCTTGAAGCAGTTAAGTACATCAATGAACCGATCATGGAACGATAAAGCGTTTCATCTGCCCTGTCTCCGGTGAGATCTGGGTGAATCCCATGATTTGTTGCTAATGGGGTTGCAGTAGGAGTAGAACTTGACATCCCGAATTTTTCTAGAATATCATGAACGTACTTCGTCTGGTGAATGAAAATTCCCTCAGGTAGTTGATCGACTTGGAGTCCCAAGAAGAACTTCATTTCCCCCATCGATGACATTTCGAATTTTTGCTTCATAACTTGTTCAAAATCTTTGCACAAGTTCTCATTCGTTGACCCAAAGATTATGTCATCCACATATATTTGAACTATCAAAAGGTGTCCGTCGACCTCTTTAGTGAAGAGAGTGGCATCCACTTTTCCACGAATGAACATGTTGGCTAGAAGGTGTTGAGACAATGTCTCGTACCAAGCTCTCGGGGCCTGGTGTAAGCCATACAGCGCTTTGTCCAGCATATAAACCTTGTTCTTGTGGATTGGGTCGGTAAAGCCCGGTGGCTGTCCGACATATACCTCCTCTTTGACCTTCCCATAAAGAAACGCCGATTTAACATCTAGTTGATATACTTTGAAGTTTTTCCAAGATGCAAATGCCAGGAAAATTCTGATTGCTTCTAGTCGTGCTACAGGAGCGTACACTTCAGTAAAATCGATTCCCTCCTGTTGACTAAATCCCTGAACCACGAGTCGAGCTTTGTTTCGCACAACAACTCCTCTGTCGTCTCTCTTACACTTGAACACCCATTTGGTGTTGATTTTCCTGTGACCATCAGGCAGATCCACCAGTTTCCAGACACCCAATTTTTCAAACTGGTTCAACTCTTCTTGCATCGCATTGACCCGGGAATCTTCAATAAGCGCCTCTTTGTAAGTTCGTGGTTCGATCTGCGAAATAAAACAACTCAATGAAAATTCAGTTTGTAAAGGTGCTACTGTAGAATAAAAACTTGTAAGCCCTTGGTCAATTTGATGTCTAGTGCGAACGCCTGATTGCAGCTCTCCAATGATCAGCTCCTCTGGATGATATGAAAGAGTTCTTGGCATTACTTCACTCAGAACATCTACATCGCCTTCCAGATTAGTAACATTTTGATTTGCACCTTGTTCACTGATAGGATTTGTTTGATCTAAAATCTGGATCTGCTCCCCCTCAAACTCTGAATCACCATGATTAAATGTTGGACCGATATCAGATGTTAAATCATCATTTGTTGCCGTCTGAATATCGGGAGTTTGTGGAGTATCATCATGTTCTCCAGCATTACAAGGACCTGCTTCATCGTCATTTGAAGTTTGTTGTGATCGCCTAGAATACTTAGCTGGAAATCTTTCCTCTGATGACTCATAATCTCTAAGAATATCCAACTCGTCAAAGAAATCTTCTTCATCTTCAGGTTCTTCCATCACATCAAACGAATCCCACAGAGTGTCGTAGTGATAACACCATGAATCTCCAGGGTTCTGCGGCGGCATCGTATGACCTTGACATTCAACATTTGCAGCTTCAATAATCCGTTGTTCACTTGGAACGAAGACACATCGCATAGGACTTGCATAACCAACAAATATACCCTCAATGCACTTCGGACCAAACTTTCCAAACGGTTCTATTACCGTACAGGGTGACCCGAACGGTTCAAGATACTTCAAATCAGGCTTGCGGTTATTGATCAACTCAAAGCACGTTTTGTTGAATTTCTTGACAGTGAGGACTCTGTTGAGCGTATAGCATGCGGCGGAAACAGCTTCTGCCCAAAAATTTATCGGAAGCTTTGAATCAGTAAGCATAGTCCGTGCCATTTCGATTAGTGTCCTGTTTTTGCGTTCTGCAACTCCATTCTGCTGCGGGGGGTACGGAGCACTAAACTCATGCAATATACCTCGTTCTTCACAAAATTCTTCCATCTTGCTGTTTTTGAATTCAGTACCATTATCACTTCTAATTCTTCGGATACGCCTCTGGTACAGATTCTCAATCTTTCTGAATAACGCCATCAAACTATCAAACGTTTCATTCTTCGACTTCAGGAAAGATACCCAAGAAATTCTGGAATAATCATCAGTAACGACCAAACAGTAGTAATATCCTGTAATGCTTTTGACATTCACAGGACCAAACAAATCCATGTGAAGTCTTTCTAGTGGTCTTGAGACTGAATTGACTTGCTTATTGGGGTGTGACTTTTTCTTCTGCTTGCCTTTAACACAGCTAATGCACTCTCCTTCCAGATGAAAACCTTTGATGTGAACTCATGTAACCAAATCATTATGCACCAAGTGATTCATTTTTCTTAGATATATATGCCCCATCTTGCGGTGCCACAATCTCGATTCTTTCTCAGTCGCTCTCGACACAAAACAATGAGCCTGGCCCATGGTTGTCGTTGCTACACTCATATCCAACACGTACAGATCATTGACTCTTGGTGCCCTCATGATGATCCATTCCTCAGGGATAACAAATCCTGGCTTTAAGATCAAGCATTCTTTGTCAGTGAAGTGAGTGGTATACATCCTGTCACAAATCTGCGAGATACTTAGCAGATTATTCTCCAGCTCAGCAATGTAGTTAACTCTTTCAAACGTCACAATCCCATTGGATAGCATTCCTTCACCAATAATCCTACCACCTTGATTACCCGCGAATCCAATATAACCTCCATTGATATTCTTCACGTCGTACAGCAACGCTGTCTTTCCTGTCATGTGCCGAGAAGCTCCACTATCGATAATCCAACGTGAAACGGATCTTGGAAGCCCCTGCACATTTCAAAAGTATTTAATTAGATTTTGATGCTACCCAAGCCTCCTTTGACTCGGGTAACTTGACATTGATGCGAGTTGTTTTTGTGTAGAGCGGTGGAAAATTTTTGTCATTTATTTTCAAACTCTCCTCAGACCCAATCTCAACCTCTTTGTATAAAGGAGCATCCTTTTTCGAAGGTTGACCAGATGATTGGTCTTTCTTCACCACATACTTCTTTACAGAAGTTGATTTTTGTTTCTGAAGTTTCTCAAACAAATCCAAAGGTACATACATCTTCTTGGTCGAAGATGATGATTTTTCAGTCCCAGAAACCTTTGGTTTTGGAGAACTTGCTTTCTGCTCAACACCTTTTGGTTTCCAAGTTTGTTGAGATGAGGCAACTCTTTTGTAAAATTTGTCGTTTTTAGTTACCACATTTTTAGTAGGTTCAGTTTTGAATTTAGTGTTTTCATTTTTTAAAACATTTTCCTCAACAAACATTGGTGCTTTCCCTTTCACATCATCTTTCTTTCTTGGATTTGTCACAACTTCAGTCTTGGATTTCAAGTTGGTACACTTTCGTGCAATATGTCCAACTTGATTGCATTTAAAACATGTTCGGGAGTCAACAATCCGACTTGAATCTTCAGACTGAGGTTGTGAAGCCTTCTCCTCAAAGAACTCTTTGTTTTGATTTTGAAAAGATTTTAGGTTCTTCATCAGAACTCGAACTCGAACTTTTCACAAATACTTTCTTTACTACAAATATTTTGCTTTGAACATTCTTTCTTGGATAATTCTCACCCCCTGATAACCATTCGACCATCTGTTTTGATTATTGTTATGAAAATGCGAAGGTACAACAGGTTTTGTGTAGTAAGATTTATCTATTTCAAAGTTCTTTTGCCTCTTTGTCTGGTTCAAGCTTTTTACCTCAGACAGATTAATTTCTGTCAATTTGAACACATTTGTCAATTTATCAACATTTACATTCTCCAGTGGAAACTCGGAATCCGAATACAACTTATCCGATCCCAACATCTTGTACATGACAAGATTAGGTTCGTCATTTAAGTTGTTTTTGGTTTTGAGTTTCGGAATGTAATTATTCAAGAAACACTCATCATCTTCATTTGAATCAGACTCCAAAACACATTCAGCCATGCTTTTAACAATATCAGTCTGAACACTATCATCAGATGATGATGAAGAAAATGTGATATCAATTGACTCTGGAAGTTTTATTTCATTTAAATCTTCTTCACCATTTAGCAGCCCGGACTTTTTCTTTGAATAACTGTTTAAAATTGGTGGTGGAACTTGATGATATCCCACCCCTGTTCCATCCGAAAATACATCTTCGCCTGCTTTGTTTTTCCCGATGGGTTTGGGAACAATGTGCTGCAAAACAAAGCTTGCGGAGTTGTAGCTGGTTAATATCAATTGGATGCGTTCATTTTCAATTTTTGCTTCTTGGAATTGAAGCTTCAGTTTAGCAATTTCATCCAATTGTTGATTAATTAACTCTTCTTTCACCATAAGCACTCCCGACAATTGAAGATTTTCTTTTGTTGTTTTACCATTTCGTTCATCAGAATCTTTAACCGTTCATTTAAGCTTCTCAAAATTTTCGGTGATGTGACGATTTTCATGAATTAGTTTTTCATTTTCTTTCCTATTTCTTTCTATGTCACTTTTATCATTTTCAATTTTTTCAGTTAACTCTTTTGCTCGATCGTTTGAAGCTTTCAACATTTTATCCCGGTTTAAGATCTGATCTTCAACCTCTCTGACTCTTTTTGTCAGATCTTCAACCTTTTTGTTGTTAAGGTAAGCGATAGTACTACAATCTTTGCAGTTTTTCATGCAATTCTTGCAGTCACTTTCAATTTTAACTTTCTTACCTGACACTTGGTTTGTATCAATCTGACTGACCTGGCTTTTTGACTTAGTACCAGAACTAGAAACTACCTCCAGTTCCTTTGCAGCAAGAACTCTGTTAGCCATCTTCATCAGGTTTTCAGCTGTGAGCTCCTGTGATGTATCTATCAACCCATCATCAATCTTCTTTGTCTGCTGCTTCTTTTCTACCATCTTCTCTTTTTCTTCTTTCTCTTCCACTTTCTCTTCACCACCACCCCACCATTCTTTCTGTCTGGCTTCTTCTTCAGCAAATTGTTGAATGAGTGCATCAACAGTAATGGAATCAGGATCAACTGCGATATTTCCTTGTGGATCAAGGTAGCATTCTCTGTCGGCATCCCATCTCTTTGCCCTTTTGGCTTCTTTGTAAGTGTTGAAGATTCTGCTCATTCTTATTTGGGCTTTCATTCTTCTGTTCACAAACTTTTCTTCTTCCGTTCTGTTGTCTTTAAACGGAACAATTTTTGTTGCTGCAAACACATAACAAACTGCGTCTTCCTCAGGCAATAGCTCACTCCAGTCATATCCTTCATCGTCATGAATGACTGCAAGAGCTCTAGACTTTTCTTTGTCTTCAATCTGCTTCATCCTGGGAGGTTCCGATTTATACTGATGATAGATTGCATTCTTGTAGTAATCTTCTCGGAACGGATTAGCAGAATCGTCAGGATAATCGTTTCTACACTCGCGTTTAAAGTGACCTTTCTGTTTACATTTGAAACACGTTACTTTTGTCTTGTCAAAGCCTAACTTGGTGGTTGGTCCACCAATAGAAATTCTCCCAGTTATCTCCATGAAACGCTGTGCCCTTCTTACAGCACTGGCCATAGACCACCTTATATCGATCAATTCAACCTCCTCCTGATCGATTTGGTCATAGTCTTCTTTCGTAAGGTTGGTGTTGCCTATCTTCCCGGCCACAAGACTCTCATATGACTCTAAAACAGAGGCTAAGAACACCATCTGTTGCTTTGCTGACTCCTCACTGAAATTTTGACCATTTTTCAGATCCACAGCGATGTTGCATTAAAATACATTTTTTGGTGCTGATTGCTGTTGACTTGAAGTACTAGAAGATGGTCCTTGACTTGAAGCATTGGAAGACATTCCTCCATGAAAACCACTGTTAAAACCTTCTTGATTCGCTGGTTGTCAACTTTCTGCTGAAAAGGCTGTTTTGGGGGATACTGTCTTCGGGATCATGCTCTTTGGATAATACAGTTCCACATTTTGCTGATATAAAGAATGATTGACTTTATTTGTTTTCTTTATCTCCAGCTCATGACTCTCTAGTCTTTCAATCAGCAAATCAACCGTTAGCTCTTCTGACTTGATTGTATTCTTGATCATCAATGCAAAGTATTACCAGTCCATTTCTTCTGGCAAAGAGTCAAACAGCTTGTCAACTAGCTCTTCTTGAGAATATATCACTCCATGTCTTGCCAGTTCCAGCTTTAGATGTCCAAATCGCTCAATCATTTTAGAAACAGACTCATTTTTTAGACATCCGAACAAATCAAACTCTTTTCTCAGTAATTTTTTTTTTGTTTTTGATTATTTCAGCAGTACCAACACATTTAACTTTTAATTTTTCCCAAAGATCTTTTGCGTTTGAGTATTCAATCAATGAGATTATGTCTTCTCTCACTGACTGATGTATCATTGCTATGCACTTCTGCTCAGCCACAAAATTTTCTATGTCTTCACTTTCTGTCAAATTTTCACAATCTACTCTTCCATTGTTGAAGCCGTTCTTTAATCTTTTCCAGCTCGGGTATGCGAAAGCCTTTAACCATTCATCAAATCTTTTGGCCCACCTGTTATACTCTTCGATCGCCATCAGCTTTGGTGGTTTGTTATATGTACCATACGCGTTTTCCACACTTAAGGCATCGGATAAAGTTTTCTTCGCGCTAGGAGAGTTTCCATTAGTTCGATTTGATGTGTCATCTCCAGAGTTTCCAGCGAATGCATACATGTCACTAAAAGGATTCATGAATTCATCCATTTTTAAGTACCTGCAACAATTTATCAAACACTTAGAAATATTTTTGTGATTTTCAAAAATCTAACACAAATGCACTTGGATCGAATGACTTGTTCGATCGAACGGTATACACTCAATCGGTTAGCTTGTTCGATCGATCGGCTTGTTCGATCGATCGGCTTGTTCGATCGAACGACCTGTTCGATTGGATGTCAAATGAATGACTTGTAATAGCAATCAAGTACTGTCCGATTGGTCGGCTTGTCCGATCGGCTAGCAATATGACATAAGCAAAAGATATCAAATATCAACAATGTTGTCCGATCGAATAGCTTGTTCGATCGGCTAACACTGATGATGTCAGCAACACTCTTCTGAATGCAATCTAACTGAAACTGTCCGAACGGTTATACAAATAAGTTGATGATGTCAGCAAGTCTAAGAACAGCTAGGTCATCCGAACGGCTGACATCAGCAACCAAGAACAGTTTTTCATAGTTTTTGGCGAATTTGAACAAGTTTTTGAACGAATTTTGTTATGAAAACTTGAAGGATTATACTTCCGATGATTGCGAATCGATCTATAGCAGATTTATCAAATTTTAACCGTAAAATCACTCTCAATTTTAAGTTTTTCCGATTTTATGGTGACAAAATGAAAAATAAAGCTAGATCTGAGTAGAAAGTAGAAGAATCTGTCAAATTTCCGGTGAAATTTGAGTCGAAACGGCAGAAATAACAAATTTCTGGCGAAATTTGTCTCTAAATCAGCAAACACAGCTCGAATTCCGGTGAATTCGTCTTCGTAGATCTCGATTCAGCTCCCTGATGCTCTGATACCACTTGTTGGTCCCTCGGATAGGATCTTCTTCTTCGGAAACTTAGTTGAATCGGATATGATTAATGCGCGGAATTCATTGAATCACACAACAGATATACGAGAACAAATTCAACTCTGAATTACTGTATGATTTTCTATTGATTGAATATGAAAGTATACAAGCTCCTTAGAAAGTTCAGACGGACATGAATTTGCCAGAGAGTGAAAGTATCAAAAGTTACAAATGAGTTGCTCGAACAGTTATTTATAGGCACAGTCAGGATAGAGTGAGTGTTGGCCGATCGGCTGGGCTAGCCGATCGGCTGACATTGCTGACCAATCGAACAGCCTGTCCGATCGGTTGGGCTGTCCGATCGGCTGGGCTAGTCGATCGGCTGGCATAGTCAACGAAAGTCGGCACTTAACAAAATGACGCGCCATATCCTGACTTGCTTTACAAACATACATACAAACATAAACTATTCACAAACAAAACATGACTACATGCTGACGGAAGCTATAGACGTTATTGTACTAACAATCATTATTGCATGCAACACTATATGGTTCAATTAGTGCACGAAACAAACTTAGCACAGTTGTCAGACAAATTAGAAGTACTGACGGGAGTTCAGCACTCAGGCAGACATGATGATAAGACACAGAATAAGCCCGAAACCAAGAGTTACACTAGAATAGTGTGTAGGAAAGTAGGGATTACAAACTGCCTTCCTAGTAATGATTTAAGTGCCGGAAAGTGCCCGAAACATTCTAAAACTGCATAATTCTGCAGAAAACAACACAATTCAGCAATTTTCAGAATTTTAACAACTAAATATAATGCAGAAATGCGGTTTAATGGTCCAGAATACGTTCCTAAGTGTCGGGAATCAAAACTGTCATAAAAGGTAACATAAAGCACACTAAACTGCGCAATTAAGCACCTTAATGAACCGGTAACCAACCGAACAACTGGACACTACCCGAAACATCAAATTCTCACTAGAAGCATTGTTTTGGCATTACGAAGCTAGTTATGGTCACCGAACATCATAATACGTCCTATTAACACATAACACATATAACCCTAACTAATTCCATTACATTTCAACATAACCTCCTAACTTACAATTGAAACCCAACTAAACACCCCCCCCCACACACACACACACACTTACGGTTATGAGGTGGTCCCCACCTCCCTATTTCTTTTGATTATTAAAATTTGCTTTGTATAGAAGATATGAGACAAGGAATCTTTATGAAAGATCATGTTGGAAAATTAGAGTATGTAACCATAAGACTTTCCCCACTTGTCATCACTATCATTCAAACACCAAATCCTTCTCTTTCTCCTCTCTTGTTTATGGCCCAAGCACCACAAAAACAACCTCCATTTTCTAGCTTTCTTCAACTCATTCTAAGGTGATTTAGAGGCGTAACAAGCACATCTAAGAAGGGTGGAGGCATTGGAAGTTGAAGGACCTCATCAAGGAGCTATTAACCACTTGAATCTTCACCATCTTCATACAAGTTTCTTCCCTAGCCCTTGTGCTAGTAGTAAGGCTCTGACAACTTGTTTTTACTTCTTATTTTAATGGTTAAAAGGGTTATGTAATGTGTTAATCTATTGAAACTCAAAGAAACATGAAGATGAACATAAACATAAAGTTAAATAACATGAAGAACAAGTTGTTTTAAGTGTATGTAGTATGCTTGATTATTGATTTCTTGTGTTTATGATGTTAAACATCATATGAAACTTGCTAGATTGTGATTAAACACATGATCTAGCAAGATGAGAGGATGATCTTGTGAAAAACCAAGATGAACATCCTTTGTGTTCATCATGAACTTGAAAACCAAGATGATTTTGTGGAAGATGATTATGAATACATGTTAATAGTCTAATAAATGGATGATTTCAAAACTAGTTTTCTCAAGAAACTAAATTAAATTACAAGATTTACATAAACATAGGTTTTAAAGATACTAATCACATTTTTAGTTATTAATCAAGTGTAGAAACATGTTATTAACAAGAAAAATTCAAAAAGAAATATTTTTTGAAAAGCATTTTACAAGTTGTGAAGATCTAAAATCTTCAAGAATGATGTTATTAAACAAATAACAACACTTTAAAGGGTAACTAAGCTTACTTAACACCATACTAAGTTACTACACATTTGTATAAATTTTCAAGTTCATGAAGTAGTGTAAATGGCATGATTTTGGCACTTGGTAAGTGTTGTTTGAATTGTTGATGAATTGTGATGATTTTAAAAGAAAATGATATGCTTTGAAAGCATGGAAACCTCTATTTTTAATGGGAAACTATGGCAAAATTTTTCTAGAATTTAAACACTTAGAAAAATATTTTTAAACAAGTGTTTACAAGTGTATTTTAACTATGGTTTTTCATATAAAATTTGCCATAATTTTTGTTACAAAAATTATAAATATTGGAGGTTGGTTTTTGATAAATAAAAGTGACTAAATATGTATTTAGGAAAATATATATTTAGATGTCACAATTTGTGTGATTACTTGTATATTATGTGTATTAGTTATATTATTTTAGGACTTGAAATAATATAACTCACCAAAATACCAAGAATTATAATACAAAATATTACCAAAATTCCAAGAAAATAAATATATAATTTATACCCAAAATTTGGACAAACCGAACAAGGAATGTGAACCACAAAAATATTTCGGAATTAAATTCATAAATATATTTTGATAAAGGGTATTTTGGAAACCAAAAGAATGAAAATATGATTTCTAAAAGTGTTACAAAATATATCATATTTTTGACAAGAAGAAAATATATTATTTTGAGAAAAGAAAAATATATATGTTTTCTTGAACAATTAGAAAATATAATATTTTTGGAGAAAATATATATTTTCTTAAATAAATTTAGAATATATTATTTTTGGGGAGAAAAATGGATTTATAAATATTTTCTAAGTTAAACTTGAAAATATATTATTTTTGATGTTATATTAAAATACAATTATTTTTTCCAAGGAAAAAGTTATAGATGATTTTCTATAAAAGTCTTTCTTAAAATATATATATTTAAAGAATACATATATCGGTGATTTTTATTAAAAATAATATTCCGGAAAAATTGAATACAAAAATTAAGTATAAGAATACTTAATGGATACAATAAAAATGCGTATTCTCGTACGTATAAATACACTGGAATACGCCACCAATACTTGGCAAAAATACACAAGTCTAAAATACACAAGTATAATTATACCCATCCTTGGGAGGATACATAGGTATAAATACTTGATATACCAATATATATTATTTTAACAAATATTCCAAATAATTATATACTTTGGAATAATACAAGTACATCAAAGATGTAACACAAAGATACTAAGTCATAACCAACAAGACTAAAAGTCGTGGCACGACCCAGCCGTCTAATAAACCATAACACGTGTGTAGGTTGTAGTACGGCGTAAGGATACATACTTTGGGTATACAGGAGACAGGACATAAATCTATGAGTTCATGTCCCCCTTTTCTTTTAACTGTTTTCGATTTATAACTTCGGGGGTGAAATACATGTTACAATTGTTTGCAAATGATTACAAATGGTATGGTTATCTAAGGAATGAACTGTTAGATAATGTGAGTGGTGGGTACAAAGCTTAAGACCATTAATCCTCGTAGTAGGACCGAGGGACATGAGTGATAGATCTATTTGGGTGTTGCGAGCCCCACCCCTGGGCCGGAAGTGGCCGAAGGTGGTGACTATGTCTTACAGCCGGAAGCCCGATACAAAATCCGTTAGGTTTGAGCTGTCACACCCCCAAAATCCCGCCTGCGGAGTACCACCGCTTGGAGGCGTGACTGACCAGGATCCAGCCACCAATCATACTGAACAAGCACATAATGATCATAAAAGTTTAACCAATACGATTGGTGTTTCAAAACAATTAAGTTTAAGTTGCAAGCGGAAGCATAAGTTTAAAGTTATAACATAAGTTCAAAAGTTTCAAGTTTAACATAGCACGCAGCAATCCGTGTCCCACAACGATCCTCCTCCATGCAAGCTCCAGCTGAGTACCTATGGTCCTGCAAAGCATGTAGTAACGAGTCAACAACTAGTTGAGTGAGTTCACGGTTGGGTGTTCGTTTTAGTTGTTTCGAAAACAGTTTCCTTTAGCTGGCATCCTGCCGTGGGGGTTACCCCATAGTTTAAAAACGTGTCATGTTCATTCCCAGTTACTCCGGCACTCCGGCCGTGGGGGCTACCCCATGTTAGTTATCAGGCATTTCGGCCGTGGGGGCTACCCCATGCATACACTAGACTCGTTACCATATCGACTGCTGACTGTAGTCATGTTTAAGTGCCCTGAAAACATCAATGTCTATCATCATTGACGTGCCCCAGATCCATTAGTTCACGCCCGTCCTCTGCGGCACGGTGTGAGGCTTGTCAGACCTAAATAGCGCTATCTAACTAATGACCCGCTCGCCATTGGCCCGGCGATTAGTCGATACAAAAAGGAGGGACTTCGTGATAGAGTTTTAGTCTAGTACGTTTATCCGTCCATCCGGACGAGGAATCATATTCCTGAACCACTGACGTCCTACTCAAGGAGGACGAGGAATCCACGTTCCTTAACCCCGTTCCCAACCCAGGGAATCCCATGCTTTGTAAAGGGTGTGAACTCACCTTGGTTTGCTCGGCAGTTAATCACAGAAAGATCAATCAAGTCGCAAGTAGTCAATTACGTCCTAACATGGATACCACTTATAATCAGATTCAAACCAAGCAGTGCACGAATGTTCAACACGTATGGCAAACACGGGTAATAATCATGGCAACACGTTTAACATACACAGTTCACAGTTAACAGTCAAATACAAACCCAAAGTCCAAGTGTGAGGCCCAAACGGTTGGGCTCGTGATAACAGGCCCAAACAACATATCAACAGTAGCACAGAAGTCCATAAATCCGGCCCACTAACTTAGGCCCATAAGTGTGGTCTCGAGTCGCAACCGGACTCGCAAGCATGGTCTCGAGTCATGCTGTTTGTGCTGATCTCAGGTGGTTGCGAGTCGCAACCGGTGTCGCAACCATGGTTTCGGCTAATCATGCTGAGGTCTCGAGTCGCAACGGGACTCGTAACCTGTGGTCTCGGCTTGTCCTGCTATGGTTGCGAGTCGCAACCGCGTGGTCTCGAGTCATCACGCTGTGGTTGCGAGTCGCAACTGGGTGATTGCGAGTCGGTATGCTGTCATTTTCATGTTCAGGTGTTGATGCAGATGTAGTCAGCCAAATGGTACTATGTAATCAGGCCCAAATCAGGAAATAACCAATAGAATTCCACTAACAGTTTTCCTAATCAGGCTATTAGTCAAAGTGGATCAAAATCACAAGGGTTTTCATATCTTCAACTATCATTCAAAGTGTTCTTCAAATATTCAAACATATATTCAAGTTCTTCATAACATAAACAACACTTATTCAACCAAAACCATGAACAACTATCAAGATACAATTTACTAGCATGCATCCTACATGACAAACATATCCATTAGCCGATTTGTTTAGTATAAACACCCAAACTTTTCGGATCAAATTCAAGTGCAACCAATATCATCATTCACCTTTTTAACATACAATGAACCCATTTTTAACATCAAGCATTTATGCATAGTTCAACACATAACAAGAACATTCATGAACCGATTTCTTTTCAAAACATCATGCATAACTAAATTAACTACCATATTATCACATAATCTCATCATACAAACATAACATGAACATATTAACACTAAGCATTCAACAATAATCATTAAGAACACTAACCGGTTAATGGGTTTCGAAGGTGTGTGTGTAAAGCTTCCAACCGGGTGTGTGTGTGAGCCGATCCAAGTCCAAATCCGAAAATGAGGAGTGTGTTTGTGTTCTAGAGTTTAAGTGGAAGAGAGGATAGGAGAGTGTGTGTGTTGTGATGTTTCAACAAATGGTAAAAAAAAATGGCTAAGGGTGGTATATATAGTCAAGTTCCAAGTGGTGCACCCTTCATGGGTTTCGAGTGGGGGTTACGGCCCAAATGGCCCAACCGGCCAAAGGTTCTCGGCCCAAGGCCCATTCGTTCACTATTCACTCGAGACCTCATGGTCTCGAGTCGGGTTCTTTGTTCTCGCATATAACACGTATAAATATATACAATGCACACATAACAAGTACATATCACATAAAAAGTTCACGTTATCATTAAGTTTGATCGGTTAACTAGTCACATAACGTACAAGTATATCGCATCAAGACACAACGAAGGTTCTAGATTTCGGGTTGTCACATCATCCCTAAGTTGAAAGAAATTTCGTCCCGAAATTTGATGGCACTCACTGAGGAAGCTAGTCAAGTTGTAATGTTTTCCCGGTTATCCTGGGGTGTCACATCCACCCCCCGTTGATCTGGAATTTCGTCCCGAAATTCCGTAGCTTCAGCCTCAGTAGCGTTTGTACTGTTCTCAAACAGTTGGGGATACTTTTGTTTCATCCGATCTTCGCGCTCCCAGGTAAACTCTGGGCCGCGACGTGAGTTCCAACGAACTCGAACAAGAGGTATTCTAGTGTTCTTGAGGACCTTAACATCCCGGTCCGTGATCTCGACAGGTTCTTCGACGAATTTCAACTGTTCGTCGATCGTGAGTTCCTTCAGAGGAACTACGTGCGTCTCATCTGACAGACACTTCTTCAGATTTGACACATGGAAAACGTTGTGAACTGCACCGAGTTCTGCTGGTAAGTTCAGTCTGTAGGCCACCTTGCCTATTTTCTCAATGATTTCAAAAGGTCCAACGTATCGTGGGTTGAGTTTGTCTCGTTTACCAAAACGAACCACACCCTTCCAGGGTGAAACTTTGAGTAATACCCGCTCCCCAACCTGGAGCTCAAGTGGTTTCCTGCCCTTATCGGCGTATGCCTTCTGACGGTCACGAGCGGCCGCCATGCGTTGTCGTATTTGAGCAATCCGTTCAGTAGTGTCCACCACATGTTCTGGACCAGTGATTTGACTATCTCCCACCTCTGCCCAACAGAGGGGTGACCGGCATTTACGTCCGTACAATGCCTCAAACGGAGCAGCTTTAATGCTGGTGTGGTAGCTGTTATTGTATGAAAATTCCACAAGTGGCAGATGCCTTTCCCAGCTGTTGCCAAAGTCGATTACACAAGCGCGAAGCATGTCTTCTAAGGTTTGAATAGTGCGCTCGGACTGCCCGTCCGTCTGCGGGTGATATGCTGTGCTCATATCTAAACGTGAGCCAAAAGACTTGTGCATTGCCTGCCACAGTTCTGAAGTAAAACGTGCATCTCGATCAGAGATGATAGAAGTGGGCACCCCGTGCCTTGAAACAACTTCCTTGAGGTATATCTCCGCCAGGGTGGAGAATTTATCTGTTTCTTTAATTGCCAAGAAGTGTGCGGATTTCGTGAGTCGATCCACGATCACCCAGATAGTATCGTTTTCCGCGCTGTGATCTAGGTAGGCCAGTAACGAAATCCATGGAAATTTGCTCCCATTTCCATTGTGGTATCTCTGGTTGCTGAAGTAGGCCTGAGGGTTTCTGATATTCCGTCTTGACTCGCGCACAGGTCAAACACTTGCTGACATAAGTTGCTATGTGGGCCTTCATGCTAGGCCACCAATACGTAGTTTTAATATCGTGGTACATCTTGTCCGAACCAGGGTGTACCGAGTAGCGAGATTTGTGCGCTTCATCCATCACGAGTTCCCGTAAATCGCCATAGAGTGGGACCCAGATGCGTCCTGTTACATAATAAGCACCGTCTTCCTTCTGTTCTAAGCGTTGCCTTGACCCGCGTAGGGCTTCAGCTCTAACGTTTTCTGGTTTCAGTGCTTCTATCTGAGCAGCTCGTATTTGCGAAGGTAGACTAGAATGGATCGTGAGTTGTAAAGCTCTTACACGCTTAGGCGTAGTGTCCTTCCGACTCAGGGCGTCGGCCACAACATTGGCCTTGCCCGGGTGATACCTGATAGAGCACTCGTAGTCATTCAGTAATTCGACCCATCGTCGTTGTCGCATATTCAGTTCCTTCTGCTTGAATATGTGCTCTAGGCTCCTGTGGTCGGTGTAGATGGCGCACTTGGTTCCATATAGGTAATGCCGCCATAGTTTAAGTGCGAAAACAACAGCTCCCAGCTCCAAATCGTGTGTAGTGTAGTTCTTCTCGTGAACTTTGAGTTGTCGTGAGGCGTAGGCTATGACTTTATCTCGTTGCATCAATACACAACCAAGACCTTGAATTGATGCATCACAGTAAACCACAAAATCATCTGTGCCCTCTGGCAGTGAAAGGATAGGAGCACTACAAAGTCTATCCTTTAGATGCTGAAAAGCTAACTCTTGTGCATTTCCCCAACGATAAACAACGCCTTTCTGTGTTAGTAGGGTGAGGGGCTGCGCGATCTTAGAAAAATCCTTAATGAATCTTCTGTAGTAACCTGCCAATCCCAAGAATTGGCGAATCTCCTTTGGTGTACGAGGTGCAGGCCAGTTCTTAATAGATTCCACTTTGGACGGATCAACGTGAATCCCATCCTTGTTCACCACATGCCCTAGGAAATGGACCTCTCGAAGCCAGAAGTCGCATTTCGAGAATTTTGCGTAAAGCTGTTCCTTCCGAAGGAGTTCCAGAATAAGTCGTAGATGTTGTTCGTGCTCTTCTTTGCTCTTAGAATAGATCAGGATGTCGTCGATGAAGACTATAACAAACTTATCCAGGTACGGCTTGCAAACTCGGTTCATCAAATCCATAAAAACTGCCGGCGCGTTCGTCAGCCCAAACGGCATGACCAGAAACTCATAGTGCCCATAACGAGTTCTAAAGGCCGTCTTAGAGACATCCTCTTCTCGAACTCTCAGCTGGTGATATCCCGATCTCAGATCGATCTTTGAATAGTAGCTCGACCCCTGCAACTGGTCGAACAAGTCGTCAATACGCGGTAGAGGATAACGATTCTTCACAGTCACCTTGTTGAGTTCACGATAGTCGATACACATTCTGAAGGTACCGTCCTTCTTCTTCACAAATAGTACTGGAGCTCCCCAAGGCGATGAGCTAGGACGAATAAAACCTTTATCCAAGAGTTCTTGTAGTTGCGTGGAGAGTTCTTCCAACTCTGATGGCGCTAAACGATAAGGCGCACGGGCTACAGGCGCGGCTCCAGGAGCTAGTTCAATCTGAAACTCGACTTGGCGATGGGGCGGAAGACCAGGTAATTCCTCAGGGAATACCTCAGGATAGTCGCGTACAACGGGAAAATCTTCTAACTTCTTCTCTTTTTCTGTGGTATCAGTAACTAGAGCCAAAATCGCAGTGTGGCCCTTTCGTAAGCATTTCTGGGCCTTAAGAAGAGAGATGATGTTCTCAACAGCACTTCTCTTGTCGCCACGAATCATGAGAGGTTCACTACCTAAACCAGGAATACGAACGATCTTCTCGTTGCAAAGAATCTCTGCTCGGTGTTGGGATAACCAATCCATCCCAATGACAACGTCGAAACTACCCAGAACAATAGGAATAAGATCAACAGAGAAGGTCTGGTTAGCGAGAATAAGCTGGCAACCCTTGACTACGTGTGAGGCTTCCAAACTCTTACCATTAGCTAGCTCTACACTGTGCTTGTCGCTCAGGGGTGTTGGAATACGCTTAAGCATCTTACTAACTTCTAGTGACACATAGCTAGTATCGGCACCCGAATCAAATAAGACTGTAACATAAAAGTCGTCGAGAAGGAACTTACCCGTCACCACGTTGGGATCATTCCTTGCTTCACCTTGACCAATCACGAACACTCGTCCCCTAGCACCATTGTTGTTGTTTCCATTGTTACCATTCCCCTGATTGTTGTTGTTGTTCTGATTCAGTTGGGGACAGTCTTTCTTGAAGTGGCCTTCAGCTCCACACTGAAAGCACCCTTTGTTGTTACCCTGCTGCTGTCTCTGGTTCTGCTGAGGTTGCTGACGATTCTGATTGGCGGGGTATGCGCTCCTACAATCCTTTGCAACATGACCAGGCTTGTTGCATCGATGACAGTTGCCCCTGGTGCATGGCCCACTGTGGTGTAGGTTGCAACGATTGCACTTGGGGTGATTTCCTTTGTACCCACCATGACTTTGACCACCAGATGACTGCTGACTGGGGCTCTTGTGATCATCCGTCTTTCTCTGCTGAGGCTGAGTTTGCACCGAAGTTGAACCCCTGCTTGAAGTTCCATCCCATTTCCGTTTATCCCCACTAGAAGCACCAGAAGTAGTTGCAGCACCTATACGCTTCGGTAACTTGTTCTGCTCCACCGCCTGATCAGTAAGACGGTGAGCCAACTGTACAACCTGCTGGATAGTAGTCAAGTTCGCTGAAGTCACATGACTTTGGATCTCTGGCACCAAGCCCTTGAGATAGAGTTCAATTCGCTTATACGGAGGATCCACCATAGTAGGACACAACAAGGCTAGCTCATGCGACCTCTTAGTGTATGCCTCAATCTCTGACCCCGACATCTTGAGATTGTAGAACTCATCTTCCAGTTTGTGAATGTCGTCACGACTGCAGTATTCCTCTCTGATCATTTCCTTGAAGTTTTCCCATGGGGTGGCGTTGGCAGCAACCAACCCCAGCATCTGCACTTGAGCATTCCACCACGTGAGAGCCAAACCCTCGAGAGTACCAGTAGCATACTTCACCCTGCGCGCTTCAGGGCATTCACACATTTCGAACACAGACTCCAGTTTCTCAAACCAGTGTAGGAGACCTACTGCTCCTTCAGTTCCGCTAAAAGTAGTGGGTCGACAGTCCATAAAGGTCTTAAAAGTGCACACCGGTGCCTGAGCATATTGACCTAAGGTAGGTGAAAGAAAGACAGAGTTTAACACAAAGGTTGGTTCACGAGAGTAGGATCCAAATGATCCTAGAACAATTTCGGACTGCAGGATATACCTCCTGCGTGTGCAGCTGCGAGCGCTGCGGCAACTCGTTCGTTGATCAAAGCCGTCAACTGGGCTTGTGTCATGTTAACGCGTCCAGACATGATTCTTCATAATAAGAGTAACACGTGTGAGAGGGGTTCGCGAAAGTACGATAGTAGGACAGAGTAAGCACGCACGTGTTCAAACAACAGTAGTTATACTAATCAAGCATACCATGAGCAATGTACTACGCAACTAACAAGTAGGCAATATACATACATCATATTACCTAGAACGTCGAGCCTTGCATGCGGAGTGAAGTGTCGTTGTGGACCGTTGAGCATTAAACCGGTTATAGTCTGGTTTTATCAAAAACGTTTCTCCTTTATTAAAACCACGTTCACTATAACCAATGGCTCTGATACCAATCTGTCACACCCCCAAAATCCCGCCTGCGGAGTACCACCGCTTGGAGGCGTGACTGACCAGGATCCAGCCACCAATCATACTGAACAAGCACATAATGATCATAAAAGTTTAACCAATACGATTGGTGTTTCAAAACAATTAAGTTTAAGTTGCAAGCGGAAGCATAAGTTTAAAGTTATAACATAAGTTCAAAAGTTTCAAGTTTAACATAGCACGCAGCAATCCGTGTCCCACAACGATCCTCCTCCATGCAAGCTCCAGCTGAGTACCTATGGTCCTGCAAAGCATGTAGTAACGAGTCAACAACTAGTTGAGTGAGTTCACGGTTGGGTGTTCGTTTTAGTTGTTTCGAAAACAGTTTCCTTTAGCTGGCATCCTGCCGTGGGGGTTACCCCATAGTTTAAAAACGTGTCATGTTCATTCCCAGTTACTCCGGCACTCCGGCCGTGGGGGCTACCCCATGTTAGTTATCAGGCATTTCGGCCGTGGGGGCTACCCCATGCATACACTAGACTCGTTACCATATCGACTGCTGACTGTAGTCATGTTTAAGTGCCCTGAAAACATCAATGTCTATCATCATTGACGTGCCCCAGATCCATTAGTTCACGCCCGTCCTCTGCGGCACGGTGTGAGGCTTGTCAGACCTAAATAGCGCTATCTAACTAATGACCCGCTCGCCATTGGCCCGGCGATTAGTCGATACAAAAAGGAGGGACTTCGTGATAGAGTTTTAGTCTAGTACGTTTATCCGTCCATCCGGACGAGGAATCATATTCCTGAACCACTGACGTCCTACTCAAGGAGGACGAGGAATCCACGTTCCTTAACCCCGTTCCCAACCCAGGGAATCCCATGCTTTGTAAAGGGTGTGAACTCACCTTGGTTTGCTCGGCAGTTAATCACAGAAAGATCAATCAAGTCGCAAGTAGTCAATTACGTCCTAACATGGATACCACTTATAATCAGATTCAAACCAAGCAGTGCACGAATGTTCAACACGTATGGCAAACACGGGTAATAATCATGGCAACACGTTTAACATACACAGTTCACAGTTAACAGTCAAATACAAACACAAAGTCCAAGTGTGAGGCCCAAACGGTTGGGCTCGTGATAACAGGCCCAAACAACATATCAACAGTAGCACAGAAGTCCATAAATCCGGCCCACTAACTTAGGCCCATAAGTGTGGTCTCGAGTCGCAACCGGACTCGCAAGCATGGTCTCGAGTCATGCTGTTTGTGCTGATCTCAGGTGGTTGCGAGTCGCAACCGGTGTCGCAACCATGGTTTCGGCTAATCATGCTGAGGTCTCGAGTCGCAACGGGACTCGTAACCTGTGGTCTCGGCTTGTCCTGCTATGGTTGCGAGTCGCAACCGCGTGGTCTCGAGTCATCACGCTGTGGTTGCGAGTCGCAACTGGGTGATTGCGAGTCGGTATGCTGTCATTTTCATGTTCAGGTGTTGATGCAGATGTAGTCAGCCAAATGGTACTATGTAATCAGGCCCAAATCAGGAAATAACCAATAGAATTCCACTAACAGTTTTCCTAATCAGGCTATTAGTCAAAGTGGATCAAAATCACAAGGGTTTTCATATCTTCAACTATCATTCAAAGTGTTCTTCAAATATTCAAACATATATTCAAGTTCTTCATAACATAAACAACACTTATTCAACCAAAACCATGAACAACTATCAAGATACAATTTACTAGCATGCATCCTACATGACAAACATATCCATTAGCCGATTTGTTTAGTATAAACACCCAAACTTTTCGGATCAAATTCAAGTGCAACCAATATCATCATTCACCTTTTTAACATACAATGAACCCATTTTTAACATCAAGCATTTATGCATAGTTCAACACATAACAAGAACATTCATGAACCGATTTCTTTTCAAAACATCATGCATAACTAAATTAACTACCATATTATCACATAATCTCATCATACAAACATAACATGAACATATTAACACTAAGCATTCAACAATAATCATTAAGAACACTAACCGGTTAATGGGTTTCGAAGGTGTGTGTGTAAAGCTTCCAACCGGGTGTGTGTGTGAGCCGATCCAAGTCCAAATCCGAAAATGAGGAGTGTGTTTGTGTTCTAGAGTTTAAGTGGAAGAGAGGATAGGAGAGTGTGTGTGTTGTGATGTTTCAACAAATGGTAAAAAAAAAATGGCTAAGGGTGGTATATATAGTCAAGTTCCAAGTGGTGCACCCTTCATGGGTTTCGAGTGGGGGTTACGGCCCAAATGGCCCAACCGGCCAAAGGTTCTCGGCCCAAGGCCCATTCGTTCACTATTCACTCGAGACCTCATGGTCTCGAGTCGGGTTCTTTGTTCTCGCATATAACACGTATAAATATATACAATGCACACATAACAAGTACATATCACATAAAAAGTTCACGTTATCATTAAGTTTGATCGGTTAACTAGTCACATAACGTACAAGTATATCGCATCAAGACACAACGAAGGTTCTAGATTTCGGGTTGTCACATCATCCCTAAGTTGAAAGAAATTTCGTCCCGAAATTTGATGGCACTCACTGAGGAAGCTAGTCAAGTTGTAATGTTTTCCCGGTTATCCTGGGGTGTCACATGAGCCTTCCTGCACCATGTCACACATATTAATGTATTAGCTACACATTAATTGATCTGGTCATAGACGCTTTCATACCGAATTACAAAGGCATACTTACAATGATTACAAATGTTTACAAGATTATTCGAACTCGTACAGAAACACATGAACTCGCTCAACTTTTGTTGATGTTTTCAAAATTACATGTATTTTAGGAAACAGGATGGATCTTGGGCGCTGGTGTTGTTTTCAAGACATAAATTTCGAGTTTTGATGTCATCCACTTTTGAAATATAAACTTGAGGATTTTTGGTTGAAACTTAATGACTCGTGTTTGTAATATTTTAAACTTATGAAATGGATGAACATCATGTTTTAATCATATAGTTGTTTATTATAATTGAATGCAATGATATTGAACAAGCCACACATCATACGCTTCCGTAAAAGTCAGGGTGTGACATTATAAAATCCTGATTAAAACCCCAATCAGAGGTTTCACTGCCGTATCGAATTCAAAAGTTCTTTCAAAAGCAGTTTCCATCAAAATCCTTCGAATCATTCATCTTCTTTCTCGTCTCGCAACTATCTTCGAATCACCATGACACTTTCACTCAAAAAACCTCATAACTATCTGTGTACCCTTGAGAAAACAAGCCAAAACACAGATTTTCACTCCCTTATTGATGCTCTTTCCTCTTCATAGTACAAAACTTTGTTGACATGCAACACACCAATCTATCAAGAAACCCTACATGAATTCTGGAAAAATGCAAAAGTTGAAGTTCAGGACAAAAATCCCTGGGCTATTACATCTGAAGTAGGAAGAATTCTTGTTTCCATCACACCACAAACAATCTCTGAGGTTTTTGAGATGAACGACCATACAGGTAATAATTCCTTCCCTAAAAATGAGTACCAGACAGATCTGGCCGAAAGGAGGTATGAGGGACAAATGAATAAAGCAACTTTGCAAAAGGGAATTTCCCACTTCCCATGAAATTTTTATTTCATACCCTACTCATGTGTGTTTCAAATAAAACTACAGCTTTCAATGAAATACCATTAAACATCCAATACTTGCGATATGCTATCATGGCAGAAGCTGATTTTAATTATTCCCAAAAGATTTTCAATGATATGGTTAAAAATGTTAATAATATAAAAGACAAGAAGAAACCATTTTTGTTGTTTCCTAGATTTTTGAGTTATTATCTACAAAAGAAAATACCAAAGGATAGTGCACAAGTGCTCATCCAGGGTGCTCCTTGTCAAATAAACAGTCTTTCTTCTGAAACCTTTACAAGGATGTCAGAGTCAAAGGATTTGAAAACACAAACAGAGGAACCTGAGCAAACTTTGGATGCGTCCACATCTGCTCCTCAGGTTTCTACTGTTCAGCCCACTGTTCATGGTGATCACAGCGGCACAACCACTGCTGTGAAACCCCCACCAAAATCCACCAAAAATACCAAAAAGAAAACTTCCAAAAAGCCCACCAACCCATCCAAAAAGGATCTTTTGGAAGATGAGATCCCAGAAGTAACTCCTGTGACAACACAAAAGTCACCAATAACCACTGCTGCTACTTCCTCACAGCAGATGGTAGAAAGATCTAAACCTGAGCCTGAAACTCCTCCTGCATCCTCACAAAAGGATCAGGTTGTATATACAGGGACACCACATTATGAAGCTCTGGATCCACTTGAATCCATCTTCCACAGCCCTGCTCCTGGGGTAAATTCTCTTTCAACTCCTATCCTCACTTCACAAATCCCACCATCTTTTATACCTCTATTGAATGCATTGGATATAGATCAGACACAAATTAGTTCTTCTCAACAACCTATCACTGAGAATATACTCCAACAAGTGACTGAGCCTGATTCCTCTATCCTTTCAACCCATCAACAGCTGAGGAGGTTACACCCCTAGAGTTACAAGTAACTCTTGGTGGTAGTTCAAGTGGAGCAGCTACTACAGGTGTTGAATCCACTGATTTACACCTGAACAGTGGTTTCACCAGTAAGTCTCCCTTGAAGGCAACCACTACTGATGCTGTCATATTAACCACTGGTGTGTTTCATTTACCCACTGGTGTGTTAAATAAGATGGTTGATGTAGAGGGAAGTCCCTAGTACCAAGAAAAAGGGGCATCAGTGGATGAACCAGTGGAAACTTCTTCTAGTCCAACTACTGATACAACCACTGCTAGTGGGAAATCAGATGATCCCATTCACTTGGGTGATGGTTTAAAATATAGAGAATTGACAGAGAGAGTAGACAAAATTGAAACATCTGTGGCAGATATCAAAAATATGCTGCAACAGTTGTTATAATCTCAAAAAGCTCCATCCACTGCTTCAACATTTGCTCCAACCCCCAATGAACTATGGCAACTTTTCCAACCTGTGCTTCATCAACAAAGGAAATATGCTGATCAACAGCATGAGATTCAGCTACAAATGATCAGAAATGTGATGGAAGCAAGGTATAAGGATACTTAAGCTGACATTAAAGCAATCAAAGCTCATCTACTCCAAACCACTGGTACTTCTCCTCCTACCATTGTCTATGTTGAAAACCCTGATGATGCCAAAAAGGGGGAGAAAGGAAAGAAGGGAAAAGATGGTTTACACTTAGAGCCTGATCCAAAAGCTAAAGCAGTTGTGGAGATTCCCAAGCCAGATGGTTCAAAGAAGGTTGATGTGACTCTCAATGCCTTTGCTGAAGAAAAAGCAAAGAGAAAAAAGAGAATAGAAACAAAGGGTGATAAAAGATTTGCAGAGGATAAGAAAGTTTTTATGGCAAAGGAAGTGCAGGGTACTTCAAACAGAAGAAAGACTACCAGAAAGGTCAGCCAACCTAAAATCACACCTTCCAAAACCACTAAACATATCCCTGAATCCCCAAAAGTTCCTCACCTCAAACCATAAAACCAACAGATGTTAAGACACCTGTTGTATCAACAGTTGTTGATACTTTAGTGGTTTCAACAGATATTGTTTCAACCAATGCCCTTATCATTTCACCAACCACCACTCAATCTACTACACCAAAAACAACACTACCATCACAAAAACCACCTGTCAAAAAGCAGAAGACAACAGTTGACACATCAACAGTTGTAATGACAACAGTGGTTGAGACACCAGTTGTCTCAACAGTTGTTAGTCAGTCACCCATCACTTCAAACACTCCTTCTCAAGCCATAATCCTTTCTGTTCCAAAACCTCAAACAAAAACACCTTCTCCCAAAAAGGTGTACATAAGAAAAAGAAAGTTTCAGGTGCATGATGATGACATACCAGCACCTGATCCTATTTCATCTGCACCCTATAAACAAACTAAACCTCAATCATTCATTCCTCCAACATTGGCAAACCCAATCAAAGATCCAAAAATACTTGAAGGACATGATCCTGCAAATGTTGTTCCTTTAGCAGCAAGTTACCCACTGGAACTGCCTGCAGTCAAAAATGAAATTAGACAGTTCTACACAGTGGATGACCCTGCCAAAAGAAAATTTCCATCTCTCACTGGTTTCAGACCTCCTAAAAACTTATATGAGTATTTAAAACTCAAAGCAAGGCAGGCTGAATTGCAAGCCAAGTATGAAGGTTAGGGAGAAAGTGATAATAGCATCTCTAGTCGAATGCAACTTTTGCTGAGCAAAGTCATGAAGCTGGAAGATTATGCAATAGACTTAAGCAAAGAGATGTCTAATTTACCACCAAATCCTAATCTACAAAAGGAAATGAGACAAGATCTCTTGGAGCTGATCATGAGAGATAAGTTCTATCCTGCAAAGGTTGAACAATTCAAAGACTGGCCACTCATTGCACTCAAAGCTGAAGCAAACAGAATTGAAAGAATCAGAAATGATCCAAGTATGAAAAGATCAGCACCAGACTGGAGTAAGTATAAAAAGAAAATTGCAGATCTTACCTTGGAGTACAAAAGAAAGAAGCAAGAGTTGGTTGCAGCAAAGTTTGGTACAGCCAAAGCCATAGCAAAATGGTCAAGGCAATACACTGACATGGTATATGCAAAGCTTGAAAAGAAAAGAGAAACAGATCCCACTGTTCCAAATAAGCCAGCATACAGAGACAAGAAAGTTGATGAGCCACAGCAGCAGGCCCTCTCTTTAAAAACCTTGTTCACATCATCTGATACCTACATCATTGCTTTAAATAATAGAAAAAAGCAAAAACAGATGGAAGAAGAAGAAAAGGCACAAGAAGCTGACATTATGAAAGTGGCTCTACAGCAAATGATTGCAGAAAATCCTGACTCAGCAAAGCTTCAAGACATTGCTAAAAGAGTCATGAGCAGGCCTCCTTCACCCAACTCATCAAAAATAAAAGCTCTTCTAAGAAACCCACTGAACTCAAAAATACTAAAGTGTAAGTCTGATCAAAAGACCCACGTATTGACCCTGCTCAAGTCCAATGGAGAAGTTAAGCACATATCTAGGGAAAATGCACTAGGCCAGAGTGTAGCTGATCTCCAAGATCTCCTAGAGCTTCAACTGTGCAGGGATGAGGATGGTGAAGATTCCATGAACTTTGAATTACAATTCAAAGGGCAAGTTAGGGAATTGTTGATGAGACAATAAAGATCTTGAATAATGAAGTGTTTTGGCATCATCTGTTCCAGGGGGAGATTGTTGGGATTGAACCCTACAAAGGAACAGTTGATAAAGCCAAAACTGGTTCAGAACAATGGATCATCATAAACAGTGTCTGCAAAATGTCTTTCCCCTTGACAGTGGCCCTAACAACTGGTAGACTACAAGCTCTGTTGTTTTACAACTGCTGACAAGCCAAAGCACTGATGAAGATTAAAGTACTGAAGCTCAATCTACTGATGTGTCCCAAGCACTGTTAGAGACCAAAGCACTGCTCTTCCAAAGATCTGGTCATCCTTTGAAGAAATCACTGATGCTCAACATCAGTGCTTAGCATACAACAGTGGAATGAAGAATCAGTGGTTACTTATTCTTTGTTTATGTAATCAGTAGTTTAATTATCAGTGGTTGTATAGATCAGTGGTTGTAGTTTGTTAGGAAGTTAGATGTCACTTTCATGGTGACGTCAGCCGAAGATGCTCAGTGGTTGTGTTGTACTATAAATAGAACAATACCATGTACTGTTCTGTTAGCTCTCTTCTTCTAAGCCATTCAGTACGAACAATCAGTGAGCTCAGGCTGAGGGGGAGATCTGTGCACGCATGCTATTGTAATTGATTATTGTAATAAATACAATCATTCGGTTTAATGATAAATATGTTTGCTTAAACTTTTCTTCCATTGATTGTGTGTTCAAAGTTTATTTCATAGTTCCGCTGCAATGCATCTCTGTTTCATCTTCATTTTAATTAAACAAACACAATCTAAGAAACTCAGATCCTAACACTATAAATAGATGTTCAAGCTTTCCATCTTCCCCATCCTTTGACATCCATTCTCTCTCACTCACCACCGTCATCCACCACTGTCACCACCATTTCCGTCTTGTAATAGAGTTTTGGTGTGTCTTAAGTTCCAAGATTGTAATAAATTATGTATAATCTTGTTGTTTAACATGTCTAAATAATGATTCATATATCCTCCAACAAGGCACCAAATATATGGTTTTCCGTGTAAGTTCAATTTAAGCGATTCCATATTTAGCCATATATGATTCATACCTCATTTTTCAAATACACGAAGTAAACGTTTTACACGAATATAAGCTCGCATATAAACTATAGATTGTTTTCATGTAAAAACATGAATTGACAGGTATTTTAGTTGTTGATATGGGACAACATGACTGACTATGATATAGATCATGTAGGGAATAAACACACATTTGACGTGATGACTCCGTAGCGAGGTTATGATACGCAAACAAGATCCACGTATAATGTAATTCACGTAGGAATAAACATCCATTCAAAAAATAATAACTAATTATATCTTGTTATAATCAGAGTTTTGAGGTGTTTCTGAGTCTCTCGGAGGTCAATATGTTGATGGGAATTATCATACATAAAACCAGTGTTGTAAGAATCGCTAGGCTCTAGTCGGGCGGTGGAGTACCGACTATCGTTTAATCTGGATTAGCAGGGATTAATCAGCTACGAACATATAAAATGCTTTCTCGGGGTCCTCGGTAAAGAAAAAATAAGTGCAATCCCAATAATAACTTAAATCACCAGTCTGCCTGTCAGTCCTTGTTTAGTGCCACAGTTTAATATGTTTTATAACTATTCTAACCCACCAATAACCAAGGATCAGGTAAATAGTTTTGTAACTTTACACTGCAAGTTAAACAAGTCTGTGAAAGATGAAAATCTTTAAAATAGTCCAAACTGAGACCAGAAGGCGAGCACTTACCAAGGAAATTGAGCATTCATCAATGACCAGCTACATCTGTCCGCGACATAATTGTATGAAATAAATACGAATAATTTAAATGTAAAAATTAAAAAAGACGAAAAGGTTAACATATTGATTAAATCGGCTATGAATATATGAGATGCTTTCTCGGGGGCCTCGGTAAAGAAAAAATGTGCGCAATCCCAATAGTAACTTAAATCACAAGTCTGTCTGTCGGTCCTTGTTTAGTGCCATAGTTTACTGCAGAATCCATTTCTAGGCTTCTTGTTGTTTATGATATCAGCAAATGAGTCAACCAACTGCCCTGCTAAGCTGCTCGGGTCGTCTATTAGTGTTTGAATAAAAGTGTTGACCACTCTACGTTCCTGCTCGGTTGACCTCAAACTAAACCATGTTAACAGCTTTAATCTAAATTCTTGTTTGATGTACCCTTCACACTCGAGCATTCGAATCATCTTCACACAATATTCAAAGTTTTCATCCAAGTTCCCTGCTCCACCTTTGTTGGCTGGAAAGGGTGATGAGATGTTTACTAACACGCTATCACAATCATGGATCTCTGTACTAGCGGGCCTTTTTCGTGACACCTCAGCCTGGGAATCAACAGCTGGCACTTCCCCATTGGGCCCATGCTGGGCCCAGTTTTCAGATCCACCGCTTCCATGATCTGCTTCATCTCTGGAAGAATCGTTTGGAGGAGCAACCTCTTCGTTTAAGTCAGGCACTGTGGCGATATTCAAGTCAAGTCCATGTGATGTAAATGGTAATTCTTCAGCTTTTGTAGTTTCTGGGTTGACCATTCGACCAAGCCCACTCAAATCTGCACCTGATATATCATCCAAATATCCTCGTTCTTCGACCCAAGCTAGCCGTAGGATCTTCCCGAGATCCCGAACTTTAAATCCGGAGTCTGACTCAACATCTTTGGCACCCGAGGTTCCTTCATCATGACGAAGGGTAACACCAGCAGAGTTCTTGTGTAATATCTCAACACTCCCCGTGAAACACTTGGCCTCTGAGTGACCCAAATCACCATTTTCGGTGTACGATACGATCCTGAATGAGTATTCGGTGCAAGGCTGCAGATTTGAAATCAAAATTCTTCTTTGAGATCTAGGGAAAGTTGAAATGGGATCTTTAGCAAGGGTCTCTTCTGTAGTTTTGGAGTACCATAACTTGAAACCGATTATACTATTGGACGATGCTGTAGAAGGTACTATTAGAACAAGCACTACAGAAGATGATGTTACTTCTTCAAAGATGAACTTGCATGCTGCAGGGACCGAGCCTTTATCATCCAGGCTTGCAGTGGAAAGTGTGGCGGAAATTTCATCAGCCTTTTCAATTGCAGCGTTACACAGTGCTTGAACTTCACCTGAAACAGAAAGTCTGCTTACTATGCTTCGTGCCATCTTAGAAGAGACCCCACTCAGTGGACCTACTTCGGTCTCTAATTTGCTCTTTGCATCTTTAACAATGTCATGGAGTTCTTGGAACCTTCTTGTGCCATCGAAAAGCCTGAAGCTTAAATATATCCTATAGCATAGGCTGTCAACACGCCTAGAGTCCTTAGCAATGGTCAGTTGCTTCTTCCAATACCTAGAATAAGTATATACCCCACAAAAGAATAAGAAAACACGAATGTTAAACGCCAATCCATGAAAAATAAAATCTTTAACGGATCCCTATGTTCTATTAGGAAAAAAAATAGTGGCAGCAAGATCGGTGGGTCGGTTAACGGGTCAAAACGAATTTAGGCTAAAGTAGTCATTTTAGGGCGGATCAAATTGGGTTGACCCGTAAACATTAACTTTGTTTTTTAAATGTTTAAAAAAATTAATTCATTAGTCAGGACGATTATATATACAATATTCTAACAATAAAAATCCAAATCTTTAAAAAAAAAAAATCTTTTACCGACTTGAGATCAAATGCAACCCAAACCAAGCCCTTCTTAAGTAAATGGGTCAAAACGCTACTTTTTAAAAAAAAAAAAAAAAAACTAAAAATACTTATTCAATGGTAAAGTGAAGGGAGACTTACCCAAGTATCCCTGAAATTTTACCGCATGAAGCACAACAATAACTCCCATCAAGTTGCATCAACTGGCCAAGATCCACAACACCTGCCTTGCCACGCTGGAGGGCACACTCAATGTGGCAAGATAGCCCACACGATTCACTTTCGGGAGAATCAGATGTGCATTCCAACCAAAGACTAGGATCCTTGTTGTCGTCAAATAAATGGCAAATGCAACATGAACATCTCTTGCAGAAAGTGTCAGCATTGAAAAGTACAGCTCTACAGGCGGAGTTCGTGCAAATCCAAGTACTTGAGGATCTAGAATCAGAACATGGCTCTGTGATCGGTGGAATCCGTATAGGGTTTTCCCCTTTTCTGCTTTGTTTTCTTGAAGGTTGACTTTTTGGACTCACGGTTACCTTCTTGGAATCCTGATTCTTCAACAGTTTCTTATTCATGTTTCTTGTTGAAGATGATTAATTCTCGTTACCAAATAAATAACACAGGAGTTGACCAGCTCTAGACTTCTTGAAGCATCAATTGAGTGTCGTTCTTCTAGAAACAGAAACTAGAATAAAAGAACATTTTTTAGAACCAAACAATATACATCTTTAATGGCGTGTTCTTTAAACCAAAATTTTAACTGCTTAGCTGGTCAACTCCTAAGTAATTAAATAAATAAGCAATGCCTGTCAGGCCGTGACTAAGGGTGGAGGGTATAGTCAAACAACTTAGGGTGTTTGAATGAAATCCTTATGCATTCTGCCATGTCAACTCCCCATTCTACTCCCCATTTTACACTCAATCACTAGGTATAGTCAAACACCCCTCAATTAAAAAAAAAAAAAAAAAAACAAAAAACAAAAAAAACATGATTGGTCTCTCCTCTCTCCTCTCCTCTCAAACAAATCGGTGAACACTCACCGAAAATGGCAACCTCTCTCCAACTCAAACACCCAACTCAATCAAGTGGGGGTGGTCACCGATCGGTGACTCCACTCAAACACCCTTATACCCTCCACCCTAAATGAGTTGGAAATCATCCTCTATAAAAGTTAAGCATGTGTTCTATAGTTGTGAAACGATGTCAGGGTTTATGGTAACACTGGAATATTGGGCTCATCGGATAATCACACAATGAAGAGCTAAGCAGTTAATGCGGTAAAATATCAGATATCGGTATTTGAGATATAACTAACAATTAAGTATACTCTCCTACCATTAACAAATGAACCTTTTGCAACTTGCAAAACACTAACAATTGTAGCAAGTAGGAACTGATTAAGACTTAAAACACCAACATTTAACACTAACAATTAAGATTTAAAACACTAATAGCAGCAACAAGAAGAAAGACGAATGGTAGAACTAAGAAGAAAGGTACTGAAATCGGTCACTATCACCGATAATATTCTAACCGATATTTGACACTGATATTTTACATGGGGACCGATAACCGATATATCACCAATATTAACTGCATAGATGAAGAGACCATGTAGATCTCAATTTAGAAGGCTAAAGAAATTAAGCATTTACAAAAAATAAGAATGTATTGCAAGAATCAAGCAGATCTAGATTCAGTTTATTAAAGACGATACACAGAAAAGTCCTGTCTAATAATCCAGATTGCAAAAACCAAGCACGCAGATCAAGATTTAGTTTATTTCATCTCTCTGCTAATCAAATATCAGAATCTAGGGCGTAGACTGTATAACAAACAACATAATCCAAACCCTAGCAACAAATTTCTTATTCATACAGATCTGGAAGATAATCAAGCATTCAAGCAACATACACCCTTAAGAATGTTGTCAAAGTCAAAACTGTTTAAAAGATTAGAGATGAATTTATCTTACAGAGTTTCAATAAACGAATTATAGGCGTACCTATGAGTCCAGAAACAACGCTTTCCAATGATACAAAAAGGAATAGAATGATTAACAAAGGGCAGCCGCTAGAAAAAGAACATGCTGGTGGAGGCGGTGGCTTCAGTCTCTTATGATTTCTAGGGCTTTGTATGTTGGCCCTCAACGCCAACCATTAAATAGATATTATGGAATTAATTAGGAAGAAAACAGGCATAGGATCCCACTCTTCTTACCAAACATGGCTTTGATTTTTTCCCAATAAACAAAAAGAAGAGTGAAACCGATTTGTTACAATAACAGTGATCTTATACCAAAATTTTACTAGCTTATTTGAGTATTCCTAATAAATGTGTCCAGTTTCCCAGCTGTTCAATATTACAGAATATATCTTGATCGTTTCGGAACAGATAATGCTGTACAGTTGCCCACAGAATATATGAGATGATGTAGTCAAAGACGCACGCCTTGCGGCTAGGAGAGGCTCAGCCAAACCTCCTCGAGTGCAGCAAGGCGCACTGAACAGGAAAAAAACTGTTTAAATAGAAACAAAAACCGTCTGCACCGGTCTGAAACAGCTAAAAATGTCCTGGAACCAGTCCAAAACAGCCTAATCTTAGGTGACAGGCTCGCCCATTGCGCCCTAATCCTTTTAATGCCTAGGGTTACACATTAGTATGTCAATTGTCAAGTGCCTTCTTAGAGATACAACATTTGTTTTGCCAATTAGTATTCAGTTGCCGAGTTACAGCTTTAAACTACTGCCAAGAGACAATATAGCCTACATTTGATCAAGGATTCCAGGAAAAAGTGCCTCAAAATCTCAATTACATCATGAACTGGTTAGCATTAGTTGATTATAGGTCTGTTTCAAACAGGATAAATTATACATGTGTTTCCCGTGGTTAAAAGCTAGCAAAGAAATGTTATGTGAAGCTTCACAGGATGGAAGATAACACTTAGAATAAAGAGAGATTTGAAAAAGGGCTATAATCTCAAAGACCACTTTTTATGGCATAGAGTTTTAGCCTTATGGGACTTAAAGGATATAAAGAAGGCAAAGAGAAAACTGATGTAACGTAAATCAATTTAAGACATAGATGACTTCTCTGAATCAAATACAAAATGCAGAAGAGAGAGAGAGAGTATACTCTTACTCTCTCCATAGTGCATGCTTAATTACTATCTTCCGAACTTGATTTTAGATCAATATGAGAGCATCATATATTCAGCAAAGATCATCGTGGCACAAGAACGCGAATCGCTTTTCATACCATAGCAGTTTATGTAATTTAGTACCATACCTTTACCAGATTATGTGAAATAATAGTCAAATATCTATATAGCAGCCCCCATTCAAGTTTCAATTCGATTAAAAGATAAGACCAAAGCACTCGACATAAATGCACTTATGCACATTGACATCTAATTCATCAATTATTGAAGTTTAGATGATTGTGGAGTTAATAAAAGAACATAAAAAAATTGGAACTTTCAGATACACCATTGATCCTTTATAAGGAAAGTGATTCAAAGTCAAAACGAGCTTAAGGAATATAGCAAGAGAGATGGACTAATTTTACCGACAAGAAGGTTGATCACCTGATCCTTCCTCTAAGGACTACAACGACATGAATAAATTTTTTTATCCCAAAACTGGTCAGGAATCCTTGCTCTTAGAAGAATATTTGTGGATTCATTCATATTATTAACATTCATTGTTCTTATGATCTTATCAAATTAGCATTCCGCCCTTTGGAACGGCAGGATTTAGCCTCATAAAGGTTTCAAGATAACTACTTTTTTATGTTGAACTTACTGGATGGTCGTCAGCTTTTCATACGGTTATTCACTAATTCAGTTATATCTGGTTACTAACGTAATGAAACATACAACTGAGATTAATTGACTATCTAGAAGATAAATCAGTTAAGTCTTCAAAAGCATAATAAGTACTTAATTTGATGATTTAGTTTGGTAAGCTAGATTGCTATCTTCCAGCTCTATCTTCCCTTCCAATTTTGTAATGCAAGGAACTGAACATTAGCAAGTGGCACAAAATTGCGAAAATGAAAAAAAAAATAAACAACTGAAAGAAAATGAAGACGTCAAGTTCTCACCTTTAGCAACGAGTTTATCATCCATGTCCATGATGCTCAAGACACATTCCCTGTGATGAAATAGCATAAAGATTTCAACATTCGATCACACTAAATCCCAATCATATAGTGTTAAGTATAGAAAAGAAATATCAATCTTCGCATCTATCACTGGAAAGATATAGAATTAGACAACGACAACTCACTAACGATTAATGTATAGCTCCAATATACAAATTTGAAATTTTCCTTTAGCTTTCAACCGGATGGCTAGTTGCCTAGTTGCCTACCATTAAACACAGAACAACTTCAAGATGTTTCATTATACGTTTTTACAGAAAGGCAGTTAAGCACAAAGAACTAGTTTGATTAATGTAGAAACTTTAACTGCTATTAATGATGGGCAAATAGGAGGCGCGATGAACTTTATATTTATCAATGCATCAATTAAAAAGTTTCGAGAACTGAACAGAGACGCGTAGCAGTTCTGCTGTCTTGTAACAAAAATTTCAGTTGAAACAAGGCGGTATGGTTGCGCCTTGAGTGCCTTTGACGGCACAAGGCTGTATGGTTGCGCCTCGCCTGAAAATTGCGCCTAGGCGCAGCAAGCGAGCGCCTTTTTTGCGCTTTGCGCCTAGGCCCTAGGCGAGGCCTATGCGCCTTGAGTGCGCCTAATGCCTTTGATAACTATGACAAAATCATATATAAATAATAAGGAAAGTAGGAACAAAATTAGCAGCTAATGTATGTTTAACAAGTCAGTAAACTACAATACTACATCACTCAAATAACACATTCTTCCAGCACCTAGGGTTTCCTAATCGGCTAACCAATATAAAACAAACACTCTACTCACCTCTTACTAACCGAACACAATGTACGACCATTCAGCCGCAAACATTCACATAAACATATGCTCATTCAGCTCCTAACTCCTAAAATTAATACATTAACCTGAATTATCCATACTACATTGTCAAATCACAAACAAAAACACCACAACACAACAATCCTTACCAAAACAAGCATTATTCCATCACAAAATTCATCCAAAACACCAATCCCCAAACCATAACATACAATAAACCACAATTCCACAAATTATTATACGTAACTTCATACATCGACAACGTACAACAAAAATAGTAATAGTAAACAACGGATCTGAAGAACACTGAACACATAAAACCTTACGAATACATACGTATGAAGATAATAATAATAATAGTAATGGAATCAATTAGGAGATACCTGTGAAGAATGTGTGCGATCAACGGGAAAATTAGGGTTTTTGTAAATCGAAACGAGAGGTTTACGTATAAAAAATTGGGGATTTTAATGTGTTAGTTTGTTGATTGTGAGAATTTTGATTCGATTTGGTTTTTTTTTTTTAATTTGTTGAAAGTTAATTGGATGTTAAAGTTTTGCGTGCTTTGGATGGGTTATAGGCGGAGAATGGTCACGCGGGAATGGGCGCGTGTGGGACGGGATTCTGTTAGGGAAGTGAAGCAGTTGGATGAAGGGAAGTACAGCAGTGCTAGAGTTGCTGGCTGTCTTTGCTACTCGTGTGATGAGCGCGTTGCTTTTTAAGTGATTTTTTGTTTAGTAGACTTGGAATGTCAATGCTAAAATTTATTTGTTTTTTCTAATAGTTCTTTTTACGTTGCGTGTGAATACCTTGATACCAAAAATAAAAGCATTATATGTTTTTGAGAAAATTATTTTTTAAGTTCTTGTGTTACAGTGATTATAACTATTTGAGTTTAAAATTAAAATGTTTAATGTCCTGAGTCTCTAAACGTTTATTTTGTAACCCTTTGAGTCCATTTTTTTAACACCATCCACAAAGTCGGTTAACCAGGAGGACAATTTAGTCATTTACACCCAAAGTACAACTCTTATATGCACAAAAGTATAAGGAACAAGTGTCTAATGCATAAAGATTTTAATATTATATGTAAAATAAATTACCTATACTATTATACACACCTGCACACACAAACATTTCACACACACACACACCTTTCCATCCCTCCTCAGAACCTACCAACACCGTTGACACATGCACCACCACCATCCCCACCGCACCTCCACCACTATCACCACCTTCCGTTGACCCCCAACCACCTGCAAACAACACCTCCACCGTTATCACCACCTTCCACACCGTCAATCACTACTGTTGAGATCACCATAAGCAGTTAAGACCACCACCAAACTCACCTAACATGATAGAAACAGAAACAAAACATAAACAATCGAGACCACCACCAGATCTAGTCGGAGAGGTGACGATAATGATGTCGTTTAAGGGTTCTAGTGGTGGCGGTTTTAGGGTTTTAGTGGTGGCGGAGGTGATGTCGGTTTAAGGTTTCAGTGGTGGCGGTTTTAGGGTTTCAGTGGTGGCGGCTTTGTTGGTGACGACGGTGTTGTCGGAGGTAGGGCAATGGTGGTGGTTTATTGTGTTGATGGTGCTATTGGAGGTGGGGCCGTAGGTGGTGTATGTTGATGATTTATCGTGGTGATGGTAGTGTCGGAGGTGGGGCCGGAGGTGGTGTATGGCGGTGGTTTATTGTGGTGATGGTGCTGTTGGGGGTGGGTCGGAGGTTGTTTATTGTGGTGATGGTGATGTATGGTTGCAGCCTGCAGGTGAGGTGGTTGTAGTTGCTAGGAGGAGGTGTTGTATGGTGGTGTATGATGGTTCTTGGTGGTGTTTAGAGAGAGAGAGAGAGAGAGAGAGATGAGTGGGTTTGAGTGTTTGTAAAAGTGAGATAAGGATTGTTATTTATTTATATTTCTATTTCTATTTTTTAATATAGGGGCATTTTAGTCTTTTTATTAGAAACTAACAGATATTCAAACAGAGTTAAAAAAGTGGACTCAAAATGTTAGAAAAAAGCTCTTAGGGACTCAAGACGTTAATCATTTTAATTTTAGACTCAAATGGTTAAAACCACTATAACACAGGGACTTAAAAAGTAAATTTCCTTATGTTTTCTAATAAAGCATTATATGTTTTTTTAACAAAGCATTATAAAAGAAATAATATACTTTTAAATCTATTTTTGTTATATGCTAATACATGTATTTTGCATGATATGAACCTCCATTTCTATGATAAAGCCAGGCGGTGTCGAGTAGCACCACCAGCTAGGTTGGGCTATGGTGCCCCCAATACACCGGTGCCTAGGCGCTAAAAGGGGGTCTATCGAGTGTTTCGTTGGGTAGTTGCCAACGACTAGTTGGTGGGCCATTAATGATGATGAGCGTTAAACTGTCATAATTTCTTTTTAGTTCAAGAAAACAACCATACCATATAAAACCAAACTTTTTAACTATAGATACATAACCGGACTACATGTCCGGCCACCGAAAAATAAAACAATTTCCTCTATCAAGAAGAACATAATAAATGTTAGGCCTCCATACAGGACGCACAACAAAAGATTCGTCATGGACGAATGACATTATCTAACAAGCAAGTATAAATACCATTATCTAAGTACACTTCAAGTACGACATCTCTGAACCTTCGTCCTAATTTTCTCTCTCTATTTTCTCTCTCTAAACATACACTTATCATCACGCCGGAGAGTGGTCGCAGAGTGGACCCTCCACCTATGCGACGAGCCTGACGGTTTGTTGCTTGTGCAAGACCAGTTTCTGGTAGGTTTCAAGGTCTGACAAGCTTGGCTAGATTCCGGCCCAGTTTTTGGATCTTAATTAACAATTTATATACATACCTCCTACAAAACCTCTACCATCTCTTGTAACACCCCGAAATCGGGATTGGTAATTAAACCATGTTGATACTAAAGAACGGGTAAAATGCCGTTAGTGGTAAAGATTAACCCGGTAAATATTAGGATTTAAATAAATAAACCTAATATTAGATAAAAGAGAATAAAAGCTTTGAGTAAATAAAGTTCATAAAAGGCCCGAGTTTAACGGAACTCAAAATGAAACGGGTCATGATTTCCCCAAACCCACTAAGTTAACTAGGAGTGATTAACCTAGTTAGTAAAGTGTAAATAAGTAATAAAACATGGAATTGTAGCTCCAAATAATTAGAGTTAAACTTGAGGGACCAAAACCGTAAAAAGGAAACAAGAATTTTAATTAATAAAATTATTAACACAACACATACTTAGTGTGTGTGCATCGATCTCCAGGAGACAAAAGAGGGTGAAACCCTAGTTTCCTCCAAATCTTCAAATTAAAGGATCAATCGAAGACCAAATTCTGATTTAAAAGTATATAAACGATCACCAAGTCAAGGGGATCATAAGGTATGTCGAAATTTATGATTTGGTGACATTTTGAGATTTTGATAATCATGCATGAATGAGATTCTTGTATGAAAATTTAATGTTTTAGTGAAATTGATGTGAGTATAAAACTAGAAACAAAACCCTAGGTGCAAACTTGTTGAATTTGTTCCATAAACTAGTGATTAGTCAACTAATCAAGCATGAGCTAAGTGGGTTTTGTAATATGATGATGTTAGTGCCTAACTAGTGATTAGAATCATCATAATTGATAGTAAAAGCAAGGTACTTAAACAAATTTCAAGTTTGAGAACTTAACCATACATGATTCGAAATGGGTCTTGAATGTAGTGATGAAATTGGTAATTTTGTTCATATAAATAGATAAATGAAATTGTGTTATATACTAGATCATGTGAAGAAACTTGATTTTATTAAGGGTTCGGATGGATGCTAAATAATATGATGAAACGGGTCTCACTTATAAAGGAGAACCCTTAGTTCTTGCAAAAATGAATGAATAAACTAGTCATGATAATTGCTTGAACTAGTTAGAGTGTTGAAAATATAATAAATTTGGTTAGAACATTGGTTAAAACGGTGGCCAATAGATAACGCCTACCGGATAATTAAGGAATGCCTAAACTAGTTAATGGATTTGATTATGCATTTCATACACTAATACACTAATGGGCGTTTGACTCTTAAAAAGTCAAACTGACCTAGAAAACGATGAAGGATAATTTTGCATATAAAATGCGTAAGGTGGAATAATCGTCTTAAATTATGATTTAACTAACCACCTTGAAAACGATGATGATAGTTTGACGCGTAACAAGCTAGGTGGAAGCTTGGGGAAGGAAGCGGGTCAAACGAATTTAAGAAGGAAAAGAAAAGCGTAATTTGGATGCGAGATAAGTAAAGCTTACGCCCGTTTACATTATTTACAAATTACTTAATTGCAAGTATTGTATATGAATGCTACTAAGTGGTTGGTATATGATGTTCCGACACGATTCAATGAGAGTCGGAACAAGGGAAATGGTAAGAAATCATGAATTATGGTAAAAGGGGTAAAAAAAGGTAAATTAGTCATGTAATGACGAACAAATAAAAACGAGTTTAAGGGAAAACTGGGATAGGTTTAAAGGGATGAAATGGTAATTCAACACCATCACATACGGATAAATGGTCAGTTAGACTAAATGGGTTGAATGGTGTTGTTAACACCATTTTACAATTACATTTGACAATCGCTTGTTGAGTTTTGTAATCACAGGAAATAACATAAGCATGCGTTGCTTTAACTAGAAAGATTTAAAGCAAAAGTTATGTAAACGAGTCAATACCTTGACCCGAGCCAGGTACGTATAAATAAGCTTTTAGTTAAACATACAATTTTTGGTCAAATATTTAGCGAAAGTCCTTCGTCGTAAAGTGAGGGACTAAAGTTGACCAAAACACCCTTGAAGGGTATATTGGGCAAACGACTCATAGGGGTTATTTAGGAACTTGCATTAAGATTATGGAATCATTAAATATGAATAAAAGTTATAGGAATACACATTCGTGGGTCAAATGCACAAAAATGGTCATTTGCGTAAAATAACCAACCGATGGGTAAAATTGGGAAAAAGGGGTTCATTATGTTAAATCCACCACAAAATAGTTGTGGTGGAATATTCGTAGTTAATTAGATATGGGATTTTTGTAGTGTCAAAAGAAAAGAGCAAGTTCTAGACTAAAATGCGTAAATACCCTTAACGGGTCAAAATAAGCATACGAGCGAAAACGGGTCTAAATTGTGTAAGAAGCCTATGACTAGAACCTATCGTGGTAGATAACATTAATTTGAAGAGGGCATGTGAATTAAGGATCAAACAAATATGTTTGTTTGATAAAATGCATAAACGGGTTAAAATTCGGTAAAAAGGTAATGAGTCGAAGGCTTAGAAGTCTCAAAATTTATTTTGTCGGATGTTGGATTTTAACTCCATATGATGGAGAATTAAATTACGGACACGTAGGAAAAAGAATCGGGTAAAACGGATTAAAAACGAGAGAGTTATGCTCGTTTCCGTGAAATCGGGTGATGCTGGGAATATGCAGCAACCAGCATGAACATTCTGTCAAAATAGGTCCGTTGCACTACGCCACGGCCAAAGGCCTTGGCCGTCGCGCGTGGCGACGGCCTGAATTGTTAAAAAAAATTTATTTTTGATTTATTTCGATTATTTGGCCCAATTTCCTTGTTGTATTTGTTATTTTACTATCAAAACGGACTTCTAAGTTGGTTTTGATCATAGGTGAATGTCGAGAGCCCCAGATGAAGATCAAGCGTCGAGCAAGAACCGAACACACGTTCAATGAAGCTTCCACATCAAATCTTAAATTGTGTTATTATAAGTGAATTATGTAAACACTTATAAATTGTTTTTGAAACGTTGTAATTTATGGTAATGTTGGTAAAACAAGTTTTTGTAAAGTCACATTTTAGCATTAAAGTGTGTATTTTATTATTAAAACCTTGATTTATAAGACGGGTGTTACATCTCTATAAAAATTCACTTCTTACCATGTTTCCCAACAACAACAACATCAACGCATTTAGCCCGATTCACCTGTGTTTTGCTCAACGTCAACTGATGGACCCTGAAAACCCATATCAAATAAACCTACAAACGGGTGAAGTAGAGTACTATCCGATCATGCCTTCTCCACAATCGTTGCATCCGTCATCACCACTACCCATACCCGATTTCATGTACTACTCGCAAGTGAAGCGTTCAGTTCAAAATTCTCCACGATCCTTTTTCTGCCACAATCCCGTTTTCTGTCATAATCTTCACAATCCATACCCGAAACCCAAAGTGTACCTGTAACTATGTAACACCCCAAAACGTAAACTCTTTAATTTAATATTAAAGTAGTAATCTTTTATTTAAATGAATAACTAAAACATAAAGTTTTATATATATAGTACATATTATATATATATATATAGATATATGTTATAGAGATTTTAACTAGGTAATAACCTAGTTAAAATATGTACCACATGTTATGGTTAGTTAAGTGTGGGCATTTTTAATTAAGTTAAGATGCAAGTTGAGGGACCAAAAGCGTCAAATGACCAAACCTTAATAATTCCCTGCATTTTAACTTGAAGAACACATACACACATTGTGTGTATATGTCGATATTTGCAAGAGGGAGAAGGGAGGAACCCTAAACTCATCCATTGTCCCAAATCAAGCATTTCCTCACTAAAATGGGGTGTTAGAAGCTTGAAATTCTGGATTTTTACCCTGCATTGCTCATCTAACTCTAGGTATGAATTAAATTTATGATTTGGTAAAGAGAGTTTTATCGAAAACTTGATGCACTCATCAAGGTAGATGAAATTGGCCATGTTTTGTTGTTCTTGTGGTATCTAGCTACTTGAATTAGTGAACGCATGATTAGATTTAAAGTTTGATGTTAGTACCTTGTTAATTATGCTAGAATTTAAGGATTTAGAACCCTTAACTGGGCTAGAGAAATTTGATGTTGTGTGTTGCACACAAGGTGCTTGATGAAATGCTTGAACAAGAAGAGATAACAAAGCTGATTGGGATTAAAAAATTATTGGGCAACAGTTTTTAAAAAAATCATATAAAATTACTGGAACAACCTGTGAGGTTGAGCCTTATATGCTCAAAAAGCTATTAAAACATACTATGTTTTATGTTTGAACATGTTTGTTAAATTCTGGTGTTGAACGGGTCAAAACAGTGTCCAAAGTCGGCAGAACTATTTTGACAGCAAGTTGATTGGAAGCATTTTGACTTCTGAGCTGATCTTGAAAAAATCATAATTAATTCTAGGAAGCTCGGATTGAGTTGATTATTTTTGGGATGGAAAGATATTTGAGTATTCTACATTTCATCTTTGATCATGAAAGGCTAAATAAAATCGTAAAGTGGTCAAAAGAGTCGATTTCAGCGTATACAAGTAATGTACACGTATCAACTATTGTATATTATACCAACATGTACAAGTATCATAACATTCATTAAAGTGGACAACGGATATGTGCGGTTAATAAGGGTTTGGGCCTTCATCAGTGTGCGGCCCACTGCGAGTGTGCGGCCTACTAAGACTTGGCCCAAGACGTAGACAGTGTGCGGCCCACTTGTCAGTGTGCGGCCCACACAGGAGTGTGCGGCTTACTGACAAGTGTGCGGTCATGCAGAAGAGGTGCAGTACATTGTGCATGAAGGTTTGTACGAAGGGATTGTGCGGTTCTAAGGAGTGTGCGATATGGCCTTACCTGCTTGTACTTGTACGTTGTGCACTGAGGATTGTATAGCCAGGGTGTGCGGCCATTAGAGGTGTGCGGTGTGCATTACGATAATGTACCTTATGCATTCTAGGTTGTACGTGGGTGTGCGGCAAGAATAATCAAACAGTTCACATCATTCCAGCTGTTCAAATCAAACAAACAATTCAAGCTTGTAACTTTTATATCATTCACCATAAAATTCTAACATTCTTATCACCAATCACAAGAAGATTCTTGTAGCCATCATTTAATCACTTCTTTAAACCATTCACTAACATGAGCCTATGTAAATCAATCATCATTTCATCATACGACTTCATTTTGAAAGTATATCTAAAATCCTAATTATCCATTATTCAACAAACATCATCAAATCATTCATAAAGGAAACTGTGAATCACCCTATATCATTTCTAACAATATCCGATTATCGTCACCCAAGTGTTTTGAATATATCATATTACACAAGATTCCTTAACACATTATAATCATACAAAACTTATATCTTTTTAACATTCCCATACATCAACAATAACACCTCTTTGAACACATCATTCATTTAGTGACAAACTACCGAAGAATCACCTATATTCATGAATCAAAGACAACATCCCTAATCATTCATCTACATCAAATTTTAACAATAAACTTGAAAGTTTATACTAACCCGGAATGTGAGGTAGGGGAGTGAGCGAGTTAAGGAGGAAGAGAAGAGATCCTCGGAAGCTTTAGAAGGAATGATGCCTCGGATCAAGAAGAAGAAGATGCAGCTTCTATGATGAACAGGTAGTGGATAATGTCCTAGATCTTTGGAGAATATGAGGAGAATGAGAGAGGAATGTTTGGTTGATTTGTGGGAGGAATGTTTCCGGAAAAGGCAGCCGCCAAGAATGTTTTTGGGGAAAGGTGTAGGGTTTTGGCTGATGTATGTATTTATAACCTACACAAGATGCCGCACACTTTTGTATTGGGATCCAGCTGTCATTCATGCCGCACACATGTGAATTTACATGTGTGTGGTTTTTTAAACATTCTGGTGTGCGACCTGATGTGTAATCCTTACGGGGTGGGGTGTGCGGCCCAAATTGAGTCTGGGCTCAGCAACTAGAGGCCCACAAAAGAGGTGTGCGACATGGATTGAAGTGTGCGACTGCACATGGTGTGCGGCTTTGATAAATAATAATAATAACCCTTTAACATTTACACACATATATATACATATAGTCCAAATATTTAAACATTTAATATTAATACCAAGTTCTTATATAAGTCGTGCACAATTACAACGTACAATGAGACGTAAAGGGGAATAAGGCGAGGTGAAACGTACGAGCTGTCAAACAAACCATTATCACCTTATCTATTTTAATTTATTTTTGTCTAAAGAAAAGGAAAGGAAATTTTGAAAAATAGAAAAGAGGACCATGGTTGTCATGGTTTAATTCATGCGAACCATGGTGGATTAGGCAAGGGGGTGGTGTAGCCTTCCATTTATGTTCGTACATGACGAATCATGTCCCATCCATGACCCACACACCCTTCAGCCTTATAAGGACCAAAATGTTTAGTACCAAAATGCCACTCATTCCTACTTATAAGAAGTGTCACATGTCATCTGTAAGGCCCCAAACCGAGCACCCTACAGTTGGGTCACATCACAATGTACTATATAAAAAAACTTTATTTATATACGCAGCGAAAATTTTCAATTAAAAATAGTACATAATTTATTTAAACACAAAACGTTTTTTTTTGTCATTAACAAACCGAATGCCTTCCACCATAACACGAGTAATCTCATCCGCTAGCCAAGAGCAACCCAGACTCAAATCATACGCCTGCAAGACAATCTAACATACATGCAAAAGTCAGTTATGCTGAATGAGTTCTAATAGTTTAAGTTAAAAGCAGTTTGAACACATCGTGAATGCTTTATTTAAAAACCAAAACACCATCGTTGTAAAATCACCAATGTTTATTAAAATACGTTAACATCATTTTAACGACTCCAACTCGTCACCCAAAACTCCACCCATATCCTCGGTCTAATCATCCTACCAGTAATCCTTTTCGATATGGATCAGATTACTTAAACACCAAAGGATAACCCGCAACACATCTTAATTCATAGGACCATGAATCAAACGACTCGTATTTAGAACATAACAATTAATGTCCTAAAAACTCAATTGTAACCTGATCTCGTCTGACAACTACACAATCTAACATCACTCGACAACCGCATAATAAAACATCATTCGTCACCCACATCATTCAGCATCATTCGTCAAGTACACAAATAATCATCATTTACCCACCATTTAACTAACATAAAACATATAAGCACATAGCCCGTAGGCTATCATTGTTTGCCCTCGTCAGGGTTTCGTCTCCTCCAATTTGACCCTGAAGAGTCCGTCACCCGCATAATACCCCGAAGGGTTCATCGTTGCCACAAGGGCTAATCATTTAAACTTCTCAATGATGTTTCTCGTGACCTAACGCCACCCTGAAGGTAACGCCGCCATCACAAATAACTCACAACTCGTGACCTGACGCCCCGAAGGTAGCGCTGCCATCACTAGTAACCCACATCTCGTGACCTGACGTCACCCCAAAGGTAACACCGCCATCACAAGTAACCCGTATCTCATGACCTGACGCCACCCAGAAGGTACCGCCGCCATCACAAGTAATTCGCATTAAGCACCCCAAGGATGCTAATTCACATAAAACACATAGATACACATATAAGGTTAAACGCACGTTAACTACCCGACAACTACTACCTTCACGTTCCCGCTACCACTAAGGTTCGGAACCTACGATAGAGTTATCAATTAAAATTTATCATGACACAAGTAGTGCTTTAAATATCAACATCTACCACGCCCCATACCTATACGACCTCGACATCACTAAGGTGCTGTTTGTTTTTTCAGATGTAAAATGTCTGTAGTCTGCAGACCACATCTGCAGGCATCTGCAAGAGAAGATGTGGCCCAAATGTCTGCAGTCTGCAAAGAGAAGGGTTTGTTTTTTTTTTTCTTCAAAAACAACTTCACACACACACAACACACATACAAGAGTTTTCTCTGCTCTCTCTCTCTACAAACACACTCTCTCTCTCTACAACCACCACCACCTTCACCACCACCATCACAATCATCCGCCACCACTCCTCCACCGTCCACCTGCCACCACCACAACCAACAACCACCGTAAACCCTAGCCCCCACTCCAAGAACCCACCGCAAACCCTAGCCCCTGTCTCCTGCCGCGAAACCACAACCACCGCCGTCAGATCAAACCACCGCCGTCATCAGATCAAACCACCGCCGTCATCGTTCGATTTGGGGGTTTTGTTTGAACTCTCACCGATCTCTCTCTCTCTCACTCACCGGACCTTCTCCCCGTCGTTTCCCCGCCGTCGCCGTGAACAGGGCCGTCGCCGTGAACAGGGAGGTCGCCGTGAACAGGGAGGCCCTCTCTCTCTCATCGTTCTCTCTCTCTCTCTCTCTACGGTTCTGATGGATGTGGGTGTAAGGGGGTGCTAGGAGAAAGGGGGTTGGGTGTGTGAGTGGGAGGGGAGGAGTGGTTGCAGTGGGTGATGTGGGAGGGGAGGAGTGGTGGCGGTGGCAGGTGAGAATGGAAGAAGAAGACATGTGCAGATGTTTGAAGCTTTGTTTCAAAGCTTCTTTTTTAAGATGTTTGAAGCTAATTTAAGATCTGTTTGAAAAAAAAAAAAAACAAACGGTCTTTAAGGCCTTATGTCTGCAGGCGGGCAGACATAAGCTTTTTGCAGATGTAATAAGCAAAAACAAACACCCCCTAAGTAAAACAACATACGCCTACGCAGGACTAATAAAGCTAGATTAATCACTACGTCGGATAAAAATATTGTTTGTGGAAAAATATTTATAAAACATTTTTATCGCATAACTCATTAATATATAAAACTCATGACACGTATGAAAACATGTGAAAAGTATGCATGCTAGCCCCGAAAATATTTAAGAAAGAGGGGATTAGAACTCACTAGTTGCGAAGATTCCAAATACGCAAGCTAACCGTCTCGTACTGCGTCATGAAGCCGGTAAGCGAATAACTCATGGTTACGCTCCAGTTATATAATTAACGTATCACCTGAACCGTCCAAATCTGCGTATCTATATCCATACGAAACCGTAACTCGAGCACTATCAAGCTCGGTTCACTCATGACCCGTTCGAATCCGCGAACCCTGCTCATCAATGCTAGCTCCTCCTATTCATACATCATCATCGTCATCATCATTCCCATGATCTATTTAATTATTATATTACCCTATCTAATTTAGCATGAATCCATGCACCCACCGTTAACATGCAAAACTCTAGTTTTAATTAAAACCAATCCCAAACAAGAATACCTTACTCATCCACACCATACACTTTCTACATGCATGTTCTCATTCCAAAGTTTTATGCAACATATTAATCACTCAAAAAAGTAACACCTAAACTAAAATACATCGTGCGTGAAAGGCCATGCATATACAACATCATCAACTCTAACACACACCTGTATAATGCTAATACATATTATATGTAACTTTCTGTATTCCCATCGCAACTCGATACCAAAGAAAAAAACATAGAAACTCTACGTTACTTTCACCATACGCCCCCTCATCATCTTCATCATAATACCCTAGCCGACCATAACCAACCACCATCATCACCATAGCCAACCACGACAACCACCTTCATTGCACGCCACACACCTTCACGCATCATCATCACCATCGCAACCGCCTACGTCACCACATCGTCGTCATCATCACCACTATCGTAACCCCCGTACATAACCACCCATCATCATCAACCTCTACTCCCATATATAGCTTCAACATTCTTGAACCAAACAAGAACAACACACATCAGCCGAAGCTTGTTGTGTTTACTCTAAGTCTGACACAAAATAAAACCCCAACCAACCTACAGTTGCATTGTCAACATCTAAACCGTCACCCCTTCGCAACCATGTTTGGGTTTTCATGCATATCCAAACCGAACTCACCATCAAAGAACCCAAGCATAAAAATGCAGCTTCGACACTTAAACGGTCCACATCAACCTCGCCTAGTTGACAACCCTCATTAACACCCACACTTCTACGCAAGACTACATGATCGTTTATAAAAACTACGACCACGAATCAAATCTGATGCGCAGTAATAGAATTCGTTCGAGACTGCCGTGATAACCAAAGCGCGATCTAGATCACATCCGGAATCACTCCACGGCCGGGTTTTCTACACAACACCAAATGAAGCAATGAGACCTACTCGATCAACGGTTCGCGTCTGGAGATTGATGGTGATGCAGTTTCGCGTGCAATCAAATGGCTCAAAAACAATTGACTAATCAAAGACTGATAAACGAACCAAAAGGTTCAAGAACATAGTTCTTTCTTTTCAATAATAAACCAAAAACTGAAAAACAATAAACCCTAGATGCCCTATTTATAACTATGAAAAAAGATAAAATAGGAAATTCAAATTTTAAATAAAAATTATAAGATATGCTGATAAGCTCCTGCATCATTCTCCCCGTCTTCGAAAAAACTAGTCCTCGAGTTTTGCCTTTGGACTAAAGCCACCCGGATCGTAAGGAACATCAACCCGACACCCACTTAATATTATCATCATGACCCGTCTAAACTGCTTAACTTCATCGGCCTTTTCGCCTAACTCTGAAATTGTACCACCAGGGTCGTATGGAACGTCGAAAAAAACTCGTGTAAACAACTCAACTGTACAGGTCATCTCACCCAACTATAGCATGTACCTCCCGTTTCTTTCATCGTTTGGATCCCCACCAATTGGACTACCATTAAGCTTCGATGGACTATTTAACACAAGCCTACAAATTAATTCTAAAATTGGTCCATCACAATTTTGTAAACCCACGAGAGAATTTGCAAGCATCTCATTTAAATTAGAAACTTTTTCCACATTGGGCTTTAAACGTAACCCACAAGCATCAGATACCAAAATGGGTGGCCTACAACAAATGGTAGCCGCATGTGTTAACTTTTGTGGGCTATCCTCATGCATGGGTCTTGCCTCCACATTCTCCACCACATCTAGTTGGATAGCCTTATTGGCTACAGAATTTCACTACAATTAATTAGGCCACGATCAGGCTTGGGTGGAATCTTAGGTGTAGACCCCACCATCTCACTATGCTCTTCAAAATTAAAACAATGCAATTCCTGTAAATATTCCTTACTTTTAGGAATGCCACGTGTGGTATCAACATGGAAAGGAGGCATTCTCTCACCATCAATTATGGAAACCACAATATTATGAACAATTTGAATGATTTTCCCAACTCCGTATCCCGTGATTATGGGTGCTATATTCAAACCGAACACATCTTTCGGCAATTGAGAAGGAATTTCCACCAAATCTTCACTAGTTTCCTTAATTGTCTCAATGCCATCTAAAGCTATCGGAGTCACCGAACCACCATGAACCACCATATCACCACCATAAGATACCTCATCACCTCTAGCAACGGTGTATTCCTTTTTTATAAAATCATCAAAAATAACTACAGGAAACTCCTCTTCACCATTATGTTCATCGTCACCTTCGTTGTTTTCTCCATTCAAGGCTTTTGTAACCCATAAATAATCTTCTTGGCTCACCTCTTCATCCTCGTATTTATCAAAACAAGGAAGCGAGTGATAGATAAAGCCGTGATGGGTAGGATGCTCCTCATCCCCGGTTAACTCGTCCCCGGTGAGTTCTTCTGGTTCCGTTTCCTCCCATACCGGTGACGCCTCAAGATCCCAGATCCGTTTCTTGAGTCGCATAATCTCGTGTTGTAACTCGAGATCGCGAACTCGTCGTTGGAGTCGGATGATCAGATCCCGTTGGTCGAGATAGACTCCACCGTTGCCTCGGTCGGCGACTCTGCGAGTAGGGTATCGATCTTCACCACGAGCACGTGAATCGCCAATGTTCTTCTCGATGCCTCGGTCGGCGAATCTTCGAACAAGAAAACACTTGCCTTCACGTTGAGCCATTTGAGAACCAAAGCTCTGATACCACCTGATGCAGTTTCGCGTGCAATCAAATGGCTCAAGAACAATTGACTAATCAAAGACTGATAAACGAACCAAAAGGTTCAAGAACATAGTTCTTTCTATTCAATAATAAACTAAAAACTGAAAAACAATAAACCCTAGATGCCCTATTTATAACTATGAAAAAAGATAAAATAGAAAATTCAAATTTTAAATAAAAATTATAAGATATGCTGATAAGCTCCTTCATCAAGAGAGCCGACACACCCTTGCTTCTTTGTGCGTTGAATGCCAACTGCCGCAAAAATCCAATCCACGACCACCAAAGTAATGCTAGGGTTATCATGGGATAACTTTTTAAAGATTTGCACTTAGGTCCCTCGATTTTCCGAAAGCTTAAGTTGGATTTCAAAATGTAGCCAAAAGTTATATATATATATATATATATATATATATATAGGGTCGGGATTTAGAGAAAACGATCAAAAGTGTGAGAACGGTGAGAACGCTTAACGATCGTCCGATCAAAACAATCTATGGACTAGATTGGCGGGTGGCGTTTTCATAAATAACATCAATTTTATTACGTGGACGCGCTTCATTAAGGGTAAAAGGGTCTTTTGACTACTCCACGTAAAACACCAAATCATAAAATAAAACGCCAAAAACAAAAATCACAGACTATTCTAAGTAAAACGCCATTAAATATAAGACGCCAAACTTAATTATAGTAAAATCCCGCCTTAAAAAACCGCCAAAAAAATCCTATATATACAACATCTCAGACCTTCAGTTAAAAACACACACAAAAACCCAAACGCCATATTTCATATAACCCATTTGCCTTAGAAACGCCAAAAAACCCAAACATCAAATATCTTCAACCCCAAAAATGTTTTTTTTTTTTAAATTCAGTTTGGCTGTCAGTAAGATTTCGCTCAATGAAATAGACAAAATCCTAAAGTGAGGATATAGTCCATTTCATTTAGTAAAATCTCATTGACTTATCCTAAACTTCCATCAAATTTATAACGCCAAAAACATACAAAAACATTATTGAGGTTTGTTGTCAATAAAGTTTAGCTGTATGGGGTGGACAACATTGTCAGTTATCTTTCTTAACCGAGGATTAACAATGTTGTCCATCTCATACAGCAAAACATTATTCATTTTAGCATGATCAAAATTTGAGGTTTAAGGTGATTTTATTTCGTGGCGTTCCTTTTATCGGTAAAACGCCAAAAAGGTTAAAAAATCAAACATCGTTGATTGTAAAAATTCAAGATTGTTGGCTGAAGGATATAAACTCAATAACATTTTGCTGCATGAGATGGACAAATATTCAAGAAAAAGATGCTGATGTCAGACTGTGTGCTTCCAAACAGCAACACAAAAAACTACTTGAAAAACAAAAAAACAAAATGAATCATACAAAAGTCGAACCAGCCAGTTAACATGATTCAAAAAAGAGAAAGAAAGAGACTAGAGACAGAGAAGATTTGGAAGATCAATTGTTTATGTATTCTTTTTTTTCCTTTTTCGTTAATTGTTATATAATAAAAACGTCATATATAATAAAAACGTCAAAACAGCCAAAATGCTTGTTTAAAACGATATCATCCAGTTAAAACGCCACCAAAAAACTGCCAAACTATAATAAAATTACTTTGAAAAATTATTATAAAAAACCCAAATAAAAAAAAATAAAAATAAGAAAAAAAATAAAAAGAAAACTTGAAAATCTAACTAGAAACACTAAATACAAAATCACTAAATACCGAAGAATCTAAAATACCAAACTTGAAAGTTGGGACGTGTTACAAACTTCAGAGATAAAAGCTTATCAAAAACATTAATTGCAAAACAGTATCTGAAAAGACAAATTTATTATAATAATGCACCGCCTAATTTAGGCGCCAAAAAGACATCCTATAAAATGATACATCTCAGCAACTTCCATTTGATCAAACAAAAAAAAAACAAACGCCAAATACTACTAAATACCATCCACTGTAAAACGCCAACAAATAAATAAACTGAATGAATTATTATCAGAGGGAAGTACCTTAGAAAAGATTTTGCTGCATGAGATGGACAAAATTTCAGGAAAAAGATACTGATGCCAGTCATATGGCATTTTGTATTTTTTATTCTTGAAGAAGGTTTGGATGAGGAGAAGAGGTCAATGACACTGAAGAGTAGGTTCACTATAAAAGATGAAGATCCAGATAAAGAAAGAGCGAAAAACCCACTCACACGCCATAGATCTATGTCCCCAAACATCCACACAAAAACACAGTTCAACAGACGAGCAGGCAAAAAAAAAAAAATCAAACCCATGGGTTTGTTAAGTTTTACATAAAACGCCATATATTTAATAACAGTTCTTGTACTATTAAAGAAGATAGAAACTGATGACACTGAAGATTGGAAAAGAGATCCGATTAGGATTTTTAATTTATTTCCTTCCCTTGTATTTTTTTCCTGTGGTTAAAACATAATTTAACAATAGTAAAATGCCAAGATACCACAAACGCCAAAATGTTTATAAAAAAATAATAGATCAACAGGCCAACTTGTTTAAACGCCCTGGAAAACGCCATTCAAATAGATTTCCTGCCCCCTGGGTTCCATTGGAATACGATGTGAATAACGCCATAAACGCCAAAATGTTGATACAATGGAACCATTAAAACGCCATTAATTATTGAATTTGGTTAACGTCAAAAATCTCAAAAACCAAAAATTAAAATAACATTGGGAAAAAGCGGAACAGGAAAAGCAGAAGATGAAAGGACAAAAAAGCCCCTCCGCCCTTTTCTAAGCGGCTGACACGTGTTGGTCCAGGAAGCGTTCTCATTGTACTCACACTTTTGATCGTTTTCTCCCGATCTCGTTTCTATATATATATACACATGTTTATTTCATTAGGTACCTTCCAAGTATGATAATCCACACATACTAGCACCTTAAAAGTCTAGGATAATATCCAAATGGCCTCCATGTTCCATATTTATGAAACTACGTCTTTTCTATTCGGTTAAATCATAAATGCCATGGCTGTAATCGCTTGTCTTCTTGGGACTCGTAACCTTGTCAATGCAAACCGATTATACCACTTCGGTTATTAAAACTGGGACGTTACATCATCATAACAATCTTTCTTAGCCTACCTAAGCAAAACTCATTTTTAATGGATTCCTTCCCACCCTGACTAAACTATTATAAAATCCTAAATTACATATTACACACATAATTAAACAAAAAATTAAAATGGAATTTTGTTTTCTAAATCAGAAAGTAGCCCTTGGGCATGAGACCCACAACCACAATTCCTCCTCCACGTTGTTTTCCCTTCCAAGCCACACCCACCCCACCCCACCCCACCCATTCCTGTGCCCTTTCGGCGGTGTTCCCCACCCTTCCACGCCAAACCCCTTACCACATGACGAAAGGCGTTCTACCATACGAGATAGCCTAAGTTACAAATATTTATGTTAATTTTATAATTGCATATAGCTTTAGACAATATATCACTTTTTACCTCTTCTTTTTAAAATTATTCTTTTGTTTTCAACTCTCTACTAACTAGAAAGTCAAAGTGAGACGATGAATATAACTTTTTGTAAACTAATTACCATTTTCCTCTTCAATAAACAAATAAAATATCTCATAGCAAATTATACATACTCTTAAATGGCAAAGTCGGTGCAAACCCCACCTGCTTTGCCTCCCCCCAAACATTCACGATGTTGTAATTTTAGACCCTTGACTTTGGTACTTTTAATGTTTCATAAAATGGCAAATTTAGCCACTAAACTAAATAGCTTGTTTTTAACACCCCAACTTTGTGGTAGTTCCTTTTCAGCCTCAACTTTGTTATACATTCATTCTTACCCCAAAACTTTATCAAGTTTTATCTTAATTCTTTCTTAGCCCTTAAGTTTAGAAAATGCAACTTTTAACCACTTAACTTTTTATGAACTTTGTAAATGCCACTTTGACCCACTCGAGAGTTTTTGGCTTGAAGATATAAATTCAAGTTAGTCGGGTCGCGTGTAATACGTTATGATTGTACGATATAAATTCGATTTACGTTACGTTTTGATCCAATCGCAATGCAACTATAGGATACATTGAGTTCAATCGGATACGTCACAACCTGCGTTTTCATATGGTTAACACATCACATAATGCTTGGACTAATTCGTTCGATATTTGCGAAGTATCGACGTCACAACGCGCACGGGTCTTATTACTAGTAAATACTAAAAAAAACAAGAGAATGCCATTGCAATCTCATAGAAAATAAATACTAAAAAACAAGAGAATTTCATTGCAAGTATTTATAGTATATGAAATTCTAATTTCTGTAGAATAGATTTTGTTTAGCACGGAAAAAAACCATACAATTTATAAAACATGCAACTTTACTAAACTCAAAAGATAATAACAATAAATATTACACATGTTACATACAAAGTTAAGAATTAAAACCAAATAATACCTTGCGAATTGTGAAAGACAAAAAACTAGTCAAAATAATTATTTTTCGTTATAACTAATAAATGTTTATACTTTATACCGTTATTTAATAACTCATACAAACTAGTAATTAGACCCACGCGCATTGCGGCGCAGGTAAAGTGCGAACATCGAACGGATTAGTATAAGCGTTATGTGATGTGTACACCATATGAAAACGCGCGTTTTGACGTATCCGATATAACTCAATAGCATTGCGGTTGGATCAAAATGTAAGGTAATCGAATTTATACAGTTCAATCATAACATATTTATATATGACCCAACTCATAAACAGGAAACGTACAAAAAACATAAAACGTGCATAAAGAAAAACTGGCATGTGTAATTAAAAGACATATTCATATCAAGGGTTGAAGTTTTACCCCTAGCGTATTGCGGCGGGGTCGAAACGTACACTAACTCGACTTTATATCATGGAATAAGAACGTATTATATTTGACCCCATTCAATTCAAAACTAAATTTACGACGAAACGTTATGAGTTGACTTGTATACTTTAAAGAGAAATTGGTCTTCTTAATTTGGTTGGGCTTCTAGGAAATTATAATTTGTTCTCTTTACTTTGATTTGTCTTCAAAAAGTTCTCATCAATTGTATTATTTACGTCGGCTAAAGAGTACCACTCCCTGCATTACACAATGGAACATCAATATACTTTATATGCAAGAGCATAATACAGATTAAACTTTAAACATAATTAGTATAATCTTTTTCCTGAATTTATGAACTGTATAAAAGATAGAATGAGAAATATAATTGAAAAGAAATGGAACTGAGAAATCGTCATTTCACCTCTTGTTAAATAATACTTCATATCTCTTCCTTGTAAAATAGCAAAAGCTCCATGTGATTTAATATCTCCTTTTACAAACGCAACAGCAACTTGTTCCAGCCACATGATCATCTTTTGAGTTTCTGCATTCTCGTATTAAAAGGCTGTAAAATTAAGTTAAAACTTTGGATTACGGTTTTTCCTATATACCATTCATTTTGAGATCATGAATAGAATCTTTGTATTAAATAAGATTCATGATTTGCTAAACTTAAGATGAAGACCATAATATCATAAAGTAACATACTTTGTAGAAGCTCAGAACTCCCAATTCGAGTCATATATAAATGTTGTTCATCGAGACTCACAACCTCATCGTGTATCTGCAAATATAGAAAAAGTAAAATTAAAAAAAAAAGTTGTATAAGATGAATAAAAGATAAATTTTTTCGAAGATAAAAGGAAAAAAAGATATACATATGTATTATGTTTGTTTCAGATTCCAAGGACCACTTATATATCAAGCACAAAAATATAACTATAATTTGTTTAATATTTTGTCAAGTTTAATGAACTTTTAGTTGGCTATTACTTGGGTTGCAAATAACCTAAAAACATATGTAAGCTTAATGTAAGATTAGTGAGTGTTTGGTTAAGCCACATAGGCTTAATTCTCAATGTTTTGATTGTTGCGCTGAAGCTACACAAACTGACTCACCACTTAACCGAACCTAGGCTATGATTCGATTTCATACCATAATAACCGACCCTATTCAATATTAATCACAAAGATATGATGATGATGATGATGATGATAATGTTGATGATGATGACGATAACGATGACGATAGACCCCTTTTTCTTTTCTGGATCATGTTGTTGTGATTCATTGGTGTCAATTTTACTTTTTATCAAAACGGGTTTGACATATTTTATTAATTAAATATATAATTAATAAAAACGCAACGGAATAAATATAAATAATTAACATCAAAAGTGAATCGAACAGTATAATGGTTACAAACATGCAAATACGAAATATAAAATAACTAATCTACCGATGAGATTAAATATACCTTGTGGTTAATAATTAACCGTGTGAGACACCAAGGTACAACGAACTAGTGCTAGACACGAACACGAACCGAGCAGCGTAGCTTGCCGGTCGTAATAACACAAAACCACAAAAGGGGGCGGCACTTTATTTATTCTGTGAGTGGAGGAACCTTTTCTTCTTTTTGTGATGATCTCACAAAACAAAAAGGATTTCTTTTGATTTGGTTTCTGCTTACGGCAGAAGTGTGTACCAAATTAGATGTAATTAAAACAATATATATGATAGTATATATTGAGGTTAACTACAATAACCCTAATTATCTCTTAGGCCACTAAAGCCCAACACGTCTACTACATGCCCAAATGGATACGAAGCCCGAAAAACAAAGTTTAATTAAATAAGTAAATAAACGTTATATTATTTATAACCGTATAAATAATAAATCCCGTTTCTCGTGGATATATAATTATTCTAGAGAATTATATATTTCGTTCTGTTAATTGTTCGTTATCACCAGTTAATCGAGTTAAGTGGATTTAATGTTCGTTGCCCAAGGTGTAACTCTTACGGGTCATAGCTCGGTCAGTAGCGTAGACCTATCGAACCTGTACATATAAATCCAACAATCTCCCACTTGGACGGTCTTCGATAAAATCCTCAACGCAGACAGTCAGCGGCGCTCTAGCTGCACATGGCTGCCCCCGACAAGGTATGACACTTTAAAGTCATTAACCAAAACACCTTGCCATTAGTAACAACTTACTATTGCAAGACAATAGACTTATGGTAATTGTTGTCATTCATCCTTTCTGTAAAAGACATAAATTGAATCAATGAGACATGGATTAAGTTCATTCTCATATGGTGTTCAATTATTATTGTTCTCGATTAAGAGTCAAAGTGGTCCGAAGAAACACACAGTAAGTTTGGGTAAGGCCTTACACTTCACCAGTTTGAATCTACGAGGGCGCCACAATGTCTAACTGTTACATATCATGTAAGAGTACAGAATCCCATATTGACTACATACAACTCCCACTGAACTTCAGAACTATTCCCAATTAAAGCCTTTATGACTGGCAGTTACGCGACAGTGGTTGACAATAATCAAAGAATAATCCTTGGTAAACGGAAGTTATAATATGTATCTCAGGTCAAATGATACTAAATGAGTATACCAATATCAAATCATCTTATGACTAAGATCCATGGAGATGATTTGATGCGAGTTACATCCAACGTCATTCTCAATGAGGTCTGTGAATTTGGAAGTCAACTCCTTGAGTCCAAAGTCAAAATAGTCTTAATTCAGAATCGTTCCCACGAGTCTGACCGACTACGGATAGTTTAGAATGCAAGATTCATGGATTAAACGTATTAAAATCGAACACAGTTATAAGATTCAAAGTTGCATTTAACCAGTAAATCAAAAATCAATTCAAAAGTACAACTGTTAAAAGTTCATACATCCAAATACTAAATCAAAACATAATGCTAGCTAATCTAAGCCCGATAGCATCCATGTGCTGATCATGCTTGTCCTGAGTCATGGGCTTAGTAAACGGGTCTGCTAGGTTTTGATCTATGTTCACTTTGCTTATCACGATGTCTCTATGATGTGCATTAGGTGTAATATAATTTAGGTATATATTTTAAGCCCTTTTTACACTTTTCAGCCAAGTTTTAAATTTATAAAAAATATTTACTAACACTAAACACACATATGGGCAAGTGCACCCATCGTGGACGTAGTATAGTGTTGGTAAGATACCGAGGTCGTCCAAGGACACAAGAGCTTTTAGTACCGGTTTATCCTCAACGTCTAACCAAATCAAAATGTAGAAAAAGGTTTTAAACTAAGAAAATAAAACTAACTAAAATGCTGAAAAATAAAATAAAAATAAAAACAAAAACAGATAGACAAGATGAATCACTATCCGACTCGTGTGTAGTGTAACCGTTGATTATTTTCTCACTTTTGCACTTGTTTAAGAGATTATCTTAGTTATTGTAGTAGGCCCCTCTTTTGAAGGCGGCGTTACCCTCAACCCAGTAGTTTGAGTCAGCAAGGATACAATCCTAAAGGGTGGGATTATTAAAAGATAATTAATTAAGTTATTAATGCATAATGTGGTAGGCCCCTCTTTTGAAGGAGACGTTACCCCCAGCTAAGTAGTCTGAGTCAGCAGGGATACAATCCTAAGTAGCTGGGTTAAAGTTTTAATATTAGTTTAACTTATGAGGGGATCAAAGAGTTTGGACCCCCGCCATCCAATACCTTTAGGTATTGAAGGAGGTCCTACTAAATTTGACCCAGGTCCTTTGCAGGATCTATACACTGAACAATGGCAAGACTCTTACCAAACCGTTCCCTTAACCCCCGACCAGGTATCCAACATACCTCCATATAGACCGTAGAGATATGAATGGTGAAAATCTTTTATTTTATATAGACAGTAAAATAATGCCAAGACACCACGGACAAACGATAAGGAAGAATCACCTTCAACATAAGAAACTAGTAATTAAAGTCATTAATACAAAACCAATTGAAAAGTGCAAACGATTAAAAATAAAAAGTATTACACTAAACACTTATCTTTACCAAGTGATGTAAGAGACTTAGGCAAACATGGCCTTTGATTGTCAAGAACTCTTACGATCAATCTTGGATCCCGAGACGACTCACACACTCTATGATGGACAATGGATGATGGTGGTGGATGATGGTGTTATGGTGGTGGTGGGTGGTGGGTGAAGTGTGAGAGAGGTGGTGTGCCAAGGGATGAGTTGCAAGAGCTCCAAACACTCTTATTTATAGGCTGAACAGAAGCTCGGGCACAGCCCCGTGCCCGCTGGGCACGGCCCCGTGTCCATCTGACTCTCTCTTCATTAATTGTAATTCGTAATTACAATAAATGCGCCTGCAGGAAGTTGACCACGCCCCCGTGTCCGCTGGGCACGACCCCGTGGTGGGCAACAGAAGCTTCTATGAGTTTGTCTTTTCTACTGGCACTTGGGCACGGCCCCGTGCTCACTGAGCACGGGGCGTGTTCAGTCTTCTGTCTTCTTTGTTTTGCTTGAGAAGATGCTGTTGGGAGGTCGGACATGCCACTTTTGTTCCTTTTCTTGTATTTATGTCAGATTTAGCTGTCTTTTTGCTTCTTTTGTTGTTTTGAGCTCATTTAATCCTGAAAATACAAAAGGAAGACAAAAGCACACTTTTTCCAACATTAGTACGAAAAAAGGGTTAGTTTTAAGCCACAATTGATGTAATTTATATGTTGCATTTTGTGCACATCAAATACCCCCACACTTGAATCTTTGCTTGTCCTCACGCAAAACTCTTTATAATGTGGCTTTATTCACTCCCAAATGGAATGGGTAGAAGAGAAGGTTTTTTTGGGCTTGTCATAGAGTGTCGGGATTTTCAAGACTATTTAGGTTTTATTTTTATTTATTTACAATCCTATTCGTCATGATTTATTAAAAACATTTCTTAAGATAAATTACTTATTAGGGCATAACATACTTCTTTAAATTCCATTTATATACAAGTTCACATACCTCACGGGGAATCACTCAAAACTCGGCCGAAGGTGTATTTTTAGTGAATCACTCGAGAGCGGCATGGAACCTACTCCTACTATAAGCTTGCCAAGCAATCAATCCTCCTCCTTTTTAACTATATACCTTTGTAAATATCAAGAGGACTTTTTGGGTGAAGGGTTAGGCTTGGGCTAAAGGTGGGTGGTTGGGTTAGTGGTTAGTAAAAGGGCGAAAATCGTAACAAACGTCGGTTTTTGAAAGACTTTTTATTTTTCATATTTTTATTTTATGTTGATGAACCAATTGTTTCAAACAAAGTTATTTTTGATGAACTTGTTTGTTAGTTTGGTTTCATCAATATATATATATATATATATATATATATATATATATATATATATATATATATATATATATATATATATATATATATATATATATATATATTGGAGGAGTCATTAGAAAACCGAACGTTGTTACTAAAAGAAAGGGTTAAAAATAAAGAGGTTTAGGTGGGTAAAAAGGGTTATTGTTTTGGGTTAAGAAATGAAAAGGTTTAGGCTCAAAGGGGTTAACTAGGGGGATTTTGGGTAGGTGGTAAAAAAAATGAAAAATAATGGTGTAGAAAGAAAAAGGGTTAGTCCTAATGCCTCCATCATTTACTTACTCGGGTTTAAGTTGGTAAGGACCGGGAATGTATTGTTGTGGCAAGTTCTAGAGTCGTACAAACCAAGCGGCTATTCACACAAGAAACGAAAAATGAGCATTTAGTGTAAAGATATGTATTAGTATGCTCGATAAAGGCTCAAAACTCACTTTTATGGGAAAGGGTTTTTTATGTGATCAAGTGTATATAATCAAATTGTAACTAAGTTTGTCATGCCTTTTCATAATTTTCTTATGTTGGTTCTTTTTATCCTGACGCTATCGGCTGTAAACTTGTAAAAATATAACCTTGTTAGAACTTGAATTTCCAACTTAAACTTCGACAAGTAAAAAAATGAAAATTTTTGAAAAAAAAAATTGGGGTGATTAGCGGTTCCAATAGAGTTTTGTGTAAGGCTTGTTATTAGGACTTGCAAGATTCAAGGTTTTAGCATCCCCCCCACACTTAAATTACACATTGTCCTTAGTGTGTCCCAAAAATAAGTTTTCAGGTTGATTGAATGTGTAAAATGGTGTTAAAAGCAAAATTTTTGGTTACTGGCATCCTGGACACGGTCCCGTGTCGGTTGGACACGACCCCATGTTCAACTGCCAGTAACGAAAACTTACAGAAGATGGACACGGGGGCGTGTTGGCTGGGCACGACCCCGTGTCTGGCAAAAATCTGCAGAAATTAAACAAACAGCAGATCTGGGAGGTGGGCACGGGGGCGTGTCGGCCGGACACGACCCCGTGTGGACAGTCTGCAAGGCTGAAAAACAAGTTTCTTTCTCCGGTTTTCCTGTCCTGGCTTTAGTAGTACTAATGTTTAGCACTCTAAGCCTCGTTTGTACCTGTTTTAGTAAATACCACACCAAACAATACCAAACGTCCTAAATTACCAAGTTAAACATCCAAACCATCAAGTTAAAAACAAAAGCAGAAAATAAAAATAAGTTAGGAAAAGTAAATTGTTCAACACTTCGGCACGCAGGCCGGAAACTGTTCGATAGAAAGGGAATTTAACCTGTGGGATCACCAACCAGCCGCTCCTACTCCTGCTCCACCCGCCTAGTCCATGTCTTCATCACTGTCATCACCTCCTTCCTCATGCCCCGCCATATACTCCCGGATGCTTCCGATGTCATGTTGGATATCGGTGATGTTCCTTTCAATGGCTCCGACCCGGTGGTATGTGTTGTTGGCGAGGTTGTAGGTGTTCCTGGTGCACATAAGGTTTTCCTGCAAAAGATCATGTAAACTCTGAAAGTTAGGAAAACCACCTCCTTGTGAGGAGGACTGGCCCGGTTCACCGTGGGGTTGGTGCTGGTATTGGGGAGGTGGAGCGTGAAGGACTAGCGCCTCTTGCGGGTTCCATGCATGACCTTGCATCCTCTGAAAGCTTACCGACCCATCTTCCGCCTCATAGATTAGGTTCATGGAGCGACAAATGTGTATATCAACCCGTCCTGACCATGGGCTCCTTTCAAAAGACCTAGGTATGCGCGTGAAGTGCTTGAAGAGGCGGTACACCCATCCCCCGAAGAAAATAGGGATTGGTGCATGAGCAAGCCGGTTCAGATGCATGTTCCGGAGTAGGAGGAATGGAACATCGAGGGGTCTTCGGGTGTGAATGTAGTGGAGGACTACCAAATCTCTCAACCCAACAACGCCGCTGCTGTCATGTCTCTGACTAAGAGAGTAAGCAGGGAGCCTATGAATGTAGCGATAGAGCGGATCCCTTAGCTTAGTGCTCTTAGTACTGCTCGGATTGTAGAATCCTTCCCCAATCTGAGCCCATGCGGCTTGGCGTGCGTTTTCATCCAACTCTCGCATTCCCCCAGTGTTTTCTTCACTTCCCGAATCCTCTTCCGTATACAGCCCCACTATTGCCTGAATTGCGCCATAGAGATCGAGTACCTAGTTCCACCACACCGAAATGCAACACCCTCATTGTCGAAAGGGTGGCACCTTGAGTTAAAAGTGAAGGTGCTGTAGAACTCCATGGTGCACTCGTGTACCGATCGTAGTCGAGTGGTTAGGGCAACCTTTAGTGGGCCAGTAACGAGGTTGTTGAACCGGTCAAGTTGGTTCACCATGGCTAAGAGGTCCGTGCATGCTTTCCTTGGGTATTCTTCGGGTCTTGTTTGAAGTATGTCATATCTGGCCCTAGCATCGAGCTCATTTGCGTTGAATCTTGTGAACTTCTTCGACATCTGAAAGAATACACCAAAAGTTAGCATGAAACAGTGAGATTTTCGGAAGAAACTGCAAACAGTGAGCTGGACACGGCCCTGTGCTCAGTGGGCACGACCCCGTGTCCAGGCGTCTGTTACTCAAAAATTGCATTTTTCGACCCAGTTCCGAAAATCTGAAAATTTTTGGCCAAGTAGGTGCGGTTTCCCCCAAAAATGAAACCCCAAGTGCCATTTTTCCCAAAACAAACCGTTTACCCTTTCAATTTCATCTTTTTCGGTTCAAAAACAAGGGTATGGGGTTTTCATGAGAAATCGGCCAAATCTATCAACAATACAAGTGTATTTACTACCCATTACACTAATCTAAACTAATGCTAACAGATTATTGCAAAAATTTGAGGTTTGATCCGGATGAACTTTAAGAACCCTAGATTTTTCCCCAAATTTTTGATGTTTTAACTACATGCAAGAAACTACTCTAACTACTAATGATGATAGAATCATACCTTGATGTTGTTAGAATGAGAGGAGACGTCGAAAATCTGCGGAAAATCGCCTGAACCAGAGCGTTTTTCAGGGAAACGGGGCGTGTGGAATAGTGTAACTGATATGAAAAGAGGGTTTTATCCCGACAGTTGCGCGGACACGGCCCCGTGTCCAGCGGACACGGCCCCATGCCGAGCAAAGTTTTTGAATTTTTTTTAAGTGCTTGTGTGAGTGCCCTGTTTTCCCAAAAACTTGGTTAAAAGACTTACCGAATTCGATGTTTACCCACTTGTTCGTAACATACCAGGTATGATGTGGATGCCTTTATTCGTCAGCCGTTTGAAGCGAGATCTCTTCCTCTTCATCCTCAATGGATCCTTGATAGAGTTTCAGCCGCTGGCCATTGACTTTGAATGGGATTCTATTCCGAGATTTAATTTCTACTGCACTGTGAGGAAAAATATGGGTGATGGAAAAAGGTCCTGACCACCTAGATTTTAGTTTGCCCGGAAATACTCGAAGTCGTGAATTAAACAATAGAACTTGATCTCCCACTCGAAATTCATTAGGTTTAATGTATCTGTCGTGTAAATTTTTCATTCTTTCCTTATAAATTTCTGAGTTAGAGTATGCATAATTCCTTAATTCGTCTAATTCATTTATTTGACAAAATCAATTTTTACCTGCAATTTCTAAATCCAAGTTTACATTTTTTTATTGCCCAGTAGGCTTTGTGAGCTATTTCTACCAGCAAATGATAACTTTTTTCCATAGACGAGCTTATATGGGGTTGTGCCTATAGTGGTTTTATAAGCAGTTCGAAAAGCCCATAAAGCATCATCTAATTTATCGGCCCATTCCATTTTATTTAAACCTACGGTTTTTGCAAGTATTCGTTTTAAACCTCTATTAGTCACTTCGGCCTGTCCGTTTGTTTGAGGGTGATATGCTGTTGAGACCCGGTGATAGACCCCATATCTTGTTAAGATTTTTTCGAGTTGATGGTTACAAAAATGGGTACCTCTATCACTTATTAATGCTTTAGGTGTTCCAAAACGAGAGAATAATTTTTTCAGAAATCTTACCACTACTCTTCCATCATTTGTTGGAAGTGCCTCGGCCTCGGCCCATTTAGACAAGTAATCGACTGCCACAAGTATATATTTGTTTCCTTTTGACGGTGGGAAATGTCCCATGAAATCGAGTCCCCACACATCAAAAATTTCACAAACGAGAATGCCATTTTGTGGCATTTCGTTTTTGGAAGAAATATTACCTGATCTTTGGCAAGCATCACATGTCTTGACAAGACTTTGCGCATCTTTATAAATGGTTGGCCAATAAAATCCTGAATCAAATACCTTTCGTGCGGTACTAGCGGCACCATGATGTCCTCCATATGGACCTTCTTGACAATGGCGGAGAATTCTTCGTGCTTCGCTGCCATGTACGCACCTTCGGATGAGTTGGTCGGCACATATTTTGAAAAGATAAGGGCCTTCCTAAAAGTAATGTTTTACATCAGCAAAGAATTTCTTTCTTTGGTGATGTGGCCATCCTTTGGTGACTATACCGCTAGCTAAGTAGTTAGCGTAGTCGGCATACCATGGTTCTTATCTACATTCCGCCATTTCCAGGGACTCTGTTGGAAATTTTTTGTTGATTTGCTCGTCCCTGGTTGCCTCCAAAGCTGGGTCTTCTAGGCGCGAAAGATGATCTGCTGCTGTGTTTTCTGCCCCTCTTTTGTCTTTGATTTCAATATCAAATTCTTGGAGGAGTAGAATCCACCTGATCAAACGGGGTTTTGCATCTTGTTTCTTGAAGAGGTATCGGATGGCTGCATGATCTGTATAGACTACAGTTTTAGAAAGAACAAGGTAAGAACGAAATTTATCAAAAGCAAATACCACATCTAGTAATTCTTTTTCAGTGGTTGTGTAATTCTCTTGTGCATCATTAAGTGTTTTACTAGCATAATAAATCAGGTGGAAATGCTTTTCTTTTCTTTGTCCCAAGACTGCTCCAACGGCAAAGTCACTTGCATCACACATGATTTCGAAAGGTAATTTCCAATCGGGTGCTATCATGATAGGTGCATTGACTAGCATTTCCTTGAGGGTTAGAAATGCTTGATTGCAATCCTTTTCAAAGATGAAAGGCGCATCTTTTTCAAGTAATTTTGTTAGAGGTCTTGAAATTTTCGAAAAGTCTTTGATAAACCGTCTATAAAATCCGGCATGTCCTAGGAAACTTCTGTTTGCTCTGACGGAGGAGGGTGGAGGTAATCGAGAAATTGTATCTATTTTTGCTCGATCAACTTCCATTCCTTCGCTTGAGATCTTGTGACCGATTACTATTCCCTCTGTTACCATGAAATGGCATTTTTTCCTAGTTAAGGGCGAGGTTAGTTTCCTCACATCGGGATAGCATTCGTTCGAGGTTATCGAGACATTGGTCGTATGAATCTCCAAAGATAGAAAAGTTGTCCATGAAGACTTCCATTGTCTTTTCTATCATATCATGGAAAATGGCCACCATGCAACATTGGAATGTTGCAGGGGCATTACATAGACCGAATGGCATGCGTCGATAAGCAAAAGTTCCATAGGGGCATGTGAAAGTTGTCTTTTCTTGGTCTTCAGGTGCTATTGGAATTTGAAAGTAACCTGAAAAACCATCCAAGAAACAGTAAAATTTTATGACCAGATAGTCGTTCTAACATTTGATCAATGAAGGGCAAAGGAAAGTGGTCTTTCCTTGTTGCTTCATTTAATCGTCTATAGTCTATGCATACTCTCCATCCTGTGACGGTTCTTGTTGGTATTAATTCATTCTTTTCATTAGTTATTACCGTCATACCTCCTTTCTTTGGGACTACTTGGACGGGACTCACCCATGGACTATCGGAGATAGGATAAATAAGTCTGGCATCAAGTAGTTTGATGACCTCATTTTTAACCACTTCTTGCACATTTGGATTTACTCTCCTTTGTGGTTGTATTACCGATTTGTAGTCATCGTTCATCAGAATTTTGTGCGTGCACATGGAAGGGCTTATTTCTTTTATATCTACAAGCTTCCAAGCGATCACATTTTTATGTTTTTTCAAAAGTCTAATTAATTTTTCTTTTTCTACACTATTTAACTTAGACGAAATAATTACAGGTGAATTACCATCTTTGTCTAGAAAAGCATATTCCAAACCTTTTGGAAGTTCATTGAGCTCAAGGGGCGGGTCTTTAGGCGACTCCTTATTTTGGGGCTCATCTAGATCAAGAACTTTAAAGGTTTGTTCTATGGCGACCTCTTCTTCAACAAAGTGGTCAATCTTTTCACTTATATGGGGGGCTCATGTTCATCTTCAATTAGGGGGTCATTGTTGCCAAAAGGATATTTCATTGAACGCTCAAGATCTATGCTCCTTTTGAATGCCCCTAATTGAAGAGGTAGATTATTAAATTTCCGGTTTTTCAAAGCTTCGTGAGTTTTTACAAAAGGTCTTCCCCCAACACTAGAGGAACGTCATCGAGGATGACAAAGTCGGTTGGAATAACCATTTGATTTGTTTGAACCAAGACGTCCTCAACTATACCGATTGATTTTATTACTCTCCGGTTGGATAGAAAAATGGGTATTTGAAGTGGAGCAAAATCACTAATACTTAATTTTTCGAAAATGTAATTAGGCATTATGTTAACACAAAGATCCTAATCAATGGTGACGTTACTAATAAATGAATTTTGAAAAAAACATGGAACCGGTGTGATGTTAATTTCAAAAGGGTCTTCTTTTATTAGCGAAGTTTGATCATTAGTTAACTTAACACTTACCATTTCTTCAATTTTAGTGTTAGTGTTTAACTCTTTTAAAAAATTAGCATGAGTTGGTACTAAACAATGATTTTCGAAAGAAGGTGACAAGAGATTAATTTCTTCAAAATTAGACTCTTCTTGAATTTTAACGCTATTGTCCTCACCTTTTTCGTTGTTTAACTCATGCGTCGGTTTTTCACTTATTTGTTCTTCCATTTTTAACTCTTCAACTATCGATTTTTTATTTAATTCTTCTCTTGCGCGGGACTCCTCTTCCCTTGCGCGAGATTCTTTTATGCAACGTTTGATAGTTTTAATGTGTTCTAATATCCTATCGGTCACTTCGGTGATAGAGAAAGGATCGGGATCCTCAAAGCTTGAATCCGGTTGTTCGATCCTTGGTTCCTCATAGTACTCATATGAAGTAGATGGTTCGTACCATTGTTCTTCATTGTAAGTATATGATGGACAAGGGTCGTAATTTTGTTCTTCATAGTACTCATATGAGGTGGGTTGTTCACGCCATGGTTCCTCATAATAAGTATATGAAGGTGGTGGCTCATATCTTGATTCCTCAAAGTATGAGTATGAAGGCTCATACATTGGTTCATCAAAATATGAGTATGAGGAAGAAGGTTCATACCTTTGGTCTTCATAGGATGTGTATGAAGTCGATGGCTCGTACCTGGGTTCCTCATAATAGTTGTATGAAGTGGATGGTTGAAATAAGTTACAATATTGTACCGGGTGCGGGTTTCCACAATTAGTGCAATAGTCTCCCCTATAATCATCCTCCTCATAGGTGTAGTTGTAGCCTCCTGAGTATTGATCCATAAGAATCACTCAACAGACCACAACTGAGTCTCGGGACCAGAAAACAAGAATAAAGACGGAAATAGAGGCTGGACACGGCCCCGTGTTCAGTGGACACAGCCCCGTGTTCGGTCTGTATCTGGGCGTTTTTAATAAAAGTTACTGGTCTCGTTGAGCACGGGGGCGTGTTCAGTGAGCACGACCCTGTGTCCAGACTCTGTATCTGGGTGTTTAATGAAAATATGCAGCACGGCCCCGTGTTCAGTGGACACGACCCCGTGTTCAGGCTACTGTAAATGCAAACTAAACTGAAATGCAGAAAAATGTGCGCGCGTTTTGAAAAAGTTTTGAAAAACAGATTAGGCCGTCGATTTTAAGCTTTCTTAAAATCCTTGTGTCCCCGGCAGCGGCGCCAAAAACTTGACGAGCGTTAGGTGTAATATAATTTAGGTATATATTTTAAGCCCCTTTTACACTTTTTAGCCAAGTTTTAAATTTATAAAACACGATATTTAGTAACACTAAACACACATATGGGCAAGTGCACCCATCGTGGACGTAGTATAGTGTTGGTAAGATACCGAGGTCGTCCAAGGACACAAGAGCTTTTAGTACCGGTTTATCCTCAACGTCTAACCAAATCAAAATGTAGAAAAAGGTTTTAAACTAAGAAAATAAAACTAACTAAAATGCTGAAAAATATAATAAAAATAAAAACAGATAGACAAGATGAATCACTTGGATCCGACTCGTGTGTAGGGTAACCTTTGATTATTTTCGCACTTTTGCACTTGTTTAAGAGATTATCTTAGTTATTGTAGTAGGCCCCTCTTTTGAAGGCGACGTTACCCTCAACCCAGTAGTTTGAGTCAGCAAGGATACAATCCTAAAGGGTCGGATTATTTTAAGATAATTAATTAAGTTATTAATGCATAATGTGGTAGGCCCCTCTTTTGAAGGCGACGTTACCCTCAGCTAAGTAGTTTGAGTCAGCAGGGATACAGTCCTAAGTAGTTGGGTTAAAGTTTTAATAGTAGTTTAACTTATGAGGGGATCAAAGAGTTTGGACCCCCGCCATCCAATACCTTTAGGTATTGAAGGGGGTCCTACTAAATTTGACCCAGGTCCTTTGCAGGATCTATACACTGAACAATGGCAAGACTCTTACCAAACCGTTCCCTTAACCCCCGACCAGGTAGCCAACATACCTCCATATAGACCGTGGAGATATGAATGGTGAAAATCTTTTATTTTATATAGACAGTAAAATAATGCCAAAACACCACGGACAAATGATAAGGAAGAATCACCTTCAACATAAGAAGCTAGTAATTAAAGTCATTAATGCAAAACCAATTAAAAAGTGCAAAAGATTAAAAATAAAAAGTATTACACTAAACACTTGTCTTCACCAAGTGATGTAAGAGACTTAGGCAAACATGGCCTTTGATTGTCAAGAACTCTTACGATCAATCTTGGATCCCGAGACGACTCACACACTCTATGATGGACAATGGATGATGGTGGTGGATGATGGTGTTATGGTGGTGGTGGGTGAAGTGTGAGAGAGGTGGTGTGCCAAGGGATGAGTTGCAAGAGCTCCAAACACTCCTATTTATAGGCTGAACAGAAGCTCGGCACGACCCCATGTCCGCTGGGCACGGCCCCGTGTCCATCTGACTCTCTTTCTTCATTAATTGTAATTCGCAATTACAATAAATGCGCCTGCAGGAAGTTGACCACGCCCCCGTGTCCGCTGGGCACGGCCCCGTAGTGGGCAACAGAAGCTTCTATGAGTTTGTCTTTTCTGCTGGCACTTGGGCACGGCCCCGTGCTCACTGAGCACGGGGCGTGTTTAGTCTTCTGTCTTCTTTGTTTTGCTTGGGAAGATGCTGTCGGGAAGTCGGGCATGCCACTTTTGTTCCTTTTCTTGTATTTATGTCAGATTTAGCTGTCTTTTTGCTTCTTTTGTTATTTTGAGCTCATTTAATCCTGAAAATACAAAAGGAAGACAAAAGCACACTTTTTCCAACATTAGTACTAAAAAAGGGTTAGTTTTAAGCCACAATTGATGTAATTTATATGTTGCATTTTGTGCACTTCACTCCACGTTCCACAATTTCCCGTATGTAGTGGAACTTTCTTAGAATGTGCTTGGCCCTGTGATGAGACCTGGGCTCTTTGGCTTGAGCAATAGCACCTATTTTATCACAGAATATCTCAATGGGTTTCTTAATGCTTGGAACCACATCGAGGTCGGTTATGAATTTCTTCATCCAAGCAGCCTCCTTTACAGCATCTGATGCGGCTATATATTCAGATTCGGTGGTTGAATCCGCAACCACACTCTGCTTGGAGCTCTTCCTTGAGATAGCTCCTCCATTTAGAATGAATACAAAACCTGATTGAGAGCGAGAGTCATCTCGGTCAGTTTGAAAACTTGCATCAGTGTAACATCTTACAGTGAGCTCTTCTTCTACTCCTCCAAATACTAAGAACATATCTTTAGTTCTTCTCAGATACTTCAGAATGTTCTTAACAGCAGTCCAATGGGCAATGTCAGGAGTTTGCTGATAACGACTAGTCATGCTTAAAGCATGCGAGACGTCAGGTCTAGTACATAACATAGCATACATGATAGAACCAATCGCTGAAGCATATGGAACTGCTTCTATTCGCTTAATTTCAATGTCCGTTGAAGGAGATTACGATTTGTTCAACACAGTCCCTTTAGTCATAGGAATACCTCCCTTCTTGGAGTTTTCCATCTTAAAGTGTGTCATCATTTTGTCTATGTATGTACTTTGACTTAGCCCAAGAAGTCGCTTAGATCTATCCCTATAGATCTTGATTCCTAGAATATAAGCTGCTTCTCCAAGATCTTTCATTGTGAAACAAGTTCCCAAATAGTGTTTAACTTCGTTAAGCATAGGGACGCTATTTCCAATAATCAGTATATCATCCACATACAGGATGAGGAATGATATAGTGCTCCCACTAGCCTTTCTGTAAACACAAGGTTCGTCTTCATTTTTAACAAAACCAAACTCTTTGATCTTTTGGTCAAAACGAAGATTCCAGCTACGTGACGCCTGCGTGAGTCCATAAATGGACTTATTCAGCTTGCACACCCTATTAGGATATTTTGGATCAACAAAACCGTCTGGCTGAACCATATAGACATCTTCAGAGAGATGCCCATTAAGAAAAGCGGTTTTGACATCCATTTGCCATATCTCGTAGTCATAGTACGCGGCTATGGCAAGCAATATCCTGATCGATTTGATCATAGCAACGGGCGAGAAGGTTTCATCATAGTCAATACCCTAAGTTTGAGTGAAGCCCTTCGCAACTAGCCGTGCTTTAAAGGTGTGTACATTTCCATGCATATCGGTTTTTCTCTTGAAAACCCATTTGCTCCCTACTGCCCGAGATTCGAGGGGTAGCTCAACCAAGTCCCATACTTGATTATCACGCATAGATTGCATCTCGGCGTTCATGGCTTCCAGCCATTTCGCAGATTCAGGATCTGAGATAGCAGATTTGTAGTTAGTAGGTTCGTCATTAGACTCATCTACTACCAAGACTTCAGCACCTTCGAGATGCCAAAGGTATCTGTCAGGTTCTTTACGAGTCCTGCTACTTCTGCGAATGCCTGTGTTCCTGTCTGATTCATCAGCAACAATTTCTTGTTGTTCAGACGTTCCGACATCACCAACCGTTGTTGTTGGTTCTCGAATTTCTTCAAGATCAACCACATTATTTCCAGTTCCTCGATTAAGAAGTTCTTCCTCGAGAAAGTGCCCCTTCCTTTTGATGGAAATAACATTTGCATCAGGATGGTAGAAATAATATCCGCTTCTTTTATAGTATCCGATGAAAACAACCTTTTCGCCTCGAGGATTGAGCTTATCATCAGCATCACTTGTGATGTATGCATCACATCCCCATACTTTTAGGTATTCCAAATCGGGTTTACGCCCATGCCATATCTCATGTGGGGTTTTGTTTACCTTTTTAGTCGGAGCCAGATTGACAATGCGGGCGGCAGTCATAAGAGCATGACCCCAAAAGGAGTAAGGCAAGTTAGTTCTACACATCATCGATCGAACCATATTAAGCAGGGTTCGATTTCTCCTCTCGCTCACACCATTAAGTTGGGGTGTGCCTGGTGGAGTGGGTTCTGAAATTATTCCACACTCTTTGAGATGATTGAGGAACTCTAAGCTGAGGTATTCGCCACCTCGATCTGATTGAAGTATTTTTATCTTTCTAGTAAGCTGGTTTCCTACTTCGTTTTGAAACTCTTTGAACTTTTCAAAAGTTTCATGCTTATGCTTCATAAGATAGACATAAGCATATCGACTATAATTGTCGATGAAAGTAACGAAGTATATTTCATGGTTCCTTGTCATGGTTCTGAAAGGGCCACATACATCAGTGTGAATGAGTCCTAGCAGACCATTGGCCCGTTCACCAACACCAGTGAAGGGACGCTTTGTGAGTTTGCCAGCTAAGCAAGATTCGCAATCATTAAAGGAGTCCTATCCAGTGGATTCAAGAATCCCCTCGGATTGGAGACATTTTATGTGTGCCTTACTTATGTGGCCAAGTCTACAATTCCATAAAAAGGTTTCATTCATACCAGTTTTGTTACGCTTAGAAAGATGATATATGTTATTACATGTTTGAACATCAATCTCATAAATACCATTTCGAGGTTTAGCCTCAAAATAAAAGATATCATTCAAGTAAGCAGAAATAGAAATACCATTAAAAATGTACTTGAAACCTTGTTCAAACAAAAGGAAAGCCGAAATAATGTTTCTGGTTATACCAGGTGCAAACAAACAATTGTTTAAATTAACTACAAGGCCAGAAGGACATGAACAATGAAATATGCCAGTTGCAAGAACAGGCACTCTTTTCCCATCACCAACAATGAGTTCCATGCCGCCTTGTTTCAGCTTCCTCCACTTTTCAGGTTCCTGCAAAACATTAGTGATGTGGTAACCACACCCGGTATCAAATACCCATGTGTTGCTAGAGACAGTAAAAAGTTCAATAACATAAATGAGAATACCTGAAGAAGTGCCAACGTTATTGGCCTTGTTCGTCTTCAGCTTGGCTAAATACTGCAGGCAGTTCCTTTTCCAGTGCCCCATTTGGTTGCATTCAAAGCACTGACGCTCTTGGGGAGGGGGTGGTTTAGTAACCTGCTTGTTGTTGGTGGCAGATTTGGCAGCAACAACAGCCATTTTCTTGCCTTTGCTGTTATGAGCCCTTTTCTTGTTGTTGGGCTTCTTAACACCACCAGACTTGACCATCAGAACTTGGTTGGTTTTATGTGGAATGTTCATCTCGGCCGTTTTGAGCATACCATGTAGCTTAGGCACAGTCTTCACCCAAGCATTCATATTATAGTTCATAATGAACTGGTCATACGAGTTAGGGAGAGAGTTCAAGATGAAGTCCGCTGCCATTTCATCTTTCAGGGGATAACCAAGTTTGTTCATCTGGTCAATGTACCCTTTCATCTTAAGCACATGAGTACTGACACACGATCCTTCTTGCATTTTACAGCTTATGAGCTGCTTCATGGTGTCATATCGCTCCTGTCAGGCTTGTTTCTGAAACATGCCTTTCAGTTGCTGGATCATGTCATAATCATCTTTATCTTCCATGTTCTTCTGAAGTTCAGGAGACATGGTGGCTTGCATAAGGCAGGCTGCCTCAACGACATCCTCGTTATGCTTTTCCAGTGCCTTACGAGTAGCAGTAGTGTTACTTTCAAGCTCAGTAGGGATTGGGCCATCTAAGATATATAGCTTTTTCGCCATCTTGAGAACTATTCTCAGATTTCGGTGCCATTCGAGAAAGTTGGTGTTATTCAGTTTTTCCTTTTCAAGTATAGACTTGAGAACGAAGGAGTTGTTTTCATTAGACATCTGTTACATAAGCAGAGAGATTTTAATTAGTATTTTCGATGTATATTTCCTTATTTAATTAGTGACCCATTACAGTAATTAGAACAAGGAATGAGAATCTGGCTATGTCAGTAGTAAAGGAAGCTGTGGCATGCACTTTAGTAAGTGACTAGGCAGACTGACAACGAGTGTCAATTGTGAGAATTGCACAACTCTCGAGTATGAGGCCGCTAAGACAACTCTTGTCTATGCATTGATACGTTTAGACTCATCTATGCCGACTTTCTACTTTTGAGACAGCTGGAGCATGTGGTGAGAAAAGAAAAAGTAATAGTCGTCCTAAAAGAGGTACGTGTGGAAGGGTCGGATGTGTCAACGAAACCCTTGCACCTTGGAAGGATATGCTAGACATCAAGTGTGGTGTTGTGGCTCCAAACACTGATGGTTCACTTTTACGTTCCAAGTGTAGCTTGTGATAGGATGGCACAGACTATTGATTTTAATTATGGGTTAATTTAATATTTACCAAATGGGTCGTCAGAGCCAATTTTAGTACATATTTAGTCGTAACATCTTGGTGAACCCTTTCATCTCTCAGGACACTTAATTTTAAATAACCTATTAAAACTAAGTTTGTCGCGACTTATATAACCATATAAAAGTTAATAGTTTTAAAACTATTAAGTTATGAGTTTTAGAAAGTAAAAAACTTGTTAAATTTCAAAAACTCTAATGGTTATTATTTATTTTAAAATAAGCTATTTGTTTTATAACAAAGGAAAATTGGTATTTAATAAACCAACCTTTGCCCAGTTGGTAAATAATAATCCAACCTACAGAATTGGTATATAATAATCCTACCTATCAATATGTTGGTACTCAATGAACCTCCGTTAGTTTTTTTTAACTGAAGTTAGTTTTTAAGTTTTATTTATTACACAAACAGTCCCTGTAGTTGTAATTTACTAGTTTTAACTATGAGTTAATAGCCAAAATGGTCCCTGAGGTTATTAGCCACATCACCGCCACCACCACCGCCACCACCACCGCCACCAACACCACCGCCACAACACCGCCACCACCGCACCGCCACCACCACCACCACCATCGCCACAGCACCTCCACCACCGTAACCATCGCCACATCACCACCGCCACCACCGCACCGCCACCACCACCACCACCGTCGCTAGAGCTGTTGGATCTGTGATGTTTTTGGTCAGTCATCGTCTGTTGCTGCATCTGAATTCAAACCCCTTAGGCGTCGATGATCAAAGACAGAGATGGTGGTGGTGGCGGTGCGGTGGTGGTGGTGGTGGCGGTGCGGTGGTGGTGGTGGCGGTGCTGTGGCGATGGTAGTGGTGGTGGTGGTGGCGGCGGTGCGGTGGTGGTGGTGGCGGCGGCGGCGGTGGTAGTGGTGGTGGTGGTGGCGGTGGTGGTGGTGGCGGTGGTGGTGGTGGCGGTGGCGGTGGTGGTGGTGGTGGCGGTGGCGGTGCTGTGGCTATTAACCTCAGGGACCATTTTGGCTATTAACTCATAGTTAAAACTAGTAAATTACAACTACAGGGACTGTTTATGTAATAAATAAAACTTAAAAACTAACTTCAGTTAAAAAAAACTAACGGAGGTTCATTGAGTACCAACATATTGATAGGTAGGATTATTATATACCAATTCTGTAGGTTGGATTATTATTTACCAACTGGGAAAAGGTTGGTTTATTAAATACCAATTTTCCTATAACAAATATTTACAAGTTGTAAATCAACTTAGAACTTGTTATAACTGATTGTGAACATTTTAAAACACCTTTTAAAAGTTTGGTATTAGGTTGGTATGTTACATAACAACTTATATGATAAAAGCGACCATAATAGAAAAAATAAATATGTAAATCTTTAGGACATTTCGTTTGATCTTGCTAGAGCCAAATAGCAAGACCAAACTGGGTCACGGGGTAACAAACAACCACAAGGATGGACCTAGTGCATCTAGTTGTCATTAGCACCTCCTTGATTCCTGTAATGTCTTCTGTTTTGTCTTCGGGTCTTCAACTTTATATTATAATATAAAATATAACAAAATTGAAACTCTAATCTATTACAACTTTGAGCCACAAAGTGGGCCAAAACCATAAAACAAAACAATAACAAAAATACAAGTACAAGGTCGGCCAGATTTACATATTCAACATAATCATATTGAAGTGAGCAATCTTTTGGTCAAACAAAACAAATAAAACTTTTTACCAAATAACTTTTTGCCCAAGAAATATTTAGATCTGAAACTTTAAACAAGTTAAAGTTTGAGATCTATAACCGGTTAAAAGGACTGGTTCCGATTTGCATGTTGTAAACCTGGCTCTGATACCACTGTTGTGATTCATTGGTGTCAATTTTACTTTTTATCAAAACGGGTTTGACATATTTTATTAATTAAATATATAATTAATAAAAACGCAATGGAATAAATATAAATAATTAACACCAAAAATGAATCAAACAGGATCATGGTTACAAACATGCAAATACGAAATATAAAATAACTAATCTACCCTGAGATTAAATATACCTTGTGGTTAATAATTAACCGTGTGAGACACCAAGGTACAACGAACTAGTGCTAGACACGAACACGAACCGAGCGGCATAGCTTGCCGGTCGTAATAACACAAAACCACAAAAGGGGGCGGCACTTTATTTATTCTGTGAGTGGCGGCACCTTTTCTTCTTTTTGTGATGATCTCACAAAACAAAAAGGATTTCTTTTGATTTGGTTTCTGCTTATGGCAGAAGTGTGTACCAAATTAGATGTAATTAAAACAATATACATGATAGTATATATTGAGGTTAACTACAATAACCCTAATTATCTCTTAGGGGCTGTTTGGTAGCCTCTTAATGATCATTCAGATGCTACATCTTAATGGTTTAAAACCTCTGAATGAATAAAAGGTAACCTCAAGTCTGAATGGTTAAGAGGTAACCTCTGAATGGTAAATCATCACATGTCACATTCTTCTACCTTCTCATTGGTAAAATTCTTAATGGTTCCATTAAGATGTAGCCTCTTAATGACCATTCAGAGGCTACCAAACAGCCCCTTAGGCCACTAAAGCCCAACACGTCTACTACAAGCCCAAATGCGATACGAAGCCCGAAAAACAAAGTTTAATTAAATAAGTAATTAAACATTATATTATTTATAACCCGTATAAATAATAAATTCCGTTTCTCGTGGATATATAATTATTCTAGAGAATTATATATTTCGTTCCGTTAATTGTTCGTGATCACCAGTTAATCGAGTTAAGTGGATTTAATGTTCGTTGCCCAAGATGTAACTCTTACGGGTCATAGCTCGGTCAGCAGCGTTGGCTTATCGAACCGGTACATATAAATCCAACACATGTTCGCTGCTACTTCTCCAAGTCAAATAATTTTAATCTTGAAAATAGATTCCATGATCTTTTCAAACAATTTTGAAGTAATCTACTTCTTATACAAATCCATGTAACAGAAACAAATAAAGTGTGATTCAGTGGTCAGGTGGTAATTTGACTTGATAAATGCATAGGTTGTATAGTGCATGTAATCACCATAAATGCACTGAACATCAACGTTTGTCTTATGAGAAGTCTTGTGTGCACTGGAGACATCATTGAAAGGCCTTACACGTATCAAAACATAAACCCCATAAAGAAATGCTAAAGAACTGGTATACGTAGCACACACTAAATGTTTGATAAAAGACAAAATTTTCGTTCATGCGTAAACACAAATAGTTGGCGTGCATGTTATAATCCAAAACTTGAAAGGCCAAAGCTATAACAAACGTTCATTCACTATTCAACAACTAACCAGTTGTCGTGCAAGCTGTAATCCAATCCATCAAAGAATTACAAAAATAAAACACTTTTGAGTCAAGCAAATAAAAAAACAGTTGGAGTGCATACACTAACCCAATCCCCTAAAGGCAAAATCAAGATATTTCAACTCTCATGCATCAGAGAACGTTCAATTAGAACCTACCTCCAACAAACAAATTAAGAAAGCACTAAAAAGATCAAGAACATACCACTGGCTAAACCAACAAAAAGCGGTAAAAAACACATTATGTGCGATTGACCGAAGAAGAAGAAGAAGCGGATGACGGGGAATTTCAAGCGATTCGTTGGGTCAAAGTCGAGCATTCATTAATGATCTTCTTCAGTTAGTGGAATTATTAAGAGAAACAGAGGCCAAGGGACTAAAGTGTATTTTAGTGGAATTATTAAGGGTTGCCAGTGGAAAAGCCACCGACATTCCTATTTAAGATAGTACTAGCAATAAGACTTGCGCGCATTGCGGCGCGAGTACAGTGCAAACGTCGAATGGATTAGTCCAAACTGTACCCCGAAAACGAGTGTTGGTGCATATTTGTGACAACAGCTTAGATTTGGTCTTTGGATATCTTGTAATTAGTTTAACGATAAACGGTTAGCGGGTTTAGCTTTGTATTAGTGAGATTATAGAGTTTGGGCTAAACTAAACCCATTTGGGTCAAGGTGAAACGAATTGGGCTTGCCCATGTTGCAAACCCTAGCCCAAATAGTAAACCTTGTGTTATATAAACAAGGTTAGGGTTTAGGGTTTAAGTTAGTCAGTCAATAAGCCAAAACAGAGTTTGTGAGAATTTCGTGAGAGCATTACTAGCTTGGACGAAATTAGGGTTAGGGATCTTGATTGATTGTAATTCTTATTTGATAGATAATCAATAAAGATCCGGTTTGAAAGTGAATTGTTGTTTCTGTTTCTACACGTTTTCTGCTAATTCTGATCAAGAGGATTCCGCACTCTTGATTGGAAAGACGATTCTGTGAAGATCCATAACATCAAGGGGACTTACAATTGGTATCAGAGCGTTAGGCTCTTGAAGAAGGCTCGGTTCAGAATTTGTTGCTGCAGAAAAGGGAGGATTTTCGGTTTGTTTTGAAAATTTTCGAAAATTTTGAGTTTTGTTCTTGGGATTTTCGAATTTTTTGGCCTGTTTGATCTGTTTGCATATTTAATTTTGCTGTTTAAGTGTTTCTGATTTCAGGTTTGGTTGACTTTTGAAGGATTTTGGCAAGAAAGTCTTGAAGATTCGAAGATTGTTCTTCGTGTTCTTCGTGTTTTCTTCAAAAAAATTGGCTGATTTGGTGTTTAATTTTGCAGGAAACTGTTAGAAGAATCTGGAAAATCTTTAGAAATTTCGAACAGATTGAGTTTCCAAAATTTTCTAGCAAATTTGCTGAATTCGGATAAATACTCTGACAGACCAGCAAATTTAACCTCGGTGACCGGTGAAATTAAATTTCCCAATCATCTGATCCAGCGTATTTAACTTCGGTGACCGGCGAAATTAAATCCAAAGGCGACTTTGGTAACCGTATAATTTTCCTCAGCGAAATTATTACGGTGATCGGTGAAATTAACCGTCGTGCCAGCGAAATTGACTTGCCAGCGAAGTTATCTAGAGAAATTAACCAGCAAAATTAATTTGATCAGCTAGCATATTTATTCCAGCGAATTTAAAAATCTAGCATATTTATAATTCCTCTACCAGCGAAATTAACTTGGTTTGCCAGAAAATTTAGCGTGACACGGTGAAATTAACTTGGTTTGCCAGCAAAATTAGCGTGACACGGTGAAATTAACTTGGTTTGCCAGCATAATTAGCGAGACACGGTGAAATTAAGTTGGTTTGCCAGCAAAATTAAAAGGTGGAGTGGAGTAACTAGATACGCATAGAGGAATTAATGTTTTCGTGAATAGAAAGTGATCCATAGCTCGTTTGACGAAACCGTCTACACCGTTGGACTCGGTTGATTTTTAGGACCAAAAAAAAAAAAAAAACTCTGGAAAATCCCGAAATCGGTTTTTGACATTATATATCATTGGACTCATCTTTTCGAGACGATTCTAAAGGTGTAATTTGGTAACCACTGTTTTCGGAAATATTTTGTACGGTTTTCTCAGTCTGCAACGTTTAAAACGTCGAACATGACCAACTTGAATGCTCCAAAGATGATGAAGGTGGAGAATTATCTTACATGGAAGGACAACTTCAAATCCTTCATTAAATCTCAGGATGCACGAATGTGGATATGTATTGAAGATGGGTACATAAACCCAGTACATGATTTTGAGGGCAGACGACGTAGAACAGACTACGTGAACATGAATGAGGCTGATAAGAAAGTGTATGAAGCTGAAAAGAGAGCTTTAGCTGCAATAAAGTCATCCTTACCTGATAGCATCAAGTATACCTTCACAAAGTACACAAATTCAAAGGATATGTGGGATGCATTACAAAAGCGATATCAGGGAAATGAATGCGCCACTCAGGCCTTCATGGCAGAGATAGTGCCAGTTGATGAGGCTGAAACTAGTGTGAGTGATGCTGAATCTCAAGTGGAGAATGCTGAAGCAAAAGTGGATGCTGAAGTAGAGAAAGAGAGTGAAGCTGAACAGGTTGTTGCTGATCAAACCACAGAAGTTCATGAGAAAGAGGTACAATCTAATTCTGTGTGTTTGAGGTGTCGTGAACTACAGGGTGAGGTTGACAGGTTGTCAACTCAAAATCAAAGTCTGGTGAGTGAGATGTCTAGTATAAAAGAGTCAAACTTTTTTGCTAAAAGAAATGAATCTCTATACTTGAAGAAGATAAAAGGTTATGAAAGTGAAATCGAAGCCTTAACATGCAAATTAAACGAAAAACTTCAATTAATAGACTTAGCTCACGAAATGATGGCTGAGAAAACAAAAGAGATTTATGAAAAATGCAAAGAGTTGTCAGATGCACAACTCAAAATCATTGAACTTGAAGAAATTAAGTCAATTCAGAGATTCGTCTTTTGTTATGAAACACATGATGGGTGGGTTAAAGAAGAGTAATGACAAGACTAGTGTGGGATATAATGAAGTCCCACCTCCTCTTAGTCATGACTATTCTTTCCTCCCGGATGAAAATGAGCTAGCAGCCTGTATGTCAACTGCACCAAGTAGTTTCGCATCTACATCAAGTCAAGGTGAAGGGTCTGAGAGTGGTGATGCTAAGAAGAACAATAACAGGGAATCTTTGAAAAAGAAATATTCACCTCCTAAGAGCAAAAATCAAACTTTTGTTAAAAAGATTAATTTTGTTCAAGGTAGTGATATGAAAAATGAAACCGCTGTTATTGAAAAAGAATCAAATGTAGAGTTTGCTAAAAATAAAAACAAAGAAAAATCTGAATCAAAGCAAACTGAACAAAATTCTTCCAAGGCATCATCACCATCTGATAAGGGATCTACCTTAGAGACTCCTGCTAAGAAGTCTTTGAAAAGGAGATCGTGCTTCCGGTGTCACATAAAGGGACATGTAGCTAGCTGCTGTCCTAACAAAAATGTTGAAGCACAAATGAGTGACAAACAGAAAGGGAAATTACCAGAGAAGAGTGGTGATAGTGAGGAGAAAGGTTCAAATTCTCCAAAGAAATCGGCTCCTAAGCAAACACAAAATGTTGCTGTTGGTGTAGATAAGGCTGGAACAGGAACTCCACAAGTTCCACGTTTTCAAAGAAATCAACAAAGATTTCAGCCTAGATCTCCACCAGGCAGATATCAGAGACCTAGAAGCAGTTCACCTAGAATGAACAATTTTAATTCAAATAATTTCAGAGGTCAAAGTCAATATCAAAATCGATACCAAAATTATGGTGGTCGAACTTTTTATAACAATGGCTTTCGAAATTATAACAATCAAGCTTCTTGGAATCAAAATTTAAGGTTTCAAAATCAAATTTTCCAAAGGTCTTGTCCAAATGTATATAGGAACCCTCAGGACCAAAGGCCTAGTGGAAATCAAAATCAAATTCCAACAGGTCTGAGATCCAAGACTCCAGTTAGGAGTAATGGATATTGGATGGATGTTCCGGTGGTTGGTGAATTTGGACGACCCAAGACCATTAAGGCTTGGGTCCCCCAATCTAACTAATTTTTTAAGTTAGTGTGTGCAGGAGCTGCTAAGGAGGATTATCAACTTATGTTGATAGTGGCTGCTCTAGGCACATGACGGGGGGTGTGAGATTGATGATTTATATATATTAAATGATTTAAATTTGAAGTTCAAAGTGTTGAGTCGACACAGAAGAAAACCTGGCAGATCTTTATACTAAAGCATTTGACAGGGCTCGCTTTGAACATTTAGTCGAACTCAACGGGATGAGGAATCCTGAATAACTGGTTTTTCATAAGAATTTTTTTAAATAGTTTACTGCTTTTCTTAAAAAATCAAAAACACAAAAAAATTGAAAAAATAAAAAACATAAAAAAAAATAGAAAATCAAAAATGAGTTATCACTGTGTGAAAAGAAGAAATGATAGTACATCAGCAAGTTAGACTGTCACACTGAAATTGAACCTAAATTGCTTAAGTGTGATAGCAGCTTCATCATATGATGTACCAGTAGGCGAAAAGCATGAACTAATCAACTTACCAATGTGATATAAACTTAAGTGAACTGAATATGAGTGGGGAACACATTAGTGGTGTATGGTTTAATGACCTTAATTCTTGCGTTCATAGATTGCCAAAATCTGAAGTTTTGGGTCTTTATACTGTTATTTCATCTAGGGATATCTTGGCTGTCTGTCTGTTAGAACTAAAATTGTACATGACCCCAGGAAAGATAGTCACTTGGAATTAGCTCATTTCTATTTGAATGTCTGTATATTTCCCGATACACACAATTTTGATCTGATTCTGAAATCTTCTCTGAAAAAAGTCGTGTACCTCCTCTGCTGCATCCAGATATATGCTGACCTGGAGGTGCTAGGCAACGACAGCTTCTGCTGCATCCAGATACATGCTGACCTAGCTGTACGTTGTCGCGCTATAGATCTAATACACCCGAAAGAGGCCCTCAAGTGCCCAAAAGAAACCCAAGAAACCTATATCAAATTGAGAAAATCTCATTTGATTTGTATATTATACCATCTCTACTAAAGATCTATTCTGTTCTCTTCTCAACCTATTCCCAGTTAAGATTTCAGAAATCTGGATTGGACTTGTGAAATATGTGGTAGGGAAGATACTTGCATGATAGAGTGTGTTGTTTATATTTCCAGGATTTGATTTGTATTTATTTGGGTGTTCATAGTTAAGAAATCAAAACATGATAACACATATTATATGCAGATCTAGACACCGTCATGATATCTTAAAGGATGACATCAGTATACTCACCTACTACGATGAATCTTTGTGCATACCTTGATCGCGGGGGTATATCCTGAAGTGGGACACACTAATATATCAGTAATTAAAATTACCTTAACGTATCATATGGTAATGGTACTTTAAATGTTCATGCATTTTGTTTACATGGACAAACATACTGGTAATCGTCTTGAACTGCTTTTCACGAAAAATTAAATAAAGAATTATCTAAATTTTGTGAAACAGTTTGATTGTGCTGATATGATCTTCTTACCAGTGATTCTCACAAAAATAGAGTGTTTATTGCTTTTATATTTACTTGCTTTCAGAAAAATATAAAAAAAAATCCAAAAATAGTGTCATTTTCTGTTTAAAATTCTTAACGTACGGAAAACTGTTATTCATGGAGGAATTGTTACCGATAGGGGGAGACGGTGTTGTAAAGTGAGTTCAAAATTTTCAATCAGGCAGGTTCTTGTGTGTTGAACAAAAAGTTTTGCGTGTTGGTGATGAAATTGAAAATGCTTAATCTGTCATACAGTTTAACTAATCTCTTGAAAAATAATCATTTATTTAACTTATGTTAAAAAATTCTTATGGTTTTTCGAGATGTTTATTTTATAGTATACAGATTGAAGCCGTTTGTTGCTGAGAAGTTGCTGTGAAGTGTGAAGATGAGAGTTTGATTGGATGCATGGTAGAACCTCCTTTCTATAGTGTAGACAAGATTGAAGAGTGTGAAGATTGCTGTGCAAATGCTAAACTGGAGTTTACTCAAGTGCTAACATGTTGAAGATTTGGTGATTGGATGCATCAGCTTAGGGGGAGTCTGTTGCTGACAGAAGCTATTGAAGCTGAAGCTATCCAAAGACCAAAGACAGTGCAAGACTACTTGAAGATTGCAAGAAGACTGAAGACAAAGTTTTTATGAAGCTATTGTCAAGGGGGAGTTTGTTGGTGCATGTTTGTGACAACAGCTTAGATTTGGTCTTTGGATATCTTGTAATTAGTTAAACGATAAACAGTTAGCGGGTTTAGCTTTGTAATAGTTAGTTGTAATGTTTGGGCTAACTAAACCCAAAGGTTTGGGTGATGGGGGGCGAATTGGGCCTGTCCAATTCGCAGCCCAGGAGTCTTTAACCTAGCCCAGTTGTAAACCTTGTGTTATATAAACAAGGTTAGGCTTTAGGGTTTAGGTTAGTCAGTCAATCAGCCAAAACAGAGTTTGTGAGAATTTCGTGAGAGCATTACTAGCTTGGACGAAATTAGGGTTAGGGATCTTGATTGATTGTAATTCTTGTTTGATAGATAATCAATAAAGATCCGGTTTGAAAGTGAATTGTTGTTTCTGTTTCTACACGTTTTCTGCTAATTCTGATCAAGAGGATTCCGCACTCTTGATTGGAAAGACGATTCTGTGAAGATCCATAACATCAAGGGGACTTACAATTCTTGTTTGACAGAAGCTATTGAAGCTGAAGCTATCCAAAGACCAAAGACAGTGCAAGACTACTTGAAGATTGCAAGAAGACCGAAGACAAAATTTTGACAAAGTTTTGACTCAAGACAAAGTTTTTATGAAGCTATTGTCAAGGGGGAGTTTGTTGGTGCATGTTTGTGACAACAGCTTAGATTTGGTCTTTGGATATCTTGTAATTAGTTAAACGATAAACAGTTAGCGGGTTTAGCTTTGTAATAGTTAGTTGTAATGTTTGGGCTAACTAAACCCAAAGGTTTGGGTGATGGGGGGCGAATTGGGCCTGTCCAATTCGCAGCCCAGGAGTCTTTAACCTAGCCCAGTTGTAAACCTTGTGTTATATAAACAAGGTTAGGCTTTAGGGTTTAGGTTAGTCAGTCAATCAGCCAAAACAGAGTTTGTGAGAATTTCGTGAGAGCATTACTAGCTTGGACGAAATTAGGGTTAGGGATCTTGATTGATTGTAATTCTTGTTTGATAGATAATCAATAAAGATCCGATTTGAAAGTGAATTGTTGTTTCTGTTTCTACACGTTTTCTGCTAATTCTGATCAAGAGGATTCCGCACTCTTGATTGGAAAGACGATTCTGTGAAGATCCATAACATCAAGGGGACTTACAATTGGTATCAGAGCATTAGGCTCTTGAAGAGGCTCGGTTCAGAATTGGCTGCTACAGAAAACTAGGGTTTTGAAGGATTTCGAATTTTTTGGATATTGTTCTTGAGATTTTCGAAAATTTTAGGGTATTTTGATCTTGTTTGGTATTTAATTTTGCTGTTTAAGTGTTTTTGGTTGCAGGTTTGGTTGACTTTTGAAGGATTTTGGCAAGAAAGTCTTGAAGATCCGAAGATTGTTCTTCGTGTTCTTCGTGTTCTTCGTATTTTCTTCAAAAAGTTTGGCTGATTTGGTGTTTAATTTTGCAGGAAACTGTTAGAAGAATCTGGAAAATCTTTAGAAATTTCGAACAGATTGAGTTTCCAAAATTTTCTTGCAAATTTGCTGAATTCGGATAAATACTCTGACAGACCAGCAAATTTAACCTCGGTGACTGGTGAAATTAAATTTCCCAATCATCTGATCCAGCGTATTTAACTTCGGTGACCGGCGAAATTAAATCCAAAGGCGACTTTGGTAACCGTATAATTTTCCTCAGCGAAATTATTACGGTGATCGGTGAAATTAACCGTCGTGCCAGCGAAATTGACTTGCCAGCGAAGTTATCTAGAGAAATTAACCAGCAAAATTAATTTGATCAGCTAGCATATTTATTCCAGCGAATTTAAAAATCTAGCATATTTATAATTCCTCTACCAGCGAAATTAACTTGGTTTGCCAGAAAATTTAGCGTGACACGGTGAAATTAACTTGGTTTGCCAGCAAAATTAGCGTGACACGGTGAAATTAACTTGGTTTGCCAGCATAATTAGCGAGACACGGTGAAATTAAGTTGGTTTGCCAGCAAAATTAAAAGGTGGAGTGGAGTAACTAGATACGCATAGAGGAATTAACGTTTTCGTGAATAGAAAGTGATCCATAGCTCGTTTGACGAAACCGTCTACACCGTTGGACTCGGTTGATTTTTAGGACCAAAAAAAAAAAAAAACTCTGGAAAATCCCGAAATCGGTTTTTGACATTATATATCATTGGACTCGTCTTTTCGAGACGATTCTAAAGGTGTAATTTGGTAACCACTGTTTTCGGAAATATTTTGTACGGTTTTCTCAGTCTGCAACGTTTAAAACGTCGAACATGACCAACTTGAATGCTCAAAAGATGATGAAGGTGGAGAATTATCTTACATGGAAGGACAACTTCAAATCCTTCATTAAATCTCAGGATGCACGAATGTGGATATGTATTGAAGATGGGTACATAAACCCAGTACATGATTTTGAGGGCAGACGACATAGAACAGACTATGTGAACATGAATGAGGCTGATAAGAAAGTGTATGAAGCTGAAAAGAGAGCTTTAGCTGCAATAAAGTCATCCTTACCTGATAGCATCAAGCATACCTTCACAAAGTACACAAATTCAAAGGATATGTGGGATGCATTACAAAAGCGATATCAGGGAAATGAATGCACAGAGATAGTGCCAGTTGATGAGGCTGAAACTAGTGTGAGTGATGCTGAATCTCAAGTGGAGAATGCTGAAGCAAAAGTGGATGCTGAAGTAGAGAAAGAGAGTGAAGCTGAACAGGTTGTTGCTGATCAAACCACAGAAGTTCATGAGAAAGAGGTACAATCTAATTCTGTGTGTTTGAGGTGTCGTGAACTACAGGGTGAGGTTGACAGGTTGTCAACTCAAAATCAAAGTCTGGTGAGTGAGATGTCTAGTATAAAAGAGTCAAACTTTTTTGCTAAAAGAAATGAATCTCTATACTTGAAGAAGATAAAAGGTTATGAAAGTGAAATCGAAGCCTTAACATGCAAATTAAACGAAAAACTTCAAGTAATAGACTTAGCTCACGAAATGATGGCTGAGAAAACAAAAGAGAATTCTGAAAAATGCAAAGAATTGTCAGATGCACAACTCAAAATCATTGAACTTGAACAGAAATTAAGTCAATTCAGAGATTCGTCTTTTGTTATGAAACACATGATGGGTGGGTTAAAGAAGAGTAATGACAAGACTAGTGTGAGATATAATGAAGTCCCACCTCCTCTTAGTCATGACTATTCTTTCCTCCCTGATGAAGATGAGCTAGCAGCCTATATGTCAACTGCACCAAGTAGTTTCGGATCTACATCAAGTCAAGGTGAGGGGTCTGAGAGTGGTGATGCTAAGAAGAACAATAACAGGGAATCTTTGAAAAAGAAAAATTCACCTCCAAAGGGCAAAAATCAAACTTTTGTTAAAAAGATTAATTTTGTTCAAGTAAGTGATATGAAAAATGAAACTGCTGTTATTGAAAAAGAATCAAATGTAGAGTTTGTTAAAAATAAGAACAAAGAAAAATCTGAAATTAAGCAAACTGAACAAAATTCTTCAAAGGCATCATCACCATCTGATAAGGGATCTACCTCAGAGACTCCTGCTAAGAAGTCTTTGAAAAGGAGATCGTGCTTCCGGTGTCACGTAAAGGGACATGTAGCTAGCTGCTGTCCTAACAAAAATAGTGAAGCACAAATGAGTGACAAACAGAGAGGGAAATTACTAGAGAAGAGTGGTGATAGTGAGGAGAAATGTTCAAATTCTCCAAAGAAATCTGCTCCTAAGCAACCACAAAATGTTGCTGTTGGTGTAGATAGGGCTGAAAAAGGAACTCCACAAGTTCCTCGTTTTCAAAGAAATCAACCCAGATTTCAGCCTAGATCTCCACCAGGCAGATATCAGAGACCTAGAAGCAGTTCACCTAGAATGAACAATTTTAATGGTAATACAAGTAATTTCAGAAGTCAAAGTCAATATCAAAATCGATACCAAAATAATGGTGGTCGAACTTTTTATAACAATGGCTTTAGAAATTATAACAATCAAGCTTTTTGGAATCAAAATTTAAGGTTTCAAAATCAAAATTTCCAAAGGTCAAATTGTCCAAATGTATATAGGAACCCTCAGGACCAAAGACCTAGTGGAAATTCAAACCCATTTCCATCAACAGGTCTAAGATCCAAGACTCCAGTTAGGAGTAATGGATATTGGATGGATGTTCTGGTGGTTGGTGAATTTGGACGACCCAAGACCATTAAGGCTTGGGTCCCTCAATCTAACTAATTTCTTAAGTTAGTGTGTGCAGGAGCTGCTAAGGAGGATTATCAACTTATGTTGATAGTGGCTGCTTCAGGCACATGACGGGGGATGTGAGATTGTTGATATATATGTATATTAAATGATTTAAATTGAAGTTCAAAGTGTTGAGTCGACACAGAAGATAACCTGGCAGATCTTTATACTAAAGCATTTGACAGGGCTCGCTTTGAACATTTAGTCGAACTCAACGGGATGAGGAATCCTGAATAACTGGTTTTTCATTAGAATTTTGTAAATAGTTTACTACTTTTCTTAAAAATCAAAAACAAAAAAAATTGAAAAATCAAAAACATAAAACAAAATAGAAAAATCAAAAATGAGTTATCACTGTGTGAAAAGGAGAAATGATAGTACATCAGCAAGTTAGACTGTCACACTGAACTTGAACTATAAATTTGCTTAAGTGTGTTAGCAGCTTCATTATATGATGTACCAGTAGGCAAAAGCATGAAATAATAATCAACTTACCAATGTGATATAAACATAAATGAACTGAATATGAGTGGGGAACACATCAGTGGTGTATGGTTTAATGACCTTAATTCTTGCGTTGATAGATTGCCAAAATCTGAAGTTTTGGGTCTTTATACTGTTATTTTATCTAGGGATATCTTGGCTGTCTGTCTGTTAGAACTAAAATTGTACATGACCCCAGGAAAGATAGTCACTTGGAATTAGCTCATTTCTATTTGAATGTCTGTATATTTCCCGATACACACAATTTTGATCTGATTCTGAAATCTTCTCTGAAAAAAGTCGCGTACCTCCTCTGATGCATCCAGATATATGCTGACCTGGAGGTGCTAGGCAACGACAGCTTCTTCTGCATCCAGATACATGCTGACCTAGCTGTACGTTGTCGCACTATAGATCTAATACACCCGAAAGAGGCCCTCAAGTGCCCAAAAGAAACCCAAGAAACCTATATCAAACTGAGAAAATCTCATTTGATCTGTATATTATACCATCTCTACTAAAGATCTATTCTGTTCTCTTCTCAACCTATTCCCAGTTAAGATTTCAGAAATCTGGATTGGACTTGTGAAAATATGTGGTAGGGAAGATACTTGCATGATAGAGTGTGTTGTTTATATTTCCAGGATTTGATTTGTATTTATTTGGGTGTTCATGGTTACGAAATCAAAACATAATATTATATGCAGACCTAGATACAGTCAGGATATCTTAAAGGATGACATTAGTATACTCACCTACTACGATGAATCTTTGTGCATACCTTGATCGTGGGGGTATATCCTGAAGTGGGACACGCTTGTATTTCATAAAATAAAATTACCTTAACGTATCATATGGTAATGGTACTTGAAATGTTCATGCATTTTGTTTAAGAGGACAAACATACTGGTAATCTTCTTGAACTGCTTTTCATGAAAAATTAAATAAAGAATTATATGATTGTGTGAAACAGTTTGCTTGTGCTGATATGATAGTACATCAGCAAGTTAGACTGTCACACTGAAATTGAACCTAAATTGCTTAAGTGTGATAGCAGCTTCATCATATGATGTACTAGTAGGCGAAAAGCATGAACTAATCAACTTACCAATGTGATATAAACTTAAATGAACTGAATATGAGTGGGGAACACATTAGTGGTGTATGGTTTAATGACCTTAATTCTTGCGTTCATAGATTGCCAAAATCTGAAGTTTTGGGTCTTTATACTGTTATTTCATCTAGGGATATCTTGGATGTCTGTCTGTTAGAACTAAAATTGTACATGACCCCAGGAAAGATAGTCACTTGGAATTAGCTCATTTCTATTTGAATGTCTGTATATTTCCCGATACACACAATTTTGATCTGATTCTGAAATCTTCTCTGAAAAAAGTCGTGTACCTCCTCTGCTGCATCCAGATATATGCTGACCTGGAGGTGCTAGGCAACGACAGCTTCTGCTGCATCCAGATACATGCTGACCTAGCTGTACGTTGTCGCACTATAGATCTAATACACCCGAAAGAGGCCCTCAAGTGCCCAAAAGAAACCCAAGAAACCTATATCAAACTGAGAAAATCTCATTTGATCTGTATATTATACCATCTCTACTAAAGATCTATTCTGTTCTCTTCTCAACCTATTCCCAGTTAAGATTTCAGAACTCTGGATTGGACTTGTGAAATATGTGGTAGGGAAGATACTTGCATGATAGAGTGTGCTGTTTATATTTCCAGGATTTGATTTGTATTTATTTGGGTGTTCATAGTTAAGCAATCAAAACATGATAAAACAGATTATAAGCAGACCTAGACACAGTCAGGATATCTTAAAGGATGACATCAGTATACTCACCTACTACGATGAATCTTTGTGCATACCTTGATCGTGGGGGTATATCCTGAAGTGGGACACGCTAATATTTCAGTAAATAAAATTACTTTAACGTATCATACGGTAATGGTACTTGAAATGTTCATGCATTTTGTTTAGGTGGACAAACATACTGGTAATCGTCTTGAACTGCTTTTCACGAAAAATTGAATAAAGAATTATCTAATTGTGTGAAACAGTTTGATTGTGCTGATATGATATTCTTACCAGTGATTCTCACAAAAATAGAGTGTTTATTGTTTTTGTTATTTACTTGCTTTCAGAAAAATATAAAAATCCAAAAATAGTGTCATTTTCTGTTTAAAATTCTTAACGTACGGAAAACTATTATTCTTGGAGGAATTGTTACTGAAAGGGGAGACGGTGTTAGAAAGTGAGTTCAATTTTTTTTTTCAATCAAGCAGGTTCTTCTGTGTTGAATAAAAAGTTTTGCGTGTTGGTGATAAGTTGAAAAAGCTTAATCTGTTATATAGTTTAACTGTCTCTTGAAAAATAATAATTTATTTAACTTTGTTGAAAAATTCTTATGGTTTCTCGAGATGTTTGTTTTATAGTAAATAGATTGAAGCAGTTTGTTGCTGAGAAGTTGCTGTGAAGTGTGAAGATGAGAGTTTGATTGGATGCATGGTAGAACCTCCTTTCTATATTGCAGACAAGATTGAAGAGTTTGAAGATTGCTGTGCAAATGCTGAACTGGAGTTTACTCAAACGCTAACGTGTTGAAGTTTTGGTGATTGGATGCATCAGCTTAGGGGGAGTCTGTTGCTGACAGAAGCTGTTGAAGCTGAAGCTATCCAAAGACCAAAGACAGTGCAAGGTTTCTTGAAGATTGCAAGAAGACTGAAGACAAAGTTTTGACTCAAGACAAAGTTTTTATGAAGCTATTGTCAAGGGGGAGTTTGTTGGTGCATATTTGTGACAACAGCTTAGATTTGGTCTTTGGATATCTTGTAATTAGTTTAACGATAAACGGTTAGCGGGTTTAGCTTTGTATTAGTGAGATTATAGAGTTTGGGCTAAACTAAACCCATTTGGGTCAAGGGGAAACGAATTGGGCTTGCCCATGTTGCAAACCCTAGCCCAAATAGTAAACCTTGTGTTATATAAACAAGGTTAGGCTTTAGGGTTTAAGTTAGTCAGTCAATCAGCCAAAACAGAGTTTGTGAGAATTTCGTGAGAGCATTACTAGCTTGGACGAAATTAGGGTTAGGGATCTTGATTGATTGTAATTCTTGTTTGATAGATAATCAATAAAGATCCGGTTTGAAAGTGAATTGTTGTTTCTGTTTCTACACGTTTTCTGCTAATTCTGATCAAGAGGATTCCGCACTCTTGATTGGAAAGACAATTCTGTGAAGATCCATAACATCAAGGGGACTTACAACGGGTTTGGTAATCAAACCACGTTAATACTAAAAGACGGGTAAAGTATCGTTAGTGGTAAAATTAACCCGGTGAATATTAGGATTTTAAATAAATAAACCTAATATTGAATGAAAGTTAAATGAAAGCTTCTGAAGAAATAAAGTTTATAAAAGGCCTGAGTTAACGAGACTTAAAATAAACTTAGTCATGAATTCCCCGAACCCACTAATTTAACTAGGAATGTTTAACCTGGTTAATAAGTGGGACAACTGTTAAAAATAAGTAGGTTGTGGCCTACTTAATAACTAACCAAACAAGAGTGGCTAAATCTGGATAAGTGTAAACTTAAATTATAAATAAAGAAATCAAAACAAAACACACACTCAGTGTGTGTGTTCTGTTCGACTAGGAGAGCTCCCCAGGAGCCAAAACCCTAACTTTCAACAAAATCATCCAATTGAAGGGCCAAAGGAAGTCTAAATTCACAATTGAACATGAATTAATGATCACCCAAGCTAGGGGATCATGAGGTATGTCAAATTTTGATGATTTGAGAAGTTGTGAAATTTGAATAATCATCATAATCGCGAATTATGAATGAATTATTGAAGCTATGATTGAATTAGGGATGTATACTTGCTTAGGAACAAAACCCTAAGTGAAAATTATACATATGATGTTATGAATTGAATGATTTGATGAATTACCACACTAGGATAAGTGGGTATTAATCATAAGATGAATTTGATGATATAATTATGATTAGAATCATCATACATGATAGTAATCAAGAAATACTTGAACAAATTGTGTGTTTAAGTATATAATCATATTTACTATGATATGAGTTTAGTATGATATGATAAAAATTGATGATATGTTCATGTTAAATGATGTTTAATATCATCAGGTATCAATTCGGTAACTTATAGTTACAAGAACTTGTTAAATAAAACGGTAAAAAACAGTAGCATAAGAATGACGCTTACCGGATAATTGACCAATGATATGATCGAATGATAAATTCGACATAAGAATCGTAGGATGGAATAGTCGTAAATGATTATGACTAATCTAACCATCTTAAAAATTTCAATGATAGTTTGACACTTGACAAGCTAGGTGGAAGCTTGGGAATGAAGCGGGTCAAACGGATCAAGAAAGAAGGAAAAGCATAATCAGGATGCAAGGTAAGTAAAGCTTACACCCTATCTATTTAATACCTATTGGTTTTATAGGTTATGAATAACATAAAGTCTTGTTTGAATTATGATGTTCCGACATGACATGTGTTGTTCGGAACAAAAGACAATGATAATAAACCATGTTAATGGTTAAAAAGAACACAATCAGGATTCAAGCTTCCGCGAAATGATTCGTCGTCACGTTTTTAAACAGCGAATGTTTTATAAAATTTTGAATTGTTTTATTCTTAAAAGTTTTAAGAAATACGTATTTTGTAAAGTATGTGTAAGCATAATTAAATAATTATAGTCGAAAACGATATGAAAGTCGTATAATTGGACTAAGGGTCTTACAAGTTGGTAATCAGAGCTCCAGGTTAAGGAGTAAAGTGTTCGGTTCGAGACTTGATCGCAAAATCCGGTAAGTTATTCTGTACATTAACGGTCTAGCATGTGAAGTGTTGAAAACAACATATAGGGTTATCGTGTAAAACACGTTACCCCAAATAAAGCAATAAAAGACCGATATAGTTAAACGAATTACGTGTGTTAACACGTGTCGTAGAAATCCTTGTATTATAATACAGGTGCTTGTTAATGTTAACGTTACTAATATTTGTAGACATTTTAAATTAAAGGATCCTCGCATCTGAAATGATGAGAGTCTAAGGATCTATCGATATGATGAAGATATGGTCTGAAGTATGACAAGTAAATCAAACAACATGGAAAGTTTATCAGGGCAAGTATCTATAAGGTACACGTCTTAAACTTATAGTATAATTAGAAATATGCAATAAACATATAGTGAATGACAGTTGCATATACAATATGAAACTTGGAAAACCTGGATAGGTTACCTATCTAGGATGACATTTTCAAGAGAAATTCAATAGAGATTATTCACAGTCGTGAATAATAAGACAATAACTGAATTTAGTGTAAATATAAACTTGGACGAAAGTAATCATCCAAGTAAGTATTCTCAATATAGATATTATTGAGAAAAGTAATGATCACATCAACGAATGTGATTGTATAAATGGTTATAAAAAGGAACATTTTATTTGTTCAAGGATAAAACGGGTAAAACTAATAATTGTTAGTGACAATTAAATAAAGTTTTACCAAATGAAATTATAAAATGGAAATGAATAGAGAGGTTACTTACATGGGACGTGATGTGGTAATTATAATAAGGTCATGCGTACCATGTGTTAATCGCTTACTCTGGCCAAGTAAGTAGTGAACACACGATACCATGAGCTTCTTATAATGAGCACAGTTATGTCCGATGTGGTAAGGTCTAGACGAATGAAAAAGTTAAAAGAACCTATGGGTCAAGAAATCTTATGGGCATACTCGTATAAATGGTTTTCGAGGGAACCTGTTAGTGCACTATGTCTATTGACTTCGTCTTGTATCGAGTCGTGTAATGAGATAGGATAGGATAACCAGTGTTCGGGTTGCGAGAAACTGTTTTTAGAGAAAATGGTAGTGATTCCGCTTGAAATGAACAAGGACCATTTCAAGCGAAATCAAGAAACAAGTGATTCCGCTTGAAATTGCTTTGTCCATTTCAAGCGAAATCTCACTAGTATAAATAGTGTCACTTGGTTATTCAGTTGTAACTTTCGGACTTGAGTAGCGAAGCTCTGCCGGATTGTCTCCAGGTTATAAATCAGTGTTAGATCAATAACAGAGACTTTATAATTACATCGAGCGTCCGTTTCATTGATTCCGCCTTTGACACGGATAAACAACTCTTTTGATCGACTTAGTCAGGTCGCACAACGATCCTACAAGTGGTATCAGAGCTCAGGAAGAAGAGTTCAGCTTGATATCATCTATTTTCTGACTTCTACACCTTCTTTTTCAAATTGGATAAGATTTCACGGTAAAAATGGATTGAATTTTTCACAGTACATGCGAAATAGTGTTTTAACAAAGCCTTGAGAATATCAGACCTAAATTCGGATTAAAAATAAGAAAAACAGGCCAAATACATGATTCCGCTTGAACGAACAATTCAGATTCCACTTGAAAAATTTAGTTAATTTCGCTTGAATCAGCTATTCCGCTTGAAATTAGCACTTGATTCCGCTTGAATCTGTTATTTCGCCTGAAAGTTTATCAGATTCTGCTTCAAAGTGGTATTCCACTTGAAAGACTAGTTTTAATTTCGCTTGAACTTGTTATTCAAGTGATTTCGCTTGAAAGTATTATCTAGGGATTCCGCTTGAAGTCTGATCTCACTTGAACAAGTGATTCCGCACCAAAAGTGATTTCACTTGAAATCACTATTTCGCTTAAAAGAGGATTTTTGTGTCGAGATCATTTCACGTCAACGAGTGTCAGTCTATTTCAGGACATTTGATATTGTTTGTACTGATTGTGTTTGTTTGATTGTTTGTCTCCAGGTTATTCAAGAATTTCAAACCATGGCTGAAGAATTCTACAACACGTTTTTCAACGCGTTTACATCCGAATCTTCCGAGATTACAACCGTTACCCCAAAAACCATCACAAAAGCGATTAATATCAAGCATGATAATTTCTATGGGACACACTCAAAGCCACCAAGTCTGGAAAGATTGAGGATTATACTGGGTGGAAAGAACAGTTTCTTAACTGGGCAAAAGCGTATGCACATGAGAGCTGGTTCTGTCTGGAGTTTGGATATGAAAGACCAAAGGATGATAAAGGAGAAGATCTTTCATTCAAGAAGTTATCCAGAGAAGATAAATCTGAATTTGCAGCTGAACAGAGGATGATTGATTTGATCCAGTCGGCCATTAGAAATGATATTTTTGCATTACTTAATCATGATGGGTCATCGAAATCTATTTGGGAAGCTTTACGAATTAAAGCTGAGGGGGGTAAACAGATTAAAAAGAACAAAATTGCTTTGCTAAAGAAAGAATTTGATTTGTTTGATAGCATTAAAGGAGAGTCTGTGAGGCAAATGATAGAAAGATCCTGTCACCTAAAAATTGAACTAGAACGTTTTGAGATTGTGAAAACAAGAGAGGAAATTATTGACAAAGTGATTGAAGCGTTACCACGAGCTGTTCAGTGGCAAACGTTTGTTTTTATTTTGAAAAATGATGCTTTGTATGAAACAATTTCTCTTGATACATTATTTGAAAAGATTGAAACTCATGAGCTTGAATTGCAGAAACAGAACAAGATGAGCAGTTCTTCGCATCAACAGAATGTTGGTCTGTACTACAAAGGAAGTTTACCTTCGGTGAAAGTGATAGTTCACCAAAGACAGCATTCAGTGGTGAGAGGACGAAAGAGCCAGGGAAGAGCTCATCAAGTTATGATCTGGGTTATCATTCATCGGCTTCAAAAGCTAGTTATGAAGAAGCAGAGGAGATTCTGTGTCATGTGCGTTAGGTGTAATATGTTTTAGGTATATAATTTAAGCCCTTTTTACACTTTAGCCAAGTTTTAAATTTATAAAACACGATATTTACTAACACTAAACACACATATGGGCAAGTGCACCCATCGTGGACGTAGTATAGTGTTGGTAAGATACTGAGGTCGTCCAAGGACACAAGAGCTTTTAGTACCGGTTTATCCTCAACGTCTAATCAAATCAAAATGTTAGAAAAAGATTTTTAAACTAAGAAAATAAAACTAACTAAATGCTGAAAAATAAAATAAAAATAAAAACAGATAGACAAGATGAATCACTTGGATCCGACTCGTGTGCTAGTATAACCTTTGATTATTTTCGCACTTTTGCACTTGTTTAAGAGATTATCTTAGTTATTGTAGTAGGCCCCTCTTTTGAAGGCGACGTTACCCTCAACCCAGTAGTTTGAGTCAGCAAGGATACAATCCTAAAGGGTCAGATTATTGAATGATAATTAATTAAGTTATTAATGCAAATTATGGTCGGCCCATCTTTTGGAGGTGACGTTACCCTCGACTAAGTAGTCTGAGTCAGCAGGGATATTGTGACAACTGTGTTCTGTAAGCATCGTACAATGTAAAACAATGGTGATTATCAATAAAACAATGTGTTTTAGTGTTATTATATGTGTATTTGTGTTTGACAATTTTACAATTTGATTCGATTCTGATTTCAAGCTTTAGATCACCTTCTGGAAGGTTATACGCAAACTGGTGCTTAAACGCAATCAGTTTAACGCAACATACACTCCGGAACTGTGACGTAAGCTAAACATACCCTAAATATCCCTTTCATAACTTAGAAATAAGTTTCGAAGGATTCGGTATGGCGAAAACATGTTTATTTGAACTAAAGAACTAATTACGACAAAACTGCGAAACGAACGTTGGTGACCGCCCGGATAATATTTAAATCCCAAAAATATTCTGTTATGATTAAAAATTTATTTTTAATCAGGTCCAAGTTGAAAAATAAATCGAAATGCCTAAAAACGTTATTTTTCAAGTTTAAACGCGTACCGTGTGTTTCTACGCGACACAGTGCTTCTACTGCGAAACGCGGACAACGCATCCAATCTTGACAACTGAAATTTGTTTCAGTAATATTTTGGCAAGATTATTTTTATAGAAAAATAAAAATAATTTAGAACGCCATAAACCGGGATTTAAACGCTAGATAAAATACCCGGTACCCAGTTAAACACCTACTTCTATCCTATTTACCAACAAAATTACATTTAAACCCCCCATATACAAACTTACGGATTCAATATATGGGGACCCCACCAAAAATATTTGCTAGATCCTCCATATCCTATCTTGATTTTCTTTTGGCCAAGTGTTAGTGTATACTTCATTCCATATCTTGCAAATATCCTTATATATCTTCCAAGATCATAAGCAATCCTACAAGATCACACAAATCCCTCACTCTCTCTCTCCTCCCAACCGTACACCCCCTCTTCTCTCTCTACCTTCATCTTTTTGCAACTTTGTTCTTATGAATCAAGTCCCTTTCCAAGCATATTTCAAGTGTTTGTGAAGAATCAAAGGTGATTCCAAGGTGCATTCAAGTGATTTCAAGCTTCTATCATTAAAATCTCATCCCATAACCTACTTAAATCTTGAAGGTATAACATTTTCTTTAGTCATACTTTCGATTCTTGGTTGTTCTTGATGATTTGAAGCTCTCTTGAATCTTGGAATTTTCACCAAACTTGAGAACTAAAATGAAATGGGTCTTGATACTAATAAAAATGGTGGAGTGTATATATGTATGTGACCGTACATATATATATGTGTGTATGAGTCTTGAAGTTTGATTTTCTTGTTAAGTACTTGTTTATGTTGTTGCATGTTCTTGAATATAGTTAAAAATGCAAGTATTTGATGATTTGTGCAAGATATGATAAATGATCAATTAAATCAGCAAGTAAACATGAATAAATCACATGTTTGATGCATCTAAACTCATATGAAAAGATGATGATATGATAGTGTGCTTTAGACACTTGTACATGAAGGACTATGTTGATTTAAAGCTCAAGAAGTGATAAAAAATGGTTGTATGACAAAAGTGATTTTGAACAGATTATAAACACTAAAAATAACATTATTTGGTGTAATATAATGGTATGAAACTTTGACATAGGGTTGATAGCTTTGCATGTTGTACATATAGCTTAAAAAGTGGTAAAATATGCGAAATTTGCATGATTTATATGCTCTATTTAAGACCTGCACTATTGTGAGTATAACCATTATTTTATTCAGTAAATAACATGGGTTGTGTCAAAATTTCAAGTCGTTTCGATTTGGGATGGTTCGGGTAACGTTTGATGCAAAACTATGCGGTAAAACGGTTAAAAATCGCCTTTTCGGAGGATTTTTATTAAACTATTTTAGATCAGTAACCAAACTGATATTTTTAGTATAAAAATAAGTATTTTAACTTATATTAAGTTTACTTGGTGTTTGGTTAGTCATGCGTGACTTCCGACGCCCAAAAATGTTACCGGAACGCTAAAATAAGTGTTTTTCGACATAACTATAATGGGTTGTTCATGAGTAAATTTAATGTGTCACAATGTGCTATGTGTTTTACAATATGTGTATGATGACGTGTTAGTGTTGACAAGATTATGCGTGTTACGCTTGAGTATATGTATATATACAAATACACCAAAATAATCAAAAATAATAACTTTTCGAGAAAACTCAAAGTTATGTGAAAATTCTAAGTATCGGAGAAACTTCGGTATTTATGTGAATTTTGATTATTAAAAATCATCCTTACTTTATTTAGGACGCATAAACAATTTGAGGGATTGTGTTAACATTTAAAAACGCACCCAAGGTGAGTACATAGTTCCCCTATTTTACTATTTTCAATTGTTTTGGGGTGATTCATATGTACCAAACGAATTTCAAAGTTTAAACGATGATTTCAAAAACGATAAAGGTGGTTTATGCAAAACTAATAACGATTTCGATAAGGTGTACACGACTTGTTGGTTGTAATTACATAACGAATGACATTCATTAGCATTGATCAAGCCGACCAGTATTAGGTTATGGTACCATAGGATCTGACAAATCCCGTTATTGCACTGCACCCATGGTTATGTGTGGGGGTTGTGGGTAACGACTGAATCTGATGATTGTTAACTTACCCTTTGGTGGTTTGTTAATACGAAACGAGTTGAACAATAAACGAGTCACACAGGTTTGAATGTTGTTAACGAGACGACCAAAAGTAGTTTCACTATTAAAACAAATACGATTTTGAGACGAGTTAAACAATTTGAAACGAGATACATGAGGTGAAACGAGTAAACGATTTGGGAACGACGTGGAAACGATGTTAAACGATTTCGATAAGCGATTGGTTTTTGGTTAAGTGTTTAGATAACGAGACGGGTGTAATGTGGTGAAAACATGGTAGATACGCCGATGGTACTTCTTATATATAAGTGTTTTCATCAAATTACATATCGTGGCGTTATTTAGTTCACTTGGGTAAACGATTTTGAAACGATATCACACAACGATGTTTTTCTAAGAGATATACACTATACGAGTTTTTACAAGATGTTTTACAAGTTGGTGTTCTAAAGCAAAGGTTTTTGGGTTAAGAATCATGGCTACGAGGTTTTATAAACTATAACCCGCTTGATTCGAGTTGGTTAATTAAGTTGCAATATTATACTCTTTTCAAAACAAAGTTTTTAATAAAGTATTGCAACACTTAAACTAGCCATGAATTCGACACTCCTTTAAAACCTATGTACTCGCCAGCATTTCTTTGCTGACTAAGTTTTTACATATGTTTCAGGTGTTGATGCTTGAATGACTGCTAGGATGCATGCGTCACATAGGATCTGGACGAGGCCTTAGTGACATAATAACTATGATAGACAATATAAAACTTGTTTATTCTATGTTAAGACATTGCAATGCTTAATATTATCAATAAAACGAAACACTTTTTGTATCCATGGTTGTGAAACGATTGCTTCTGTTACAACACTCCCCGATGTTTCCGCCACGGTTTGTTGTCCTACGTGGTCGGGGTTTGACAGAAGAAAGTTGGTATCAGAGCCAATGGTTATAGGGAATTAGGTTATTAGTAATGCTTGACCTAGACTATAACTTTAGGACCCTAACACAAGTTTACTTGTGTTTAGATTTTAAAACAATACCGTCACCTATCCTTAGGTGATAACCACAACGAGAACACAAATCCGAATCTGCTTCGAAAATTAATCATCCGTTCTAGGATGATTGATTACTAGGTTTTGAACCCTCTGTTTTATGGTTTTAAACCCTTCCAATTTGATTCATATTTGGCTTAGTGCCTTTTGAATTTTCAAAATCTCGTCAAAGTTTGGGTTAAAATAATGTGAACACGTGCAAACTGGAAGAGTGAATGCCTGTACCCTGAGTTTTCTGTCTAAGGCTAGAGTGTTCGTACAAATCCACATAATCGGACCAGTCACTCTTACCTGGGAACTCTCGGGGTGAGTGTTCACTTATAGGCGAGCATGTCTTCGTGATGCATTATTTTGATTCATTTACTTTGATTAGTCACTGCGTGTCGTTTGTTAGTTCGAGGTAACGAACAAATGATCGCATTCCTTGTGTTTTTTCGATACGTCTTTTGCTTTTCCTAATTATCAACCTTACTCGTTTCTCATACTTCCTTGTTAGACAATGCCTCCACGACGTGAAGCACAGTCTTTCACCATTGAAGAAATCGCAGCCCTGGTCTCTCAGCAAGTAGCTGCTGTGCTTCCCGGTGTTGTAACACAAGTTCACGAGATATACAACAATAACAATAATGACAACAACAATGCGCAGTGTAATTTCAAGAACTTCAATTCCGCTAAACCTCTAAAGTTTTCTGGGTCGCAAGGAGCAACTGCGCTCCTACAGTGGTTCGAGAGTATTGAGAACACATTCAGGCATGTGCAGTGTCCGAATGCACGTAAGGTTGAATTTGCTTCAAGCGTGTTTGAGAAGCGAGCGCTTACCTGGTGGAATGGTATTATGCGCGATAGGGGTGCCAAAGTGGCGTTGGCACAAACATGGGATGAGCTTCGGGCTCTCATGATGAGAGAGTTCTGTCCCCGTCACGAGATTCGAGCTTTGGAGCGAGAGTTTGACGATTTAAAACAAGATGGGGCTGAGCATCGTGCGTACACGGATCGCTTTGAGGAACTCAGTCTATTGTGTCCCACCATGGTTACCCCACCAGACAAAGCAATCGAAAGATATATCGATGGTCTACCCGATTCTATGCTGGATATTGTGACCGCTGTTAAACCCACTACCATTCGTCAAGCGATCGAGTTATCTGCTACCTTGACTGAATCCCAAGTCAGAAAGGGTAAACTCACCCGCAAGGGTGACAAGAAGAAATCATCTGATTCTGCTAAAGACAATAAGAAGGGTAAAGGTAAAGAAGGTGAGTCGTCGAAGAAATCAAGAAAGCGAAAGGGTGCACATAACTTTGCTGTTACGACACAGACTGAACAGAATGCGCCGGCTCAACCTCCTGCGAAAAAGGCGTATGCTGGTACCGCACCTCATTGTGCTTGCTGCAACGGTCATCATGTTGCACAACAGGCTTGCAAGAAATGCACGACGTGTGGTAGATTTGGGCATTTAGCCAATGTTTGTCGTTCAGGGGAAAATCAGGTTGCCCAGGTTCAAGCTCCGGTTCAGGGGAATGCTGCAAGATTCCCACCAGGTTCATGTTTTAATTGTGGAGAATTTGGTCACTTCCGCAACAACTGTCCGAGGCTGGCAAATGCTAATGCGAATCCGAATGCGAACGTCAACGCCAATGTGAATCCTGCTCGAGGGCGAGCATACAATTTGAATGCAAACGAAGCGAGGGCCGACAACGAGGTTGTCAACGGTACGTTTCTTGTTAATAATCAACCCGCATCTATTCTTTTTGATTCTGGTGCCGATTGAAGTTTTGTTTCTTTATCTTTTGAACCTTTGCTTGCGATACCTAGAACTAAATTAAGGAAACCCTTATCTGTCGAAGTTGCTACTGGTAAACCTCTTGTTCTCAATTCTGTTATTCGTGATTGTCAGTTAAACCTTGATAGCCATCTTTTTCCTATCGACCTCACGCCAATGCAACTTGGAAGCTTCGACATCATCATTGGAATGGATTGGTTAACCAAACACCACGCTGAGGTGGTTTGTTTCGATAAGATTGTTCGTATTCCTCTTCCGTCTGGCGATGTTTTGGAAGTTCGTGGAGAGAAGCCATCTGGCGGTTTGAAGCTTATGTCGTGTACAAAGGCCCAAAGATATTTAAGAAAGGGATATGTTGCTTTTCTAGCACATGTCACCGAGGAGAGAAGCAAAAGTAAGAGTATCCAGGATATTCCGATTGTTCGGGATTATCCAGAGGTGTTTCCCGATGAACTGCCTGGTTTGCCTCCAGTTCGTCAAGTTGAGTTTCATATCGACCTTGTACCTAATGCCAACCCGATTGCGAAAGCACCTTATCGTCTTGCACCGTCAGAGATGCAAGAGTTATCGAAACAGCTTCAAGAGTTATCTGATAAAGGATTCATCCGTCCGAGTTATTCACCTTGGGGAGCTCCTGTCCTCTTCGTGAAAAAGAAAGATGGGTCTTTTCGAATGTGTATCGATTATCGTGAGCTTAATAAGCTTACCATCAAGAATCGATATCCCCTACCTCGAATTGATGATCTCTTTGACCAGCTGCAAGGTGCTTCATGTTTTTCTAAGATCGATCTACGTTCTGGGTATCATCAACTTCGTGTTCTCGAAGAAGATATTCCCAAAACTGCTTTCCGTACGAGATATGGGCATTACGAGTTCACAGTCATGCCTTTTGGCTTGACGAATGCTCCAGCTATCTTTATGGACTTAATGAATAGGGTCTGTAAACCTTATTTAGATAAGTTCATTATTGTGTTCATCGACGATATCCTCATTTATTCGAAGACTCGAGCCGATCACGAGCAACACCTTCGCTTAACGTTGGAACTCCTTAAGAAGGAACAACTTTTCGCTAAATTCTCCAAGTGTGAATTCTGGCTTAAAGAAGTGCAGTTTCTAGGTCATATAGTCAACGAGCAGGGTATTCATGTGGATCCATCCAAGATTGCTGCTATTAAGGAGTGGAATACACCGACAACGCCGACAGAGATTCGATCTTTTCTTGGTCTTGCCGGTTATTATCGTCGATTCATTTCTAATTTCTCGAAGATTGCGGTTCCACTCACAGCTTTGACTCAGAAGAATAAGCCTTTTGAGTGGGGACCCAAGCAAGAAGAAGCGTTCCAAACACTGAAGCAGAAGTTATGTAATGCTCCTGTTCTATCTCTGCCCGAGGGAAACGATGATTTCGTTGTCTATTGCGATGCATCCAACTTAGGCCTTGGTTGCGTCCTCATGCAACGAGGTAAAGTTATTGCATATGCATCTCGACAGCTGAAAATCCACGAGAAGAACTACACGACTCATGATCTCGAGTTAGGAGCTGTGGTTTTCGCGCTTAAGATTTGGAGACACTACCTCTATGGAACGAAGTGTGTGGTTTTCACAGACCACAAAAGTCTTCAGCATATTCTTAATCAGAAAGAGCTGAACATGAGGCAACAACATTGGGTGGAACTCTTGAACGACTACGATTGCGAAATTCGCTACCATCCTGGTAAGGCGAATGTCGTGGCCGATGCGCTTAGTCGAAAAGAGCGAGTCAAGCTTCATTCCATTCAAACTCTATCAGATCTTCAATCTCGTGTTCTTCAAGCTCAGCAATTTTGTGTTTCACAGAATTTGATGAGTATGGAATTACCACATCAGCTTGAGCTTAAACTCGAAGCAAAAAGCGATGGTTTGCTTTATTTCAAGGATCGTTTGTGGGTCCCGAAACAAGACGATCTCCGCACCCTAGTGATGGACGAATCTCACAAGTCCCGATATTCTATCCATCCTGGTGCTGATAAGATGTACAAAGATCTTCGTACTAAGTTCTGGTGGCCTGGTATGAAGAAAGATGTCGCCTTGTACGTATCGAAATGCCTAACTTGTCTTAAAGTTAAGGCTGAACATCAACGACCTTCTGGTTTGCTCGTACAACCAGAGATACCGGTTTGGAAGTGGGAAAGCATTGCGATGGATCTCATCACTAAGCTACCGCGTACTTCTAAAGGTCATGATGCTATCTGGGTTGTTATCGATCGATTAACGAAATCAGCTCACTTCTTACCAATCCGTGAGGATTTATCTGCTGAGAAGCTTGCCAAGATCTATGTAGACGAGATTGTATCACGACATGGTGTTCCTTTGGATATCATTTCGGATCGTGATGCTCGATTTTCATCTCATTTTTGGAAGGCCATGCAATCTGCTTTGGGAACCCAACTGAACCTAAGCACTGCCTATCATCCCCAAACAGATGGTCAATCTGAGAGGACGATTCAAACTTTGGAGGATATGCTTAGAGCATGCGTGATAGACTTTGGTGGTAATTGGGATTCTCATTTACCATTGATCGAGTTCTCATACAATAATAGTTATCATGCTAGCATTAAGATGGCACCATTCGAAGCTCTCTACGGTCGAAAATGTCGTTCACCTGTCTGTTGGGATGAGACCGGTGAAGCTCAGCTTACTGGACCTGAGATCATTCTGGAAGCAACAGACAAAATCAAGAAAATTCGCGATAATCTTGTGACAGCTAGAAGCCGTCAAAAGAGTTATGCGGATTCGAAACGCAAGCCTGTAGAATTTCAAGTCGGAGACCGTGTCCTACTCAAGGTGTCACCTTGGAAGGGAGTGGTAAGATTTGGAAGGAAAGGAAAACTTGCACCACGATACGTTGGACCATTTAAGATTGTGGAAAGAGTTGGGAAAGTTGCCTATCGACTAGAGCTACCTCCAGAGCTTGGAAATATTCATCCGACTTTTCACGTGTCCAATCTGCGAAAGTGTTTAGCTGACGCTGATCTTCACGTCCCTCTCGACGAGATTCAAATCGATGAAACGATGCACTTTATCGAGAAACCCGTGGAGATAGTGGACCGTTCATTCAAACAGTTGAAAGGCAAGCAGATTCATTTGGTCAAGGTTCGCTGGGAATCCAAACGTGGCCCCGAGTTTACTTGGGAACATAAGGACCAGATGAAGGAGAAATATCCGCATTTGTTTCCACAAGATTCCTCTAAGTAAAATTTCGGGACGAAATTTCCTAAAGTAGGGGAGACTGTGACAACTGTGTTCTGTAAGCATCGTACAATGTAAAACAATGGTGATTATCAATAAAACAATGTGTTTTAGTGTTATTATATGTGTATTTGTGTTTGACAATTTTACAATTTGATTCGATTCCGATTTCAAGCTTTAGATCACCTTCTGGAAGGTTATACGCAAACTGGTGCTTAAACGCAATCAGTTTAACGCAACGTACACTCCGGAACTGTGACGTAAGCTAAACATACCCTAAATATCCCTTTCATAACTTAGAAATAAGTTTCGAAGGATTCGGTATGGCGAAAACATGTTTATTTGAACTAAAGAACTAATTACGACAAAACTGCGAAACGAACGTTGGTGACCGCCCGGATAATATTTAAATCCCAAAAATATTCTGTTATGATTAAAAATTTATTTTTAATCAGGTCCAAGTTGAAAAATAAATCGAAATGCCTAAAAACGTTATTTTTCAAGTTTAAACGCGTACCGTGTGTTTCTACGCGACACAGTGCTTCTACTGCGAAACGCGGACAACGCATCCAATCTTGACAACTGAAATTTATTTCAGTAATATTTTGGCAAGATTATTTTCATAGAAAAATAAAAATAATTTAGAACGCCATAAACCGGGATTTAAACGCTAGATAAAATACCCGGTACCTAGTTAAACACCTACTTCTATCCTATTTACCAACAAAATTACATTTAAACCCCCCCCCCATATACAAACTTACGGATTCAATATATGGGGACCCCACCAAAAATATTTGCTAGATCCTCCATATCCTATCTTGATTTTCTTTTGGCCAAGTGTTAGTGCATACTTCATTCCATATCTTGCAAATATCCTTATATATCTTCCAAGATCATAAGCAATCCTACAAGATCACACAAATCCCTCACTCTCTCTCTCCTCCCAACCGTACACCCCCTCTTCTCTCTACCTTCATCTTTTTGCAACTTTGTTCTTATGAATCAAGTCCCTTTCCAAGCATATTTCAAGTGTTTGTGAAGAATCAAAGGTGATTCCAAGGTGCATTCAAGTGATTTCAAGCTTCTATCATTAAAATCTCATCCCATAACCTACTTGAATCTTGAAGGTATAACATTTTTTTTAGTCATACTTTCAATTCTTGGTTGTTCTTGATGATTTGAGGCTCTCTTGAATCTTGGAATTTTCACCAAACTTGAGAACTAAAATGAAATGGGTCTTGATACTAATAAAAATGGTGGAGTGTATATATGTATGTGACCGTACATATATATATGTGTGTATGAGTCTTGAAGTTTGATTTTCTTGTTAAGTACTTGTTTATGTTGTTGCATGTTCTTGAATATAGTTAAAAATGCAAGTATTTGATGATTTGTGCAAGATATGATAAATGATCAATTAAATCAGCAAGTAAACATGAATAAATCACATGTTTGATGCATCTAAACTCATATGAAAAGATGATGATATGATAGTGTGCTTTAGACACTTGTACATGAAGGAATATGTTGATTTAAAGCTCAAGAAGTGATAAAAAAATGGTTGTATGACAAAAGTGATTTTGAACAGATTATAAACACTAAAAATAACATTATTTGGTGTAATATAATGGTATGAAACTTTGACATAGGGTTGATAGCTTTGCATGTTGTACATATAGCTTAAAAAGTGGTAAAATATGCGAAATTTGCATGATTTATATGCTCTATTTAAGACCTGCACTATTGTGAGTATAACCATTATTTTATTCAGTAAATAACATGGGTTGTGTCAAAATTTCAAGTCGTTTCGATTTGGGATGGTTCGGGTAACGTTTGATGCAAAACTATGCGGTAAAACTGTTAAAAATCGCCTTTTCGGAGGATTTTTATTAAACTATTTTAGATCAGTAACCAAACTGATATTTTTAGTATAAAAATAAGTATTTTAACTTATATTAAGTTTACTTGGTGTTTGGTTAGTCATGCGTGACTTCCGACGCCCAAAAATGTTACCGGAACGCTAAAATAAGTGTTTTTCGACATAACTATAATGGGTTGTTCATGAGTAAATTTAATGTGTCACAATGTGCTATGTGTTTTACAATATGTGTATGATGACGTGTTAGTGTTGACAAGATTATGCGTGTTACGCTTGAGTATATGTATATATACAAATACACCAAAATAATCAAAAATAATAACTTTTCGAGAAAACTCAAAGTTATGTGAAAATTCTAAGTATCGGAGAAACTTCGGTATTTATGTGAATTTTGATTATTAAAAATCATCCTTACTTTATTTAGGACGCATAAACAATTTGAGGGATTGTGTTAACATTTAAAAACGCACCCAAGGTGAGTACATAGTTCCCCTATTTTACTATTTTCAATTGTTTTGGGGTGATTCATATGTACCAAACGAATTTCAAAGTTTAAACGATGATTTCAAAAACGATTAAGGTGGTTTATGCAAAACTAATAACGATTTCGATAAGGTGTACACGACTTGTTGGTTGTAATTACATAACGAATGACATTCATTAGCATTGATCAAGCCGACCAGTATTAGGTTATGGTACCATAGGATCTGACAAATCCCGTTATTGCACTGCACCCATGGTTATGTGTTGGGGTTGTGGGTAACGACTGAATCTGATGATTGTTAACTTACCCTTTGGTGGTTTGTTAATACGAAACGAGTTGAACAATAAACGAGTCACACAGGTTTGAATGTTGTTAACGAGACGACCAAAAGTAGTTTCACTATTAAAACAAATACGATTTTGAGACGAGTTAAACAATTTGAAACGAGATACACGAGGTGAAACGAGTAAACGATTTGGGAACGACGTGGAAACGATGTTAAACGATTTCGATAAGCGATTGGTTTTTGGTTAAGTGTTTAGATAACGAGACGGGTGTAATGTGGTGAAAACATGGTAGATACGCCGATGGTACTTCTTATATATAAGTGTTTTCATCATATTACATATCGTGGCGTTATTTAGTTCACTTGGGTAAACGATATCACACAACGATGTTTTTCTAAGAGATATACACTATACGAGTTTTTACAAGATGTTTTACAAGTTGATGTTCTAAAGCAAAGGTTTTTGGGTTAAGAATCATGGCTACGAGGTTTTATAAACTATAACCCGCTTGATTCGAGTTGGTTAATTAAGTTGCAATATTATACTCTTTTCAAAACAAAGTTTTTAATAAAGTATTGCAACACTTAAACAAGCCATGAATTCGACACTCCTTTAAAACCTATGTACTCGCCAGCATTTCTTTGCTGACTAAGTTTTTACATATGTTTCAGGTGTTGATGCTTGAATGACTGCTAGGATGCATGCGTCACATAGGATCTGGACGAGGCCTTAGTGACATAATAACTATGATAGACAATATAAAACTTGTTTATTCTATGTTAAGACATTGCAATGCTTAATATTATCAATAAAACGAAACACTTTTTGTATCCATGGTTGTGAAACGATTGCTTCTGTTACAACACTCCCCGATGTTTCCGCCACGGTTTGTTGTCCTACGTGGTCGGGGTGTGACAGATATAGTCCTAAATAGCCGGGTTATAGTATTAATAGTAGTTAACTTATGAGGGGATCAAAGAGTTTGGACCCCCGCCATCCAATACCTTTGGGTATTGAAGGATGTCCTACTAAATTTGACCCAGGTCCCTTGCAGGACCTCTAAACGCTGAACAAGGGCAAGACCCTTACCAAACCGTTCTCTTAACCCCCGACCAGGTAGCCAACATACCTCCATATAGACCGTGGAGATATGAATGGTGAAAATCTTTTATTTTATATAGACAATAAAATAATGCCAAGACACCACGGACAAACGATAAGGAAGAATCACCTTCAACATAAGAAACTAGTTATTAAAGTCATTAATACAAAACCAATTAAGAAGTGCAAAAGATTAAAAATAAAAAGTATTATACTAAACACTTGTCTTCACCAAGTGATGTAAGAGACTTAGGCAAATATGGCCTTGATTGTCAAGAACTCTTACGATCAATCTTGGATCCCGAGACGACTCACACACTCTATGATGGAAAATGGATGATGGTGGTAGATGATGGTGTTATGGTGGTGGTGGGTGGTGGGTGAAGTGTGAGAGAGGTGGTGTGCCAAGGGATGAGTTGAAATGGCTCCAAGCACTCCTATTTATAGGCTGAACAGAAGCCTGGACACGGCCCTGTGCCCGCTGGGCACGGCCCCGTGCCCGTCTGACACTCTTTTTCTTCATTAATTGTAATTCGCAATTACAATAAATGCGCCTGCAGTACTTTGGGCACGCCCCCGTGTTCACTGGGCACGGCCCCGTGGTGAGCAATAGAAGCTTCTACAGATTTGTCTTTTCTGCTGCTTCTTGGGCACGGCCCCGTGCTCGCTGAGCACGGGGCATGTTCAGTCTTCTGCCTTCTCTGTTTTGCTTGGGAGGATGCTGTCAAGGGGTCGGGCATTCCAGTTTTGTTCCCTTTCTTGTATTTATGTTAGATTTAGCTGTCTTTTTGCTTCTTTTGTTAATATGAGCTCATTTAATCCTGAAAATACAAAAGGAAGACAAAAACACACTTTTTCCAACATTAGTACTAAAAAAGGGTTAGTTTTACGCCATAATTGATATAATTTATACGTTGCATTTTGCGCGTATCAAACACCCCCACACTTGAATCTTTGCTTGTCCTCAAGCAAAACTCTTTATAATGTGGCTTTATTCACTCCCAAATGGAATGGGTAGAAGAGAAGGTTTTTGAGCTTGTCATAGAGTGTCGGGATTTTCCAAGATCGTTTAGGTTTTACTTTTATTTATTTACAATCCTATTCGTCATGATTTATTAAAAACATTTCATAAGATAAATTATTTATTAGGGCATAACATACCTTTTTAAAATTTCATTTATATACAAGTTCACATACCACACGGGGGGAAATCACTCACACTCGGTCGAAGGTGTATTTTTAGTGAATCACTCGAGAGCGGCATGGAACTTATTCCTACCATAAGCTTGTCAAGCAATCAATCCTCCTCCTTTTTAACTTTATACCTTTGTAAATATCAAGAGGACTTTTTGGGTGAAGGGTTAGGCTTGGGCTAAAGGTGGGTAGTTGGGTTAGTGGTTAGTTGAAAAGGGCGAAAAGGCGTAAAAAGCGTCGGTTTTCGTAAAACATTTTGTTTTTGTGACTTTTTATTTTTAATGAAGTATTTATTCAAACAAGCTTTTGTTTGAGGAGCTTTGTTTGTTTATTTCCAACTTCATAAATTTTTTTTTTTTAACTTTTTTTTTTTGGGAATAGTCACACGAAAACCAAGCTTTGTTACTAAAATAAAAAAATGAAAATGGGTTTTGGTGGGTAAAAGGATTTTGGGTTAAGAAATAAAAAGGTTCAGGCTCAAAGGGGTTAACTAGGGGGAAGTTTGGGTAGGTAAAAAGAAAAATAAAAATAATGGTGTTGAAAGAAAAAGGGTTAGTCCTAATGCCTCCATCATTTACTTACTTGGGTTTAAGTTGGTAAGGACCGGGAATGAATTATCGTGGCAAGTTCTAGAGTCGTAAGAACCAAGCGGCTATTCACACAAGAAACGAAAAATGAGCATTTAGCGTAAAGATGTATATTTGTATGCTCAATAAAGGCTCAAAACTCACTTTTGTGGGAATGGGTTTTTATGTGATCAAGTATATATAATCAAATTTTAACTAAGCTTGTCATGCCGTTTCATAATTTTCTTATGTTGGTTCTTTTTAGCACGACGCTATCGGTTGTAAACGTATAAAAATATAACCTTGTTAGACTTAGAATTCCCAACTTAAACTTAGACAAGTAAAAAAATGAAAATTCTGAAAAAAGTTGGGGTGATTAGCGGTTCCAATAGAGTTTTGTATAAGGCTTGTTATAAGGACTTGCAAAATTCAAGGTTTTAGCATCCCCCCACACTTAAATTACACATTGTCCTCAATGTGTCCCAAAAATAATTTTTTTAGGTTGATTGAATGTGTAAAATGGTGTTAAAAGCAAAATTTTATGTTACTGGCAGTTTAGACACGGCCCCGTGTTCGTTGGACATGACCCCGTGTTCAACTGCCAGTAATGAAAACTTACAGAAGATGGACACGGGGGCGTGTTGGCTGGGCACGACCCCGTGTCTGGCAAAAATCTGCAGAAAAACAAACAAACAGCATGTCTGGGAGGTGGGCACGGGGGCGTGTCGGCTGGACACGACCCCGTGTGGACTGTCTGTAGGGCCGAAAAACAGGTCTCTCTCTCCGTTTTTCTGTCCCGGCTTTTATTAGTGCTAATGTTTAGCACTATAAGCCTCCTTTGTACCTGGTTTATCAGTAAACACCACACCAAGCAATACCGAACGCCCTAAATTATCAAGTTAATCATCCAAACCATAAAGTAAAAAGAAAAATAAATCAGAAAATAAAAAGGAGTTAAGGAAAGTAAATTGTCTAACACTCGGCACGCAGGCCATCAATTGTTTCGATAGATAAAAAGGGACTTTAACCTGTGGGTTCACCATCAACCCGCTCCTGCTCCTTCTTCAACCTCCTAGTCCATATCCTCATCGCTGTCATCACCTCCGTCCCCATGACCCGCCATATACTCCCGGATGTTCCCGATGTCGTCTTGTATATCGGTGATGCTTCGCTCAATAGCTCCGACCCGGTGATATGTGTTGTTGGCAAGGTTGTAGGTGTTCCTGGTGCACATGAGGTTTTCTTGCAGAAGATCATGTAAACTTTGAAGGTTAGGAAAACCGCCTCCTTGGGAGGAGGATTGGCCCGGATCACCATGGGGTTGATACTGGTAGTGGGGAGGTGGAGCGTGAAGGACTAGGGCCTCCTGTGGGTTCCATGCATGGCCTTGCATCCTTTGAAAGCTTACTGATCTGTCTTCCGCCTCATAAATTAGGTTCATGGCGCGGCAAATGTGTATATCAACTCGTCCCGACCATGGGCTCCTTTCAAAGGACCTAGGAATGCGCGTGAAGTGCTTGAAGAGGCGGTACACCCATCCTCCAAAGAAGATAGGGGTTGGTGTACGAGCAAGACGGTTCAGATGCATGTTTCGAAGCAGGAGATATGGAACATCGAGGGGCCTCCGGTTGTGGATGCAGTGAAGGACTACCAAATCTTTTAACCCAACAACGCCGCTACTGTCATGTCTTTGGCTAAGAGAGTAAGTGAGGAGCCTATGAATGTAGCGATAAAGCGGATCCCTCAGCTTAGTACTCTTTGTGCTGCTGGGGTTGTAGTGTCCTTCACCAATTTGGGCCCATGCGGCTTGGCGCTCATTTTCATCCAGATCTCGCAATACCCCGGTGTTTTCCTCATTTCCCAAATCTTCTTCCGTATACAGGTTTGCCCCAAATTGCGCCATAGAGATCGAGTACCTTGTCCCACCACATCGAAATGCAACCCCCTCATTGTCAAACGGGTCACACCTTGAAGTGAAGGTGAAAGTACTGTAGAATTCCATAGTGCATTGATGTACCGAACGAAGTCGATTGGTCAAGGCAACCCTTAGTGGTCCGGTAACAAGGTTGTTGAATTGGTCGAGCTGGTTCACCAAGGTTCATAGTGTCACACCCCCAAAATCCACCATGCGGAGTACCACCGCTTGGAGGCGTGACGTGACCAGGATCGAGCCACCAATCATACTGAACAACGTATTTAAGTAAATCAAGCCAACCACAATACGATTGGTGACCAAAAGCAAGTTAACCAAGTTTTAATTTAGACAACGGAAGCATAAACATAAAGTTCAAAACATAAGTTCGCAGTTCATAAGTTTAAAGTCCAAAAGTAGGTTTAATAAGTTCATAAAGTTTATTCATTAAGTACGGGACATATCAGTTCGCATCCCACAACGACCACCTCCATATGCAAGTTCCATGGCTTCTAATGACCTACAAAGCATGTAATAACGAGTCAACAACAAAGTTGAGTGAGTTCACGGTTGGTTGTCCATTTTAGAGTTGTTTCCAAAAACATAGTTTAATCTCATTCGGCTATCCAGCCGTGGGGGTTACCCCATAGTTCAAAAACGTTTATTTGTTAACCATCCCATGTCCACCTTCCCTGGCTATCCAGCCCGGCACTTTGGCCGTGGGGAGCTACCCCAGTATTTTAAACTACCAGACTTGTTTATCATATCGACTACTAACAAAAATCAATTGTGCCCTAGCGTCGGTGTTCTATCCCCACCGACGTGCCATAGTCCATTAGTACACGCCCGTCCGACTGGCACGGTGTGAGGTTTGTTAAACCTAATAGCGCTATTAACTAATGACCCGCTCGCCATAGCCTCGACGATTAAGTCGATACAAAAAGGGAGGGACTTCGCTGATAGAGTTCTAGTCAAGTAAGTCTAACACGTCCCAACAGGACGAGGAATTTACATTCCTGAACACGTCTCAAAAGACGAGGAATCCCTATTCCTGTACCCATTCCCATTCCCACCGGGAATTTACCATGCTTTGTAGAAAAGCGTGAACTCACCTTGGTTTGCTCGGTTAGATTCTCAAATATAGCGAACAGTCAAGGTCGGTCAATCACGTCCTAGTATGATTTACCGGTTAGTCATTTAGTGGCTTACAAATAGAGCACAAAGTTCCTACACGTATCTATCACATAGCAAGCATTACTTTAACTGTTTATGCCTGTATATATACTTCCCATCCATCCCCTACTCATAAGCAAACATACGATAGTGCACGTAACACATATAACATGTTAGATCAGTCACAGATAGCATATTCGACATTTAGACACGCGAGTCACAACTTATGTCATTTCAACATTTATATTCAAAACCGGCTGTTTTCGGACATTTAAATAAAATAGTTAAATTATTCCAAAAATTCCCAAATTTTTACAGAATGTCTTAAACGTTCCAAATTTTATTGTGTAAAAATATCGGGGTCCGGTTCATTACCAATATTTTATAAAGTTTCATTTTCCGGGCTGAACTCAGATTTATATTTTTCTGACCACAGTCCACGAGATAATTTATTTAAAATTCATCGAGTGTCCGATTTACGAAATTCCAGTGGGGTAATTACAAATGCATCGGTTTTCATCTACTGTACAAATTTCATGGTCCGATTCATCACAAAACTCAGGTTATGACTGAAAGTATAACACCCATTTATTGCTGTCAAAATTCAGCTTAAGTTGTTGTTACAAATCGACACTTTAAAAATAGTAAACGAAGTCCAAAAATTACGATTCCGGTGCCATTAGAACCATATTTCATAATAACATATTTTAGATTCAAAATATCGGTTTTTCGTTGAGTTTATGACCTGTTTACAGCCAACTGAAGTTGGCTGTAAAACTTGGACAGAATTCTGTTTTCATTCTTTAACTCACTAACTTGTGCTCGATTAGCGATCACAATAACATCAAACATCAATATTAATCAGCAACAAATCAGATAATCAACCAAGAATCATAACAAAACAAGTTTCATAAGTTTTACACTAATATTTACTCTTTAACCACCATGTTCATCATTTTTACTAGACTTTAAGTTTTGTTCTCTAGTGTTTATAATTTTTATCCGACAAATCTCTTATTAAACACATCAAACATGAACAAGAAGTTGATTAGAAGCACTTACAACTAGCTCAAGGCTAGGGAAGAAACTAGACGGAAAATGAGTGGTTAATAGCGTTGTGGTGAGGTCCTCGCGATTCCGTAAGCATCGGGTCTCCTTGTACGCGATCCGTCACACTTGAGTGTATGTAGAGTAATAAGATTGGAAATGAAAAGTGGTGGTGGGTGTGGCTATGGTTTCGGCCGAAGGTACCAAGGAGAAGGGAAAGAATGAAATTTTTGTAAAGTGGTGATGAAATGAGTTAGTGACCTCACATGTAAATATAATATCCATCTCCCACCATTGTCCATTAGTGTTGGTGCAGTCATCTGTCGTCTTCATTTAATGTCGAGTCTCGGGTTCGTTGCGGATTTGATCAAGGTTTATGTCATCATCTTTTGATGATGACATCATAGAGATGACATCATCAATGTGCAACATCACAAAAGTCAAAGCTATACAATATCAGAATGTGTTTAAGTTTAATTGGTCGTTTAAAAGGGTCCAATTAGATAGTGTCATTTGATGGTCCAATGGTTTGAAGTCAACCGTTTGAAATGTTGTAACATTTTGTAATTGTTGTCCGTTTGAAGGCTGGCAGTTTGAAAGCTTGGCCGTTTGAGGCCCTCCGTTTAAGATAGGTATCCGTTTGAAGCATGTTTCAAACGGAAGTATCTAGCACTATAAATAGGATTCAAACTGTCAACATTTGTAACGATAGGGTCAATTGATACCGAAGTGCTGTCGGTATCTCCTCTCACTGTAAACATTGTTAATTGAATATAAAAGAGGATTAAAGTGATTTTCTAGCTGTTTTCAAGTTCCTTTCTTAGTTTCCGCCTCTGAAACGTACGAGAGCTCTTCCGAACGACTCATTCAGGTCGACTTGAAAATTACATCGAATTGTGTGATACTTTGCATGTGAACTTATCTAGTTGTGTGTCAGTTTGCATGTGAACTGATTATATCTTGTCAACCTTTTTGATACAAGTTTTAAAGACCATCACGTGACTTCATTTGTTTAAACAACCCAATCACTAAAAGACATCAGCCCACTACATAAAATTGGGCCAATAGGATTGATGTGAATTTGATAAGTGACGGCTCTTGTTCATGCAGTGCATGTGAAGTGAAAGGTTAATAGTTAGTGTAGTTGAAAGGGTCCAATCATATGTTGGCTAAATGGAATTTACGGTCAAATTAAAATAAAATGTCACAAAGTGTTGTCTGACATATGTTTTGGGGCCCAATTAAGTGAAGTCTGCCCCATTTCATTTCATCGTCCACTAATCAAGATATATTGTTAATGTGTTTCAAGGGAGAGCATAAATCACCAGCCCATGTGTATTAATCAGTTTGCGGTCCAATAGATATTAAGGAGTGTCAGCATTTTTTTTAAGTCAAAGTTGCATGTGAGTTGGTCTGTTTACATGTGATAATACTCAATTCATTGTGTCAGCCCATTACATTGTATCGACCAATTAATTGTGTTGTCAGTCTATTAAAGTCAGTGGACAATGTGAAAAGAATTAAGAGAGTATCGGTTCAATCTTATTTGTTTGAAAAATTGTTGTTGCCGACACAGTTTTCGAAAGTGTCTACAGTCCAAGTTTTGAAGATTCAAACAGTATGGTCAGGTTGTGTGAAGTGGGTATAGATATTCAAGGTCGTTTGAAAGGGTCTAGTCCACTTGAACTTTGAACCAGGTCATTTAAAAGGGAATCCAGTTTGCATGAAATAGGGTTAGATCGTTTGAAAAGATCACTTGATTTCGGTTCAGATCGTTTGAAACTGAATTTGTTCATATGAATTGAAAGTCTCCAGGTCGATTGTTTTTGGTCCGGGTCATAGTAGTCCGCAAAGTTTGTCAACATTCAGTCCGCACAAGTGTGTCAAACTTCAGTCTACACAGAATATTCATCAGTTCGAGTGATTCAGTTCGTATAGAGTATCAGTTTGATTCAGTTGCTTTGATAAGTGTTTTAAACTGATTGTGTTTTATTTGTTTGTTTCAGGTGTTTCACGAGGTGAATCATTTCATTCGAAAGGGGATCTAGTTTGAATTTGACATTTCATTTTAAGTGACTGTCTTGATAAACGTGTTTCCGAATCATGGACTTAAAATTCTTTAATATGACTAGCGAAACAGTTAATAGAATAAATGTATTAAAGAAAGAATTTGATTTGTTTTCAGGCTATCCAGGAGAAAGTACAAAGAGTATCATTGAGAGGTATAGTCATCTTGTTCGCTTAATGTCTGAGAAGGGTATTTAGAAAAAACCAAATGAATGGGTTAAGAGATTAGCCAATTCCATACCTCAACAAGAATGGGGTACATATCTGTTGGATTTAAAAAGAAATGGAGAATACTCTAGATTGTCAATTTGTCAATTTATTAAGAAGCTTGAAGAACAAATGGAGAACAATGACGTAAATCAGAAGAATCAAGAAGAAAAATCCGTTTCATCCGATGAAAGTTCAGAAGAATCAATTGTTGTTGATCAAACATCAACTGATTCTGGTTCTTCAGATGAAAGTTCCGAAAGAGCATTCGTTTTTGATCAAACATCATCTAACTCTGGTTCTTTGGATGATAGTTCTGACAAATCAGTAGAGTTTGACAAATCACCAACTGATAATAGTAGTATTAATGAGAAGATTATTGAAGCAGAAAAGGTGACTGAAGCTGAGAAAGTTGTTGAAGTTGAAAAAATCATAGAAGTCGAGAAGATTGTTGAAGTCACAAAACCCTGTCTTACATGTTTAGAGGCTTGTAAACAATGTATAGAAAAAGATGAGAGGTTTAGTGAGTTAGAAAAGTTGAAAGAAAAATGGTTGTTTGATGTAAAGAACTTGAAAAAGTCATATGATGTATTGAACAGGCATGTAAATAGTCTGGAGAAGACTAACTCTGAAAGAGAGAAAGCTTTGAAAATGATGAACGCAACAATGATGACAAAGCAGAAAGAGATCAACATGTACATAGAAGAATGTGCAAAGTGGAAGAAAGAGTTGGATAATGAAGCAGCTGAGAATGAAAGAATCAGAAGACTGCTGCAAAGTTACAAAGGCCGTGACTACATAATTGATAGAATTTATCCGACAGTTGAAGGTTTTGAGGCATTTAAAGATGAACAGCCAAAGAAGAAGAAGGATACTGGTAAGAAACAGGGTGTCTGTTATAATAAGTGTCCGCCTCCGATTTGGGAAGGGTATTCGCCTAGAAAACCTAATGAGGAAGAACTAAAACAGGCGATCAATATTAAGCTAGAATCCGAGATAACCGATATTTTACCGGACAATATTGATGTCACGTTCACAGCGTTCGACACAGATCATGAGTCCGAACTGATAAAACGAGTGGTCAATCAGGTGTTGGATAAGGATGAGGAGTCAGAGTTAAAGTCCGAGTCCGAAAGTTCGTGTCAGTCAGTCAGGAGTTCGAGTTCGTCTGAAAAGAGTTCTAAATCATCGGGAAAACGGGTTTACAGTAAAGAGTTTTTATTGTCAAAATCTAATTCGAATGATGAAACATTTGAACTTGTGTATACTTTGAATGGTTCTGACAAATTATATTTTGATAAAGAGTTTCCAATAAGAGGTGTCAAAACTGATTTGATAAGAAAGGTTTTCAAACTAACAGAAATTAATATTTCTGAAATAAAAGATTTAAATCTTAATGGTAAACCTAAATTTTACACCTCAAGAGTTCAACAAAGGTTAAACAAAAAAAAAGGTTACAATTCTGGTTCTGGTTTTCAAAATAAACCAAACCAAAATCGTAGCTACAAAAAGAAAGGACTTGGTTTTACTCCATCAGAAAACTATAAAAATGAAAATTTTTCTAAAAATACAAAATTTGTTTCAGGTACAAGCTCAGAAGAGGAAGCAAAAAGTCCATTCTGGAAACAATCTAACCAAGAATTTCTTGCCGAGAAGAGAAAGAATGGAGCTTATGTGAAGAAAGAAACCAGAACCTGTTTCCGATGCAATGAAGCCGGTCACATTGCATGGAACTGTCCAAAAGCGACAAACACAAAACAGGAAGTTTCTGGAAAACTGAAACAAGTTGTTGTGTTGATAAAACCGAACCACCAACTGAACAATTTAAAGTTTTCAAAAATTCAACATTTGAAGTTGGTGAGTGTTCGAAGAGATTTTACAGACGAAGTGTAAAACTTGACAACCAAAAATGGGTTGTTAAGAAATCTGAGGTAAAATCTAGCGATGAATCTGATTCCACAAAATCAGAGGAGCCACAGTTTGATGAGAGTGATGAAAACTCAGTTCCTTCAATGGATGATGAGAACTTTCCACCATTGAGGACTGAGAATTTTAAAAGAAAAGTTGGGAAAACTGAAATCTCAAATCAGGATTATTCTGAAAAGGATAATTTTGATGTTGAGAAAGCATTTAATGGGAAAGTAAAGAAGATTTTCGGAAAGATGGTCGATGGGAAGGTGAAAGGGGTAAAAGATTTCTACACTAAAAAGAAAGCAACTTACACCCCAACAAAATCTGAATTGAAATCACCCAAGGCTGGTCAGGCTTGGGTGGACATTTTCTTTGCTTGAAAATCCTGACTTGCCGGAGATCCCAAGTTTGTAATCGTGGATCAGGAATCGGCATCATTCATGTATTATGAGTTTGTATGAAAAATTCTTAAAATTGTTAAAAATTTACAGGTTAAAGGACTACGCCGGAGCTTCCAGGTTGGTAAGTGCGAAGCAGGAATCGGCACTCTGATTGGTAAAATGGTTTGTGTAGAAGTGACATACCTACAAGTGGTTATTCTTACAAGTGGTTTAGAGGTTGCTTGATTGCAATCAGTGAATCAAGGACATTAAGTTGTACTTGATTTACTATATTTGATAACACAAAGAACAAGATGATGAACCACATCCCCGAACTTAGTATTGATATACTTACAAGTGGTAAAATCAACCAAACTTATTTTCCGGAAAAATCATTTTGATTAAAACAAACTTAAGTGTTTTGAAATCTAAATGAGAAAATAGTTTGTTGATAGGGGGAGTTCTGATTGTTTACGCCTAGTGAATGGCGAATTGAGGCGATTTGATATCGGTTGTCATATTTCTGTACAGTTTGTTTTCAATTTTCTTTAATGTGTTTGCATTTTAGGGGGAGTAGAAAATTTTCAGAAAATCCAAAAACATTAGAAAATTTGAAAAAGCCAAAAACATGATAAAATCAAAAATGAGTTTTGTTGTGAAAAAGAGGAAATGATAGTACATCAGTAGACTATCACAACATGCTAAAGATTTGGAAAGTTTAAAAGTGATAAACAATCTTACTGAGGATATGCCAGTAGGTTTTTACACATTTAGTAGATTGTGACGAGATATAAACCTAAAAATCAAACTTGCTTATTCTGTGGGTTAACAAAACTTCTTGGATATATAGGTAACCCCTGAAATCTTGTTTGAAAGGTCCCTTATTCTGAGATACTAGGTCTTTATGCTCAGTGATATCTGGGGTATTATCCCGGGACTTCTGCTGTATGGAAGTACTGACCTAGTCCCCGGATAATACTTTCTGCAAATGCTTGAAAAAGCGTCGCCCTCAGCAAGCTGATGAAACAATAAAATTGATAGTCGCTGCTGTTGAAATCAAAAGATCCTCTAAAGGGGACACACCGAAAAGTCGAAGCCGTCATCTCTCTGCGTATACGAAAGTATCGACCTGAGCTCTCACGGCCCTCGCATTTAACCCCTGAACAGATATCATCTGTGGTATACTCACCTGTAAGACTGAATATTGGGATCTGGATACGGGAGTATATTCAAGCAGTGGGACACACGGATAAGTTTAAGTTCTTAAAACATTAATATAGTATCTCGGAACAGTTGAAATTTGTGTGAAAATTTAAGTGGACAGATATACTGACAATCTAAGTGAATTGTTTAGAACTTAAAATGAAATGAAGCTTAACGGTGTTGGTGACATGTCTCATAAACTGATATGATCCTCTTACACGAACTCACAAAAATATTGTTTGTAAATATTTCTTTACTGCATTACATGTTTTCTTTATTCCAAAGTCCAAAAAGATTTTGTGTGTGTTTTAGCATAAACTTTTGAAAAATTCAAAAAGATTTTCGACAACTGGTATTGAAAAGCAGATTTTCAAAATTCCGAGTGCTAAACATGATGAGTACTATTTGAGGGGGAGTGTATGTTTGGAATTAAATGTTTTCATAATCTAACCTTATAGTGGTTCATCAGATTGGAAAATCTGTGTTTGTTTTGAAGGAGAATCTGAATTAGTGCGAGTGTTTATGTTTGAGATATGTATGTAAGAGAAATTTACTTTGGGGTAGAGTTTTTGCAGGATAAGATGAAAAGCTGTTAGCCAGAAAGCCAGACAACGATCCTAATGCTGATGATCTGAAGAAATGCCAGCATATCACAAGGGGGAGTCTAAAGTCCTGCAAGAAAAGACTGAGAGTGAAGTCCAGAGACTGATAAAGACTGAAGTCGTTGAAGACTCGACACTTAAGACTCGTCAACATCTGAGGGGGAGTCTGTTGGTGCAGTCATCTGTCGTCTTCGTTTAATGTCGAGTCTCGGGTTCATTGCGGATTTGATCAAGGTTTATGTCATCATCTTTTGATGATGACATCATAGAGATGACATCATCAATGTGCAACATCACAAAAGCCAAAGCTATACAATATCAGAATGTGTTTAAGTTTGATTGGTCGTTTGAAAGGGTCCAATTAGATAGTGTCATTTGATGGTCCAATGGTTTGAAGTCAACCGTTTGAAATGTTGTAACATTTTGTAATTGTTGTCCGTTTGAAGGCTGGCAGTTTGAAAGCTTGGCCGTTTGAGGTCCTCCGTTTGAGATAGGTATCCGTTTGAAGCATGTTTCAAACGGAAGTATCTAGCACTATAAATAGGATTCAAACTGTCAACATTTGTAACGATAGGGTCAATTGATACCGAAGTGTTGTCGTTATCTCCTCTCACTGTAAACATTGTTAATTGAATATAAAAGAGGATTAAAGTGATTTTCTAGCTGTTTTCAAGTTCGTTTCTTAGTTTCCGCCTCTGAAACGTACGAGAGCTCTTCCGAACGACTCATTCAATCGAAACCGATCCTACAATTAGATTTTGTGTTGTTTAGATATTAGACATTTGATTAAAAATATTCAAAGTTGGTGGAAGGGTGTCCCCCTTGGGGAACCGTCATTTTGAGGGGGTTAGGGGTTTGGTTGGGATTTAACTAGAGAGTTAAGGTTATATGTGAGGTTAGTTAGATAACTATATTAGTGTATTAGTGTGTAGTAATTATAGCGGGTGTTAGGGAATTCGGGGACCCTAACTGGCTCAGAAAAGGAAAAACATGTCAATGACAATATTTTTATGTCCCGGGTTAAGTCCGGTTGTTCGGTTCAATACTGTTCCGTTAAAGTGCCTAATTAATTCGTAACGTGTCCTATGTATATATTTTTGTAACGTTTTTAATTTCTAACACTTAGGAAATCATAACGGACTATTTAATGACTTTCCTGTACATTACTAGTGTGTTAACAGGCGCATGTAAATATAACACAGATATCAGAAAGCAGTTACGTAATTCCACACAGTCGTCAAGCACATTAATTATTATTAATAAACTGTACGATTACATGTAAATTTGAGGGTTGTCACATTCTCCCCCTATTAAGAGAATTTCGTCCCGAAATTTAGCGCGTGGTTACTGAGGAAGCTAGTTAAGTTGCGTTGTTTTCCTGATTTTCCTGGGGTGTCACATCATCCCCCCGTTGATTTGGAACTTCGTCCCGAAATTCTGCAGTAGCTTCAGCCTCAGTAGTGGTTGCGTTTTTCTTAAACAGTTGGGGATACTTGAGTTTCATTTGGTCCTCTCGTTCCCAGGTATACTCTGGGCCACGACGAGCATTCCAACGAACTCGGACCAGAGGTATCCTGGTATGCTTGAGGATCTTAACATCTCGATCCGTAATCTCTACTGGTTTCTCGACGAATCGCAGCTGGTCGTCAATAGTGAGTTCTTTGAGAGGAACTATGAGGGTCTCATCTGACAGACACTTCTTTAGATTCGACACATGGAATACGTTGTGAACTCCACTGAGTTCTTTAGGTAGGTTCAGCCTGTAAGCGACTTTTCCAATTCTCTCAATGATCTCGAATGGTGCGACATAACACGGGTTGAGCTTGCCTAGTTTGCCAAATCGGACTACACTTTTCGAAGGTGAGACTTTGAGCAGCACTCGATCCCCAACCTGGAACTCGAGTGGCTTTCTTCGCTTATCAGCATAGCTTTTCTGATGGTCATGAGCTGCCGCCATTCGTTGTCGTATCTGAGCAATCTTCTCGGTTGTATCTACACAAGTTCTGGACCAGTGATTTGACTGTCACCAACTTCTGCCCAACAAAGAGGTGATCGGCATTTACGTCTGTATAATGCCTCAAATGGAGCAGCCTGAATGCTGGTGTGGTAGGTGTTGTTATACGAAAACTCCACTAACGGGAGATGCTTTTCCCAGCCGTTACCAAAATCGATTACACATGCCTTAAGCATGTCTTCAAGAGTTTGGATGGTGCGTTCTGATTGTCCATCCGTCTGTGGATGATAAGCGGTGCTCATATCTAATCGTGAGCCAAAAGACTTGTGCATAGCTTGCCACAGCTTAGAGGTGAAACGCGCGTCACGATCAGAAATGATGGAGGTTGGCACTCCGTGCCTTGATACTACTTCTTTTAAGTAGATGTCTGCTAGAGTAGAAAACTTATCCGTTTCTTTGATGGGTAGAAAATGTGCAGACTTGGTCAGTCGATCCACGATCACCCAAATGGTATTGTTTCCGCGTTGAGACCTGGGCAGGCCAGTAACGAAATCCATGGAAATTTGCTCCCACTTCCATTTAGGTATCTCTGGTTGTTGGAGTGGGCCTGATGGTTTCTGGTATTCGACCTTGACCCTGGCACAAGTCAAGCATTTACCGACGTAGGTTGCTATGCTGGCTTTCATACCAGGCCACCAGCATGTAGTCCTGAGATCCTGGTACATCTTATCCGAACCAGGATGTACTGAATAACGAGACTTATGTGCTTCATCCATCAAAAGCTCGCGTAAGTCTCAATAAAGTGGAACCCAGATACGTCCGTTAACATAGCAGGCGCCGTTTCCCTTTTGTTCTAGTCGTTGCCTCGATCCTTGTAGGGACTGAGCCCTGATGTTCTTTGCTTTCAATGCTTCAACCTGAGCATCACGAATCTGAGCTGGAAGGTTGGATTGGATGGTAAGCTGTAACGCACGTACACGCCTAGGTATAGTATCTTTCCGGCTGAGGGCGTCGGCCACAACATTGGCTTTGCCCGGATGATACTTGATAGCGCATTCGTAATCATTCAAGAGCTCAACCCATCGGTGTTGTCGCATGTTTAACTCCTTTTGCTTGAAGATATGCTCGAGACTTCTGTGTTCGGTGTAAATGGTGCACTTGGTACCGTACAGGTAATGTCTCCATATCTTAAGCGCGAAAACAACTGCTCCCAGCTCCATGTCATGCGTAGTGTAGTTCCTTTCGTGAACTTTAAGTTGGCGCGATGCATAGGCAATGACCTTGTCACGTTGCATCAATACGCAACCAAGTCCTTGGATGGAAGCGTCGCAATAAACCACAAAATCTTATGTGCCTTCAGGCCATGAGAGGATAGGCGCGATACAAAGTCTATCCTTCAAGTGCTGAAACGCAGATTCCTGTGCATCACCCCAGCGATAGGTGACACCCTTCTGAGTCAGTGAAGTGAGGGGTTGCGCAATCTTGGAGAAATCCTTTATAAACCTTCTGTAGTATCCTGCCAAACCCAAGAATTGGCGGATCTCTGTTGGTGTGCGGGGTGCAGGCCAATTCTTGATCGATTCAACCTTAGATGGATCCACATGAATCCCATCCTTGTTTACCACATGGCCTAGAAAGTGGACTTCGCGAAGCCAGAAGTCACATTTTGAAAACTTGGCATACAATTGCTCTTTTCGAAGAAGTTCCAGCATAAGTCGTAGATGCTGCTCGTGTTCCTCCTGACTCTTAGAATAGATCAGGATATCGTCGATGAACACAATAACGAACTTATCCAGGTAAGGCTTGCACACTCGGTTCATGAGATCCATGAAGACCGCTGGTGCATTCGTCAGCCCGAATGGCATAACCAGAAACTCGTAATGGCCGTAACGAGTTCTGAATGCTGTTTTGGAGACGTCCACCTCTCGGACTCTCAGCTGATGGTATCCCGATCTCAAATCAATCTTAGAGTAATAGCTCGACCCTTGCAACTGGTCGAACAAGTCGTCAATACGTGGGAGAGGATAACGATTCTTCACGGTCACCTTGTTAAGTTCGCGGTAGTCAATACACATCCTGAAGGTACCGTCTTTCTTCTTCACGAACAAGACTGGAGCTCCCCAGGGCGAAGAGCTAGGACGTATAAAACCCTTTTCCAAGAGTTCTTGTAGTTGTGTGGACAGTTCTTCGAGTTCTGATGGAGCTAGGTGATATGGTGGTCGAGCTACTGGCGCTGCTCCAGGAGCTAGCTCGATTTGAAATTCAACTTGGCGGTGAGGCAGAAGACCAGGCAATTCCTCAGGAAATACCTCAGGAAAGTCGTGCACTATAGGAATGTCTTCAATTCTCTTCTCTTCCGTGGATGTATCAGTAACGAGTGCCAGAATGGCAGTGTGGCCCTTTCGCAAACATTTCTGGGCCTTAAGGAAAGAGATGATGCCTTCGATAGCACCACTCTTGTCACCACGAATCACGAGGGTTTCTTTATCAGAACGAGGAATGCGGACGATTTTCTCCTTGCAAACAATCTCCGCTTGATGATGAGATAGCCAATCCATCCCATTAACGACGTCGAAACTACCCAGTGTAATAGGAATAAGATCGATAGAGAAAGTCTGACCAGCTAAGACGAGGTTACAACCTTTTACTACGTGTGTGGCTTCAAGACTTTTACCGTTAGCTAGTTCTACCGTGTGTTTGGTGTTCAGAAGTGTTGGAGTGCGCTTAAGCATTTGGCTAACTTTTACGGACACATAGCTAGTATCGGCACCTGAATCGAATAAAACAGTAACAAAGAAGTCATCCAGAAGAAACTTACCCATCACAATGTTGGGATCGTTCCTTGCTTCTCCCTGACCAATCACGAACACACGACCCCTTGCCCCATTGCCATTGTTGTTTCCCCCATTGCCACCTCCATAGTTGCCTCCATTGTTTCCTCCATTATTGTTGTTGTTCTTGTTCTGATTTAACTGGGGGCAGTCTTTCTTGAAATGGCCCTCAGCACCACATTGAAAGCACCCTTTGTTGTTACCTTGTTGTTGCCACTGCTGGCGTTGATTGGGTGGGGCTTGCTGTTGCCGCCGGTTTTGATTTGCCGGATGCTGACTCCTGCAGTCCCTTGCCATGTGACCAGGCTTGTTGCATCGATGAAAGTTGCTTTTACCACATGGCCCACTGTGGTGCAAGTTACAGCGATTACATTTGGGGTGATTTCCCTTGTATCCACCCTGACCTTGATTCCCAGAAGACTGCTGACAGGGGCTCCTGTACTCATCTGTCTTTCGCTGCTGGGACTGAGCTGAAGTAGAACCTTTACCTAAATTCCCATCCCATTTTCATTTGTTATCATTGGGTGTGTCAGCAATAGCAGCACCAATACGCTTGGGCAGTTTGTTTTGTTCCACAGCTTGATCGGTGAGACGATGGGCTAACTTAATGATCTGCTGAATGGTACCCAGGTTAGCCGAAGTCACATGACTCTGAATCTTGGGTACAAGGCCCTTGAGGTAAAGCTCAATAAGTTTGATGGGAGGGTCCACCATAGTAGGGCACAGGATGGTCAGTTCATTCGACCTCTTGGTATACGCCTCAATCTCAGACCCTGTCATCTTCAGATTGAAAAATTCCACCTCCAGTTTGTGGATGTCATCCCGACTGCAGTACTCTTCCTTGATCAGTTCCTTGAAACCGTTCCATGGGGTGGCATTAGCAGCAACCAACCCCAGCAGCTGAACCTGAGCATTCCACCATGTGAGCGCTACCCCTTCAAGTGTTCCTGTAGCATATTTCACCCTACGGTCTTCGGGCCATTCGCATATCTCGAAAACTGACTCAAGCTTTTCAAACCAGTGAAGAAGGCCTACAGCACCTTCTGTGCCACTGAAAGTGCTTGGTCGGCAATCCATGAAGGTTTTGAACGTGCACACAGGAGGCTGAGCATGTTGACCTGTGGTGCGGGAAGAAAAGACAAGGTTAAGCACGAGGGTTGATTCACGAATGTAACATTTGTAACATTTGTGTTTGTAATCATTATGAACAGTTCAATTATCAATAAAACAATGTTATTTTATCCCAATGATTGTTTGATTGTGTTTTACATTTTTCATATTTTAACTTTTATTCAATTTCAAACTCTACATCACTTTCTGGAGAATTATACGCAAACTAGTACGTAAACGTACTCAGTTTAATGCGACAAATACTCCGGAACATCAACATATACTCAACATACCTTAAATAACCTTTACATAACTTAGAAATAAGTTTTGAAGGCTTTGGTATGGCAAAAACAAGTTAATTCGCTTACAGGGACTAAACTTGACAAACTGTGAAAGTATGCCAATTTAAACTGTAACGAACATTCCGGAACATGTCCATAAGTTAGACATACCATAAATATCCTTTACATAGCTTAGAAATAGGCTTTGAGGGGTTTGGTATGGTAAAACAAACTTTTGGATCATTCAGGGGCTAAAAGTGTCAAAAAGTGCACAAGTTTGCACTTTCGCGCATAACTTATGTTCTGAATACATCCGGACATCCAAAAATTTATGTAAGCATCCTTATATTATGCCTTAGTGTATGGCATGAGAAAAATCCATTCGTCGCGCAATTTGGATCGTCTTTCGCGCTTATGTGCATTCCGTCGTAATTAACCGAACATCGCGATCGTACGGCCAAACGAACCGACATCCGACATATTTTTGAACACATTTTATGTTCCCTATACTTTAACATCATTTTAGAGCTTTGAAATGAGGTTAACGGGGCTTAAACGTGCCAAAAACGCATCAAATACCAAGTTTTGGTGCTGTAGGGACCAAAACTGCAATTCTGCCAAACTAGGGGCTTACGGACCGTAAGCCATAAGCCATACGGTCCGTAAGGAGTCCCCAGTATAGCAGAACCCACATTAAATGCTGATTGGCTCTTCAAGTTTCGAAAGACCAAATGGCCCTTGCCTCTTCCAGCAAATGAGGGGCAACCTCTGACTTACCACAACATTGTGACAAGTGGACGGACAAGATCGTGGCACGAAATCCAAGAAACGATCCTAACGGTTCCACTTTTCCTATAAATACCCCCCCCATTTTGCTCAAAACCCACACAATCTGATCTTAAGGCTCTAAGTTGGAACCATTGTTTCATACCTGAGCCATTTTGGTCTAGATTAGCATTCGGGGACCCTCCGTAAGTATTCTTTCGTTCTTTTATTCGCTTTTTCGAGTCCGAAAGTCAACGTTTTGTTGACTTTCTGCATTGACCAGCTTATGGTCGATGCGAAGTTCAAGGAACTTCATAACGTGAGCGTGATCACGATGGTTATAGTCCGTAGTGACTATACCTACTGATCACCACGTTATCTAGGCTCAGTGACGAGTCGTAGTTTCGGCCAAAATGTGCATTGTTGCATATTGTTGTAACCAAACTACTCGTAGGCATCAAAGCCGTTTGTTTTGATGTCAAACCTGTTTTCAAACTTAGTTAAGCATGTTCTAACATGCTTAGCTCGTCACTTTTAGTTTAGTGCTTATATAGGGTCGTAAGGTAAGCGATCTAAACCATCGCTTATACTTTCGAACCCGACCCATTTGGTCGATCATTAGGATCCGACCAAACATATTAGGTGACCATAGCTATAACCTTCCGAGGTTATACCTTGTGGTCACGATGTTAGGCGTTCCAGACGCGTTCTACGCGAACGACGCGTAAGGTAGCATAAGCTACCTAAACGGGTCGTGATGGGTCGCAAGCACTTAGGATAGGTTTCATTTTAGTATGTAGGCTTTGTTAAACCATATTACACGAGTCTCTATACTCGTTTGGTTTACGAACCCGCATACTATCCGATCCTTCCGATTTGGTCCGGTATATTGACATAGCTACCTATTAGGTGTCGTTTGATATTCCGTGATCTCTAGCATTATTTGGTTATTATACAAGAACTACAAAGCAATCTCAGGTGAGTACATAGAACCCCTCTTTTACTGTTTTCCAACTGTTTTGGGGTGAAACACATGTGCCTATCTGTTACTTTCATGCTTTTCATGTTTTCACATCGTATATCTGCTTCGTATATCTGCTATGCTCATTAGTACATCATAGTACATGATTTCATTACATTTCATGCTATGTATGCCCATTGTGTGCGTACTTAGTACATTGATTTACATTACATTTTTGTTGCATATGTTTACTCAGCATATGGACACATTGATTTACATGAACATTTCTGTTGCATATGTTTACTCAGCATATGGACACATTGATTTACATGAACATTTCTGCTGCATATGTTTACTCAGCATATGGGCACATTGATTTACATGAACATTTCTGCTTCGTATGTTTACTTAGCATACTTAGTACAATTGTTTACATCACATGCCTTCATTTCGTTATGACATTTGGTTTGTTCAACATGGGACAATACATTCATTAACATTAGCTACGCCGTTCGTTAGTAGGTAGTGGTACCATAGGAATTGACAACTCCCGTTTCTGAAATCCTGGGTTTGATAGGATTGGAAGGAATGACCGAATTCGATATACATAACTTAGATAAACCTTTTATTTGTTTGAGGGTTTATCGCCGCAGTCTCAAGGCTTGGATGTATGCATAGTTTACAATACCGCATAAATTTTAATATCAATAGAGCATGCATTTTTCCACAGAACATAACGTTGATTTAAACCACGTTTTACTTCAACAACTTGTTTTGTGCATTTTACATATGGTTTAAGTTGATACATTTCGCTTACCATACATGATACATTTTGGGATACACATTACATGGTTTACATTGAACATAAACATTTGACATGGTTTACACAATAACACTTGACATTTGGTTTATACATGAACAATTTACATGGTGGATTGGTTTGGGTAAATGATTTGAGTAACGTGGCATATGTAATATGATACGAACATGGTGGATACGCCGCTGGTACTTCCTATATATAAATGTTTGTATAATATTACATATCGTGGCGTTATCTAAGTCATTTCAGTTTAGACACATTACATATTACACAAATAACATATTCTTTACAAGACATTATTTTCACAAACAACTTATCTTATTCAATTCACTTTACTTGGTTACTCGTTTAACCTTACACTTATCTATACATATCATCTTATGTTATCGTTTTTCAAATGGTTTACAAAGCAAGACAAATTACAAGGTTCATGACTGAATGTTATTAAAACATTTCTTTAAACTCAAGTCATGAATCCCATTTTCACAAAACCTATGTATCTCACAAGCATTTTTATGCTGACGTACCTACTTTCACATGTGTTTTCAGGAGCTGTTCCATAGGATGTTGATCACGATACTAGGGCGGACCTGTGCCTTAGGGACTAAAAGTGAAGATAGAACTAGTATAACTATGTTTTGAATTCTGTACTTCCTTTTAAGACAATGTAACACCCGTGTTTGATAAATAAAATGTAACTTTAATTTCCATTGTTGTATAACAATTAATTCTGTCCACAACACTCCCCGACGTTTTCCGCCGCGGTTACATGTTATACGCGGTCGGGGTGTGACAGAAGAGTTGGTATCAGAGCCAATGGTTATAGGGAATTAAGTTATTAGTAATGCTTTGACCTAGACTATAACTTTCTAGGACCCTAACACAAGTTATCTTGTGTTTAGAGTTTAAAACATGCACATCACCTATCCTTAGGTGATAACCACAACGAGAACTTCGGTTCCGAATCCGCTTTGAAAATTAATCATCTGTTCTAGGATGATTGATTACTAGGTTTTGAACCCTATGTTATATGGTTTTGAACCTCTTTGGATTTCAAAAATCCCGTCAAAGTTTTGGGTTAATAGTGTGAACACGTGCGAACTGGAAGAGTGAATGCCTGTACCCTGGGTTTTCTGTCTAAGGCTAGAGTGTTCGTACAAATCCACATAATCGGACCAGTCACTCTTACCTGGGAACTCTTGGGGTGAGTGTTCACTTATAGGCGAGCATGTCTTCGCGATACACTAATTCTGACCCATTTACTTTGACTAGACATTTCATGTCGCTTGTTTGCTGTGCGACGCATAACCGCCATCTTTGCTTTTGTTGATTTTGCTTCATCTCATTCTCTTCATCCAATCATCTCACTCGTTTCATTTCATGTTTTTCTCTTCTAGAATGACTCCTCGACGCGACAACCAGATAGCTACTGCCGAGCTGGCAGAAATTATTGCGCAGCAGATGGCTGCTCAATTCCTAAATCTCTTTGCTCAATGGAACCAGGCCAACAACAACAACAATGGTACATGCAAATACAAGGATTTTAACTCGGCTAAGCCACTCAAGTTTAGTGGTTCTGAGGGAGCAACTGGGCTTCTTTAGTGGTTCGAGAGCATCGAGAACACTTTCCGTCATGTGCAGTGTCCTGACAATCGCAAGGTCGAGTTTTATTCGAGTGTGTTTCAGAAGAGGGCTCTTACGTGGTGGAACGGGGTTATGAGAGATCAAGGTGCAGAAGTTGCTCTAGCTCAGACATGGGCTGAACTGAGAGCTCTAATGATGAGGGAGTTTTGTCCTCGTCATGAACAACGAGCGTTGGAGAAAGAATTTGATGTTTTGAAGCAAGATAGTGGCGAGCACAGAGCTTATACTGATAGGTTTGAGGAGTTGAGTCTGCTTTGCCAGACTATGGTTACCCCACTCGATAAGGCTATCGAAAGGTACATCGACGGCCTCCCTGACTCAGTACAAGACATCCTTACTGGTAGCAACCCTACCACACTCCGTCAGGCGATCGAGTTATCAGCGACGTTGACTGAGTCACAGATTCGAAAGAATAAACTACACAGGAAGGGTGACAAGGGCAAGAAGCAGTCGCCTGACAAGGAAGATGGCAAGAAAGGTCAAAACAAGAATGGAAAGGAGTCTGGTTCATCAAAAAGGGCAAAGAAGCGTAAGGCTTCCCAAAACTATGCTGTCACTGCCCAAGCTAACCAGGCAGCTCCCAACCAGCCTCCAGCAAAGAAGCCCTATTCAGGAAGTGCACCTTTGTGCAATCAATGCAACAGTCACCATCAGCCGCAATATCAGTGCCGTTTCTGTACTAACTGTGGGAAGTCGGGTCATCTTGCCGATGTTTGTCGGTTTGCTCAGAATCGCGCAGTTCAGAACCCTGCTCAACAAGTTGCTCAGCAACAGGGTCAGGCTGCACGACCAAACTACCCACCAGGTGCTTGTTATAACTGTGGGGATCTGACCCACTACAGAAATCGGTGTCCAAGACTAGTCAACCAGAACCAGAATGCAAACCAGAATCAGGCACAGGCTCGAGGTCGAGTCTTCAACATGAATGCACAAGAAGCACAAGCAGACAACGAGGTGGTGAACGGTACGTTCTTTATTAATAATCAGCCAGCATCTGTTCTTTTTGATTCGGGTGCCGACAAGAGCTTTGTGTCATTGTCTTTTGAGACAATGCTTCGCGTGTATAGAACGAAACTAAGTAAACCTTTGACAGTAGAGGTTGCCAATGGTGAACCCATTGTTCTTAATTCTGTTCTATGCAACTGCCAGTTGAACCTTAACGACCGTATTTTTCCTATTGACCTCACGCCAATGCAACTTGGAAGCTTCGACGTTATAGTGGGCATGGATTGGTTATCTAAGCATCGCGCAGAGATAGTTTGTTCTGAGAAGATTGTTCGTGTGCCGCTGTCGACAGGCGAGATCCTACAAGTTCGTGGTGAGAAGCCTGCCGGTGGTCTCAAACTCATGTCTTGTTTTAAAGCTCGGAAATATCTGCGAAAGCACTATGTGGCTTTCTTAGCACATGTTACAGCAGATAAAGGCAAGGGTAAGTCTATTTCAGATATTCCTGTCGTTCGGGATTATTCTGAAGTTTTCCCTGAAGAGTTACCTGGTCTACCTCCAGCACGCCAAGTCGAGTTCTGTATTGATCTCGTACCTGGTGCAAATCCCATAGCCAGAGCTCCATACCGTCTTGCACCGTCTGAGATGCAAGAGTTATCTAAGCAGCTTCAGGAGCTCTCTGACAAAGGTTTTATCTGTCCTAGCTTTTCACCTTGGGGTGCTCCCGTTCTTTTTGTCAAGAAGAAGGATGGATCTTTTAGGATGTGTATCGATTATCGTGAGCTTAACAAGCTCACCATCAAGAATCGATATCCCCTACCTCACATTGATGATCTCTTTGATCAATTGCAAGGCGCTTCTTATTTTTCAAAGATTGATCTGCGATCCGGATATCATCAACTTCAGGTGCATGAAGAGGACATTCCCAAGACAGCGTTCCGCACTCGTTATGGACATTATGAGTTCACAGTCATGCCATTCGGGTTGACTAATGCTCCTGCTGTTTTCATGGACTTGATGAATAGGGTCTGCAAGCCTTATTTAGATAAGTTCATCATCGTTTTCATCGATGACATTTTGATATATTCTAAGACGCGAGCTGATCATGAACAACATCTTCGTCTTACATTGGAACTCCTAAAGAAAGAGCAACTTTTCGCCAAATTCTCCAAGTGTGAATTTTGGCTTAAAGAAGTTCAATTCTTAGGACATATTGTCAACGAACAAGGTATTCATGTAGATCCCTCCAAGATCAGTGCGATTAAGGATTGGGATACGCCTACTACCCCTACTGAGGTTCGTTCTTTTCTTGGTCTAGCGGGTTACTATCGCCGCTTCATTGAGAACTTCTCAAAGATTGTAGTTCCTCTAACAGCTCTAACTCAGAAGAACAAGCCATTTGATTGGGGAGTCAAACAAGAGGAACCATGTCTGACTTTGAAACAAAAGCTTTGCGACGCGCCTGTCCTAACATTGCCTGAGGGCAATGATGATTTCGTCGTTTATTGCGACGCATCTAAATTAGGTCTTGGCTCCGTCCTGATGCAAAGAAACAAAGTCATAGCATACGCATCAAGGCAGTTGAAGATACATGAGAAAAACTACACCACTCATGATCTTGAGTTGGGTGCAGTTGTCTTCGCTCTTAAGATCTGGAGACACTATTTGTACGGTACAAAATGTGTGGTTTTCACTGACCACAAAAGTCTTCAACATATCTTCAATCAAAAGGAACTCAACATGAGGCAAAGACGTTGGGTTGAACTTCTAAACGACTACGACTGCGAGATCCGCTACCATCCTGGTAAGGCGAATGTCGTAGCCGATGCATTGAGTCGCAAGGAACGTACTAAGCTTCATTGTGTACGTGTCCAATCTGTTATTCAAACTGATATCCAAGCCCGTATTTCTCAGGCTCAACAAGCTTGTGTTTCACAAGGTTTAATGGATAAGGAATTTCCTTATCACATAACTCCTGCTCTAGAGCTGAAGGACAATGGATCGTATTACTTCATGGACCGTTTGTGGGTCCCAAGCCAAGATAATCTTCGTACCTTGCTTATGGATGAAGCCCATAAGTCTCGCTATTCTATTCATCCTGGCTCAGATAAGATGTATAAGGATATTCGTATTCAGTATTGGTGGCCTGGTATGAAGAAAGACATTGCCTTATACATATCCAAATGCCTTACGTGTCTTAAGGTTAAGGCTGAACAACAGCGTCCTTCCGGATTATTGGAGCAACCAGAGATCCCAGTTTGGAAATGGGAAAACATTACTATGGATCTCATTACTAAACTCCCGCGCACAAAGAAGGGTCACGATGCCATCTGGGTAGTCGTTGATCGTCTTACCAAGTCAGCGCATTTCTTGCCAATCCGTGAGGATTTCTCTGCTGACAAACTTGCTCAAATCTACGTGGATGAAATTGTAGCTCGACATGGTGTTCCTTTGAACATCATTTCTGACAGAGATGCTCGTTTCACTTCTCATTTTTGGAGAACCATGCAATCTGATATGGGATCTCAACTTAATCTGAGCACAGCTTATCATCCGCAAACGGATGGTCAATCTGAAAGAACAATCCAGACACTGGAGGATATGCTTAGAGCTTGTGTGATCGATTTTGGTGGTCGTTGGGATTCACATCTTCCATTGATTGAATTCTCCTACAACAACAGTTATCACTCCAGCATCAACATGGCTCCTTTCGAGGCTCTCTATGGTCGAAAATGTCGTTCACCAGTCTGCTGGAATGAGATTGGCGAGGCTCAACTTACTGGACCTGCCCTCATTTTAGAGACAACAGATAAGGTAAAGAAAGTTCGTGATAACCTTCAGACAGCTAGAAGCCGTCAGAAGAGTTACGCGGACCTAAAACGTAAACCCTTGGATTTTCAAGTCGGTGATCGTGTATTACTTAAGGTCTCACCTTGGAAAGGTGTGATCAGATTTGGAAAGAAAGGAAAACTTGCACCTAGATACGTTGGACCATTCAAGATCGTCGAAAGAATCGGTAAGGTAGCCTACAGACTTGAGTTACCTCCTGAACTTGGAAATGTTCATCCAACTTTTCACATGTCCAATCTCAAGAGGTGTTTAGCTGATGAGAACCTCCACATACCGCTTGACGAGATTCGTGTTGATAAAACACTGAAATTTGTTGAGAAACCGGTGGAAATCATGGAACGTGAAGTCAAGTGGCTTAAACGCAAGCGCATTCCTTTGGTCAAGGTTCGTTGGGAATCTAAGCGTGGACCCGAGTCTACTTGGGAACGTGAAGATCAAATGAAGGCAAAATATCCGCATCTTTTTCCACGAGTTTCCTCTAAATAAATTTCGGGACGAAATTTCCACAAGTATGGGAGATTGTAACATTTTTGTTTGTAATCATTATGAACAGTTCAATTATCAATAAAACAATGTTATTTTATCCCAATGATTGTTTGATTGTGTTTTACATTTTTCATATTTTAACTTTTATTCAATTTCAAACTCTACATCACTTTCTGGAGAATTATACGCAAACTAGTACGTAAACGTACTCAGTTTAATGCGACAAATACTCCGGAACATCAACATATACTCAACATACCTTAAATAACCTTTACATAACTTAGAAATAAGTTTTGAAGGCTTTGGTATGGCAAAAACAAGTTAATTCGCTTACAGGGACTAAACTTGACAAACTGCGAAAGTATGCCAATTTAAACTGTAACGAACATTCTGGAACATGTCCATGAGTTAGACATACCATAAATATCCTTTACATAGCTTAGAAATAGGCTTTGAGGGGTTTGGTATGCTAAAACAAACTTTTGGATCATTCAGGGGCTAAAAGTGTCAAAAAGTGCACAAGTTTGCACTTTCGCGCATAACTTACGTTCTGAATACATCCGGACATCCAAAAATTTATGTAAGCATCCTTATATTATGCCTTAGTGTATGGCATGAGAAAAATCCGTTCGTCGCGCAATTTGGATCGTCTTTCGCGCTTATGTGCATTCCGTCGTAATTAACCGAACATCGCGACCGTACGGCCAAACGAACCGACATCCGACATATTTTTGAACACATTTTAATTTCCCTATACTTTAACATCATTTTAGAGCTTTGAAATGAGGTTAACGGGGCTTAAACGTGCCAAAAACGCATCAAATACCAAGTTTTGGTGCTGCAGGGACCAAAACTGCAATTTTTTTTTTGGGTAAAGGGATTACCCCAGGTAAATTTTATAAATGCCAAAATAAGAACAAGGGCATGCCCGAAGAGGACACACCAACTAGGCTTGACATACCAACGCCTAGGACACAAGAAAACCACAACCCACAAACACAACCAACAAAGAACAACTAACACAAAATGGCCATCACTACACAAGAACAACTAAACTAACTAAAATCAGCTAGCCCGGATCATTTGCCTCATCATTGGAGCCGATCTTCCATGTCCTTAGAAGACTCTCAATACTCGATTGTCTTCGGAACTTGAACCCCATTAAACGTAAACGAACAGCTTCCTTAATCCTCTGAATCACCACATTCTGATCAGCAAAAGCATTGGAAAATAGACAATTGTTTCTCTCTTGCCATATGAAGTAAGTCGAAGCCGCAATAACCAGCTTGCATATAATATGCCCCGTCTTATTCGAGCTTGCATTTCGTTCCATCCACGTCATAATCGATTGCCAAGTGCTATCAACATTACCCATTTGAACCATATTCTTAACTTCGTTCCACACTTTAGAAGCAAACGAGCACTGAAAGAACAAATGATCTCTAGAGTCCCGATTAGTTCTACACAGCGGACAACACATGAGGTTTAAATTCGTTACACTTCCTACCTCTCACGCAGCAAGCCGGTCTTGGGTTTTAAGTTTATTCTTTATGACTAACCATAAGTGAAATGAATGTCGAGGGATGCATTGAGAAAACCATACCCCATCAACCCAGGAGACCTGATTCTGCCTACACCGAATAGCATGCCACACTTCTGATGAACAAAACGAACATGAGTTCCCATCCAAGTCTCTCCAAACCGTACGGTCCACCATATTTTGTGTCAATTGAGGAGCATTTAACCCAATCAAAACCGGGTATAAATCATACCAAGCTTGCGGCCATCTCCAGTTTCCGTTTTCATCAACTAGATCCAAAATAGAAGAAGAGATGTTGAAGCCAGCATTAGTTATCCTCCGTGGAGATATGAAAGAGCTTAACGGACTAATTTGACACCAATTATCCCACCAGACATTTGTTTGAGCCCCACTTCGAACAACCTTCCATATAAAAGGCCTAACAACACTACGAAGAGATAAGATTTTCCTCCATCCCCAGCTCATATTACCTTTACTATTGATATCCCAAAAACTCCTACCCTTCAATTTGTGTGTATGTATCCATTGAACCCAAAGAGAATTCCTATTAACCAGAATGCTCCAGATATGATTAGTCATAAGTGCCTTATTCACATCCGAAATACACTTTATACCTAAACCACCCTCACTCTTCGGCAAGCAAACATCAGCCCAAGAGACTTTCGCCTTAACTCTACTCAGGTTGTTACCATTCCATAAGAACCATCGCATAAGCTTCTCAAGGTCACTGATGACCCTAGAAGGAATAATAAAAACGGATGCCCAATAGATATGCATGGCTGATAAAACGGAGTTGATAAGTTGTAGTCTACCAGCAAAAGAAAGAGACTTATTCAACCAGCTATTAATTCTCTTCTCCATCCGATCTAGAAGAGGTTTGCAATCTTTACAGGCTAACTTGGTCGAAATTAACGGGACCCCCAGATACCTGACCGACAACGAACCTTCCTGAAAAGGCATGATCCGAAGAATATCTTGTTTAACATTATGCGGCACATTACAGAAGTAAGCCGTGCTTTTTGCTGAACTCGGAACTAATCCAGAAAGATTAGTAAATTTCTCAATTGCATCTCGAACCCTTTTCACCGAAATAACATCCCCGTGCACAAAAATGAATAAATCATCAGCAAAGGAAACGTTAATAATCTTCTGCTTAACACAGTTAGCATGAAATTTGAACATGTTGCTAGGATGGGCCGCTTTTTGTAGAAGCAAAGAAAGAACCTCCATAATCAGTGTGAATAAGTATGGCGACATAGGGTCACCTTGCCTCAAGCCCCTCTTACCCCCGAAAAAGCCATGCAAATTACCATTAATACTTAGAGAATAAGTTGTCGTGGTTACACAAGCCATAATCCACGCAACCATCTTTTGGTGAAACCCAAAGCCACGCAAAACATCCTCCAAAAACGCCCAACTAACGGTATCATAAGCCTTTTGGATATCTATTTTGAACGCACATCTAGCCGGACCCCTATTCAAGTGATAATTGTGCATCAACTCTTGAGTAAGCAGAATGTTATCAGATATTTTCCTCCCCGGAACAAAGGCAGACTGGTTAATACTAACCAAATCCCCCAAACTCCCCTTCAATCTATCTGTTATTATCTTGCTGATACACTTGTATAAGACATTACAGCAAGAAATAGGACGATAATCAAGAACCGAGTCCGGAGTCTCCACTTTTGGAATAAGAGCCAGAATAGTATGATTAAGTTGTTTCAGAATCTTACCATTCTCAAAAAAATCTAAGATAGCCAGAGAGATTTCATCGCCCACAATATCCCAAGTATGTTTAAAAAAAGCCGACGTATAACCATCAGGACCCGGAGCTTTATTCTCGCCAATACTAAACATAGCATTCTTGATTTCATCACGAGTAACCTGTCGAACCATATTATCAGCAGCAGCAGGACTAAGAACATTAACAAAAAAATCCTCCTGATTAAAATGAATAACTTGATCCTCCTTGCCCAGAAAATTCGCATAATGGTTGACTAGAGCAATCGGCACATCTTCACCCTCAAATCGGTTGCCAGCAACATCCTTAATAGATTGAATTTTTGATCTATCATTTCTACATTTCACACTGTTATGGAAGAAAGCAGTATTAGAATCCCCCGCACATAACCATTCCACTTTGGCCTTTTGCTTTAGAAAACATTCCTCATCATACGCCGCTGATTTGAATTCTTTTAAGTATTCAGCTTCCATATTTCTCAGCTCTCTATTAAGAGGATTCACATCAATCATTTTTTGAACTTCATCCAATTTACTTCTCAACTCAGATACTTTATCGTGCAGATTACCTTGTCGAAACAGAATTCTCCGCAAAGACGGCTTCAAATTCTTAAGTCAAAACTGCAATTCTGCCAAACTAGGGGCTTACAGACCATAAGCCATAAGCCATACGGTCCGTAAGGATTCCCAGTACAGCAGAACCCACATTAAATGCTGATTGGCTCTTCAAGTTTCAAAAGACCAAATGGCCCTTGCCTCTTCCAGCAAATGAGGGGCAACCTCTGACTTACCACAACATTGTGACAAGTGGACGGACAAGATCGTGGCACGAAATCCAAGAAACGATCCTAACGGTTCCACTTTTCCTATAAATACCCCCCCCCATTTTGCTCAAAACCCACACAATCTGATCTTAAGGCTCTAAGTTGGAACCATTGTTTCATACCTGAGCCATTTTGGTCTAGATTAGCATTCGGGGACCCTCCGTAAGTATTCTTTCGTTCTTTTATTCGCTTTTTCGAGTCCGAAAGTCAACGTTTTGTTGACTTTCTGCATTGACCAGCTTATGGTCGATGCGAAGTTCATGGAACTTCATAACGTGAGCGTGATCACGATGGTTACAGTCCGTAGTGACTATACCTACTGATCACCACGTTATCTAGGCTTAGTGACGAGTCGTAGTTTCGGCCAAAATGTGCATTCTTGCATATTGTTGTAACCAAACTACTCGTAGGCATCAAAGCCGTTTGTTTTGATGTCAAACCTGTTTTCAAACTTAGTTAAGCATGTTCTAACATGCTTAGCTCGTCACTTTTAGTTTAGTGCTTATATAGGGTCGTAAGGTAAGCGATCTAAACCATCGCTTATACTTTCGAACCCGACCCATTTGGTCGATCATTAGGATCCGACCAAACATATTAGGTGACCATAGCTATAACCTTCCGAGGTTATACCTTGTGGTCATGATGTTAGGCGTTCCAGACGCGTTCTACGCGAACGACGCGTAAGGTAGCATAAGCTACCTAAACGGGTCGTGATGGGACAATACATTCATTAACATTAGCTACGCCGTTCGTTAGTAGGTAGTGGTACCATAGGAATTGACAACTCCCGTTTCTGAAATCCTGGGTTTGATAGGATTGGAAGGAATGACCGAATTCGATATACATAACTTAGATAAACCTTTAATTTGTTTGAGGGTTTATCGCCGCAGTCTCAAGGCTTGGATGTATGCATAGTTTACAATACCGCATAAATGTTAATATCAATAGAGCATGCATTTTTCCACAGAACATAACGTTGATTTAAACCACGTTTTACTTCAACAACTTGTTTTGTGCATTTTACATATGGTTTAAGTTGATACATTTCGCTTACCATACATGATACATTTTGGGATACACATTACATGGTTTACATTGAACATAAACATTTGACATGGTTTACACAATAACACTTGACATTTGGTTTATACATGAACAATTTACATGGTGGATTGGTTTGGGTAAATGATTTGAGTAACGTGGCGTATGTAATATGATACGAACATGGTGGATACGCCGCTGGTACTTCCTATATATAAATGTTTGTATAATATTACATATCGTGGCGTTATCTAAGTCATTTCAGTTTAGACACATTACATATTACACAAATAACATATTCTTTACAAGACATTATTTTCACAAACAACTTATCTTATTCAATTCACTTTACTTGGTTACTCGTTTAACCTTACACTTATCTATACATATCATCTTATGTTATCATTTTTCAAATGGTTTACAAAGCAAGACAAATTACAAGGTTCATGACTGACTGTTATTAAAACATTTCTTTAAACTCAAGTCATGAATCCCATTTTCACAAAACCTATGTATCTCACAGGCATTTTTATGCTGACGTACCTACTTTCACATGTGTTTTCAGGAGCTGTTCCATAGGATGTTGATCACGATACTAGGGCGGACCTGTGCCTTAGGGACTAAAAGTGAAGATAGAACTAGTATAACTATGTTTTGAATTCTGTACTTCCTTTTAAGACAATATAACACCCGTGTTTGATAAATAAAATGTAACTTTAATTTCCATGGTTGTATAACAATTAATTCTGTCCATAAACACTCCCCGACGTTTTCCGCCGCGGTTGCATGTTATACGCGGTCGGGGTGTGACAACATTTGTGCTTGAAATCATTGTGAACAGTTCAGTTATCAATAAAACAATGTTATTTGAACCCAATGTTTGTTTGGTTGTGTTTTACATTTTTCATGTTCTGACTTTTGAGCGATTTTAAACTCTACATCGCTTTCTGGAGAATTATACGCAAACTGGTGCGTAAACGTACTCAGTTTAATGCGAAAAATACTCCGGAACATCAACATATACTCAACATACCTTAAATAACCTATACATAACTTAGAAATAAGTTTTGAAGGCTTTGGTATGGCAAAAACAAGTTAATTCGCTTACAGGGACTAAACTTGACAAACTGCGAAAGTATGTCAATTTGAACTGTAACAAACATTCCGGAATATGACCAAAAGTTAAACACACCTTAAATATCCTTTACATATCTTGGAAATAGGCTTTGAGAGGATCAGTGTGCTAAAATAAACTTTTGGGTCATTCAGGGACTAAAAGTGTCAAAAAGTGCACAAGTTTGCACTTTCGCGCATAACTTACGTTCTGAATACATCCGGACATCCAAAAATTTATGTAAGCATTATAATATTATGTTTTAATGTTTGGCTTGTCAAAAATCCATTCGTCACGCAATTTGGATCGTTTTTCGCGCCTATGCGCATTCCGTCGTAATTAAGCGAACATCGCGATCATACGACCAAACGAACCAACATCCGACATACTTTTGAGCATGTTTCATGTCCCCAATGTTTAAGCATCATTTTAGGGCCTTAAAGATGGCTTAACGGGCCTTAAACATGTCGGAAATGGCCTTAAACCACAACAGGGACCTAAACTGTCATTTTTAAAACTTGTTTTCTGATCTGGACCTCCAGGCGGCCCGCGTAAAGCGAAGATGAACTCTTACATGGGCTGCGTCAGCCCTGCAGATGCAGAAACTCATTTTTCTTGCTGAAAATGGCCTTTCAAGCATCCAAGGGGCAATGCCTCTTCACAATCTCTGGGGTTGGGGTCACTTTTTGATACCACAACATTTTGACAAGTGTACGAATGAGATCGAGGCACGATATTCAAAAAAACGATCCTAACGGTCTTGCTTTTCCTATAAATACCCCCCCCCCCCGCCCCCCTTTTGGTTAAATCCCCACAAAATCTGATCTAAAGCTCTAAGTTGAGGCCTTTGCTTCATACCTGAGTTCCTTGATCGAGATTAGCTTTCGGGGACCCTTCGTAAGTGTTCTTTCGTTCTTTTATCGCTTTTCGAGTGCTAAAGTCCAACTTTGTTTGACTTTCTGTGTTGCCCAGCTTATGGTCAACACGAAGTTCATTGGAACTTCATAACGTGAGCGTGATCACGATGGTTATAGTCCATAGTGACTAAACCTACTGATTACCACGTTATCTAGGCTCAGTGACGAGTCGTAGTTTCGGCCAAAATGCGCATTCTTGCGTATTTTGTAGCCAAACTACTCGTGGGTATCAAAACTGTCACACCCCCAAAATCCACCTGCGGAGTATCACCGCTTGGGAGCGTGACTGACCAGGATCAAGCCACCAATCATACAGAACATTGTATAAAGTAAAAGTAAACACATTATAATCCAAACCATTTCCATATGAAAGGTGTTTCCAAAACATAAGTAAGTTAACATTGTTTAGCGGAAGCGTATTATTGTAAAACCCATAGCAAATAAGTATCAAACATCAAAAGTGTTTAACAAGGTGATCACGATCCAAGCCCCACAACGACCAGCTCCTCCGTGTGCAAGCTCCAAGTACCTAACGATCTGCAAGGCATGTAACAGAATGATCAACAAACTAGTTGAGCGAGTTCACAGAAAGTAAATGCGTAATAGTAAGTTCGTTTGTAACAAGTGGCTCTACTGGGCCGATTGTATGTTCTATTGGTGGTGGTGTTCCACGTTACTGGTGGTGGTGTTCCACGTTACTGGTGGTGGTGTTCCACGTTGTATAACCACTAGACTACTCGTAACTATAGGTATCCTTCACAACCGAGGATAGTGATCAGTATAGGTATCCTTCACAACCGAGGATAGTGATCAGTATAAGTATCCTTCACAGCCGAGGATAGTGATCAGTATAAGTATCCTTCACAACCGAGGATAGTGATCAGTATAAGTATCCTTCACATCCGAGGATAGTAAGGTGGTAGTCTAGTCATAGTGTCAATAATGTATCTAATCAACCTTATCCTTTCAATCCCATTCCCAACACCCCGGGAATCCCATGCCTTGGTAAGAGTGTGAACTCACCTTGGTTTTGCTCGGTATGCTAGGTTATGCACTCACTAGTAATTAATCAAGTCCTATGGTATGCACGTATGACAAATCAGTTCACGTTCGCAATGATACGCAATATCATGTATCAATCATGTATCATATAACAGTTAACCCATTCATACAATTCACATAATTTATATGAACATATACAGGATCATGCATCTCACAATAACTCAGGCAAGTATGGGGGGGGGTCTCCCCTGTTCAAAACTCGGATAGCACATGCAATTCATACAATAAACTCAGACTGTCATGATACACACACAAGCTTGGACCCTTGATACCTTCTATAAACTCGGGCCCAATGTAATAACAAACTCGGTCCATCATTGATCCTTAATAAACTCGGACCAATGATGATCCATTATACTCGGTCCAAAGACAAACTATTATGCTCGGACCACACATGTTCATTAAACTCGGACAAGCAATTGAAGATTATACTCGGACCAAGGGTAGATGATTAAACTCGGACCATTAGCACAATTTATACTCGGACCAAATATACAAATTATACTCGGACCAATCTACATATTATACTCGGACCAATAAGACATCACATATACTCGGACCAATTGAAGTACAATTAAGTTCGGACCACTATACATGAATTATGTTCGGACCAAAGCATACATTAAAGTCGGACCAACTAGTTTCTTATACTCGGACAAGGTTGATTCACTTAAACTCGGACCAAGTGGTCCAATTATACTCGGACCAAAAGTGGTTCAATAAACTCGGACCATAGTGGTCCTAATTAAACTCGGACCAACCAATGTATTATATTCGGACCATGTACCTTCATTAAACTCAGACTTTCATTTAACAATTAAACTCGGACATCTTCTTATTTAGTAAACTCAGACAAATAATCAACCTCAGACTATCAATCATGCGTGAATTTCAAGTTGCACAGAATCAAAAAGATCAGAACAGTTACGTTTATCATTCAATCAACCCTAATTCCAATTGTATTGACGGCAGACAAGTTGATTTGATCGATTGTTAAACCACAACAATTATCACAATGATACTTATCAAGCATGCATCTAATCATCATTGTAATCTCAACTATCCAGGATTTAAATCACAGAATATCACATGAGCAATTAGGGTTTTCCATGAACACAAAATCAAGAAATCAATCAACAATCAATCATGAACAATGATTAAACAATTACCTTGAATGATTCTAGAGGAAGAGAAATCAAGAGTGATGATTTTCTTGTGCCCAAATGATTTGGTGATGATTGCTAGAGAGCCAAGGAAATGAGAGTACGTGCTTTGGTTTTGGTGAAAGTGATTAGTGAATGATTAGGGAGGGGATTAGGGTTAAGTATAATCAAGTTCACTAATGGCTCTCTACACCCCTAAGTATTATAATTTACAAATGCACACCATCTCATATTTGACAAGTTTACTGTTTCATAGTTCCACCACCACGTTTACACATTTAACAAGTTTCACAAATAACCAACAACTATACACAATCAAACAATCAAAACATATATAACTTCATAGAAATCAATTGTGCAATTACATGAACGTGCAATAAATACGAAATAAAATCTTAGAAATTCGAGTTGTCACATTATCCCCAACTTAAAAGAAATTTCGTCCCGAAATTTGGTACGCACTCACTGAGGAAGCTAGGTAAGTTACATCGTTTACTGGTTTTCCTGGGGTGTCACATCATCCCCCCGTTGATTTGGAATTTCGTCCCGAAATTCAGTAGTAGTAGCTTCAGCCTCAGTAGCGGTTGCATTGGTTTCGAATAACTGGGGGTACTTTTCTTTCATTTGGTCTTCGCGTTCCCAGGTGTACTCTGGGCCACGTCGGGAGTTCCAACGAACTCGAACAAGAGGGATTCTCTTGTGTTTGAGGACCTTAACATCCCGGTCCGTGATTTCAACTGGTTCCTCGACGAACTGCAACCGTTCATCGATAGTGAGTTCCTTAAAAGGAACTATAAGGGTCTCATCTGACAGGCACTTCTTCAGATTCGACACGTGAAATACATTGTGAACTGCACCGAGTTCAGGAGGTAGGTTTAATCTGTAGGCTACTTTGCCAATTTTCTCAATGATCTCGAACGGTCCAACATACCGTGGATTGAGTTTACCCCGTTTGCCAAAACGAACCACACCCTTCCAGGGTGAGACTTTTAGTAAAACCCGGTCTCCGACCTGAAATTCCAATGGTCTCTTACGCTTATCCGCGTAGGCTTTCTGACGGTCGCGAGCTGCCGCCATGCGTTGTCGTATCTGTGCAATCTTTTCTGTGGCGTCCACTACAATCTCTGGACCCGTGATTTGACTATCCCCCACCTCTGCCCAACAGAGAGGTGACCGGCATTTACGTCCGTACAATGCCTCGAATGGAGCGGCTTGAATGCTGGTATGATAGCTGTTATTGTATGAAAACTCCACTAAAGGTAGGTGCTTTTCCCAGCCGTTGCCGAAATCGATGACACACGCTCGAAGCATGTCTTCTAGAGTTTGGATAGTTCGCTCAGACTGCCCATCCGTCTGAGGATGATATGCTGTGCTCATGTCTAATCGTGAGCCGAAGGATTTGTGCATCGCTTGCCAAAGCTCTGACGTGAATCGTGCATCGCGATCCGAAATAATAGAGGTGGGCACCCCGTGCCTCGAAACAACTTCTTTAAGATAAACGTCTGCGAGGGTGGAGAACTTATCCGTTTCCTTGATCGGTAGGAAGTGTGCAGACTTGGTGAGTCGATCAACTATGACCCATATTGTATCGTTCCCACGCTGAGATCTAGGCAGACCGGTAACAAAATCCATGGAAATTTCTTCCCATTTCCATTGTGGTATCTTAGGCTGCTGAAGTAGACCAGCTGGTTTCTGATACTCAACCTTGACTCTCGCACAGGTTAAGCATTTCCCGACGTATGTAGCGATGTGAGCCTTCATACTAGGCCACCAATAAGTAGTGCTAATGTCGTGGTACATTTTATCCGACCCTGGATGTACCGAATAGCGAGACTTGTGGGCTTCATCCATTACAAGCTCGCGTAAACCGCCATTAAGTGGGACCCAAATACGCCCCGTTACATAGTAGGCGCCGTCTTCCTTTTGTTCCATGCGTTGCCTTGAGCCGCGTAAGGCTTCAGCTTTGACGTTTTCGGGTTTCAGTGCTTCTAACTGAGCAGCTCGTATCTGTGCAGGAAGACTGGACTGAATAGTAAGCTGCAGCGCTCGCACGCGCTTAGGTAGAGTGTCTTTCCGACTGAGGGCATCAGCCACAACATTGGCCTTGCCTGGATGATACTTGATGGCGCATTCGTAGTCGTTTAGAAGTTCAACCCATCTCCGTTGACGCATGTTCAAATCCTTTTGCTTAAGAATATGCTCGAGACTCCTGTGATCGGTGTAAATCGTGCACCTGGTACCGTACAGGTAGTGTCGCCATATCTTAAGCGCGAAAACAACAGCTCCCAGCTCTAAATCGTGCGTCGTGTAGTTCCGTTCATGAACTTTGAGTTGACGAGAGGCGTAGGCAATAACTTTATCCCGCTGCATCAATACACAACCAAGCCCCTGTATCGATGCGTCACAATAAACCACGAAGTCATCCGTGCCCTCGGGCAGTGAGAGAATAGGTGCGCTGCATAATCTATCCTTCAAGTACTGAAAAGCAGTCTCCTGCGTAGTACCCCATCTGTAAACGACACCTTTCTGTGTTAACATAGTAAGCGGCTGCGCGATCTTGGAGAAGTCTTTGATAAACCGCCTGTAGTATCCCGCCAAACCCAAGAATTGGCGTATTTCTGTTGGTGTACGCGGTGCTGGCCAATTTCTGATCGAATCTACCTTGGATGGATCGACATGAATCCCATCCTTGTTCACCACATGGCCTAGGAAGTGGACTTCACGAAGCCAGAAGTCGCATTTAGAAAACTTTGCGTACAATTGCTCCTTTCGAAGAAGTTCCAAGATAAGACGTAGATGCTGCTCGTGTTCCTCCTGACTCTTGGAGTAGATCAGAATGTCGTCGATGAAGACAATGACGAACTTGTCAAGATAAGGTTTACACACCCTGTTCATAAGATCCATGAAGACTGCAGGCGCGTTCGTAAGCCCGAATGGCATGACAAGAAACTCGTAATGGCCGTAGCGAGTTCTGAATGCTGTTTTGGAGACGTCCTCATCCCGGACTCTCAGCTGATGATACCCTGACCTTAAATCAATCTTGGAGTAGTAGCTCGACCCTTGCAACTGGTCGAATAAATCGTCAATACGAGGAAGAGGATAGCGGTTCTTCACTGTGACCTTGTTCAGTTCACGATAGTCGATGCACATTCTGAAAGTGCCATCCTTCTTTTTCACGAATAGTACTGGAGCTGTCACACCCCCAAAATCCACCTGCGGAGTATCACCGCTTGGGAGCGTGACTGACCAGGATCAAGCCACCAATCATATTGAACATGCATTTAATATTAAGTAAGATAAAAGAAAACTATCCATTCAATACAAAAGGTGTTCAAAAACATATCATCGTTTTAAAGTGTAGCGGAAGCATAGTAAAAAGACCAACAGTAGTAAATAGTTTAGGCGTTGTAACAGTTCAACATAAGAAACACGATCCTCGTCCACAACGACCCGCTTCTCCAATGCAAGCTCCCAGTACCTAACGATCTGCAAGGCATGTAACAGAATGATCAACAAACTAGTTGAGCGAGTTCACAGTAAGTAAATGTGTAACAGTAAGTAACAGGTGGCTCTACAGGGCCGATAGTAAGTTATGCTGGTGGGGGCTTCCCATGTTAAGTGACCACTAGACTATTCGTATTATTATCCCTGTTCTTCGTCCGAGAACAGAAGTGTGTATAAAGTGTGCGTAGGTTTTACGCACGTATCCTTCGTAACCTGAGGATAGAAGTAAGTAATGCGTACACGTAGGTTTTACGTGCGTATCCTTCGTAACCGAGGATAGAATGGCATGTGAACCCGTAGGTGTTATCCCAACCTACGTAACCGTCCTGACATCCGAGGACATGATAGGTGATAGTCTAGTAAAGCATATGTACGTTCCTTTCAATAATAACCTTTAACCCATTCCCACGACCCGGGAATCCCATGCCTTAGTAGGAGTGTGAACTCACCTTGGTTTGCTCGGTATGCTAAGTTATGCACTCACAAGTAATTAATCACGTCCTAGTGTATGCACGTATAACAAATCAGTTCATGTTCGCAATTGTACGCATGCAGTTAATTGTTCACATAGCAGTCAGTTTGCATATCGGCACAACACGTAGTATTACACGAATATGTTCATCACCAAGCATGGCATGACAATTAATTCAACATATGTTCTACTGTTCAAAGCATTAACAAAACCCTAATATCTTTCGATTCATAATTCATCCTTCGACAGTCCATTATCACCATTTTCCTTCGGACCGAAGGTTATGCTTCGGACCATGTCTATCTTTCGGTCCAACTATCTTTCGGTCAAACTATGGTTCGGTCAACGAGTATCCTTCGGTCAAATAATGGTTCGAACAGCTAATATCTTTCGGTCAATATCAGTTATGTTTATCCATTAACACAATTTTCACAATTTAGTAAATATCAACCAGATCAAACAAGCATGATTCCCACGTTTATCAAGAACCCTAATCTGATTAACAAGCATAACACTTTATCCTATACGATTCCGTTTTCAAGAACAGTGAACAATAACAATCCGTAGTGTATACATCACAACCAATCCACAAGCCTTATCATTAACCCTAATCACAACAGATCCAAATTGCATACAATTCCGATGAACATCCAAATCCTACCAATCATGCACAACCGATTAACATACAACCCTAGTATCTTTCAAAACATCCATACTAACCGATCACGATATGAACAATTCGATTAACATATATCCGATTAGTATACGTATCCGGTTAATCATACAATCCACATATTGCAAGTAAATTGGTAAATCATGAAATCACATACACCTTAAATACTAACCGGAATTGAAAGCAAAAAGGGAATCGTTCAGCAAGAAATCTCCGGTTGTTTGTGATTGCCGTCACACACGCAATGAAAACTAGGGTTCTTAGAAAAACTGCCGACTTGCATGTAATACTCGTATATAAACATTTTACATGAATGGGCCAAGCCCATTAGAATAACTGGGCCGAAGGATATGTTTCGAGATTCATCATTCCGAAGGATGATCTTTCGGATCGAAGGATGTGTTTCGACACCCTTCGATTCATGCATCATGTTTCGTGGGACATCCTTCGAAAGTTGGGCCATGTTTCACACTAACTAGTTAACACATAATACAAGTTTCACAATATGGTAAACCATTATACACAATCAAACAATTATGCACAATACTTTCGAAGTTGTGTAATTAAGCAATTAGTTTAACAATTTCAACCGATCAAAAGAATCATGCATAATACAAGTTTCACAATGTGGCAATCAAATGTGCAATTAAGCAATTAGTCAATACATGTTCGTGTAATACATATGAAATCAAATCTTGGAATTTCGAGTTGTCACATTATCCCCAACTTGAAAGGAATTTCGTCCCGAAATTTGGTACGCACTCACTGAGAAAGCTAGGTAAGTTACATTGTTCACTGGTTTTCCTGGGGTGTCACATCATCCCCCCGTTGGTTTGGAATTTCGTCCCGAAATTCAGTAGTAGTAGCTTCAGCCTCAGGAGTGGATGCATTGGTTTCGAATAGCTGGGGGTACTTTTCTTTCATCTGGTCTTCGCGTTCCCAGGTATACTCTGGACCACGCTGGGAGTTCCAACGAACTCGAACAAGAGGGATTCTCTTGTGTTTGAGGACCTTAACATCCCGGTCCGTGATTTCAACTGGTTCCTCGACGAACTGCAACCGCTCGTCGATAGTGAGTTCCTTAAAAGGAACTATGAGGGTCTCATCTGATAGGCATTTCTTCAGATTCGACACGTGAAATACATTGTGAACTGCACCGAGTTCAGCTGGTAGGTTTAATCTGTAGGCTACTTTGCCAATCTTTTCTAAGATTTCGAATGGTCCGACGTACCGCGGATTCAGTTTGCCTCGTTTGCCAAATCGAACCACACCTTTCCAGGGTGAAACTTTCAACAAAACCCGGTCCCCGACCTCAAATTCCAATGGCTTTCTACGCTTGTCCGCGTAGGCTTTCTGACGATCGCGTGCTGCCGCCATGCGTTGCCGTATCTGTGCAATCTTTTCTGTGGCGTCCACTACAATATCTAGACCCGTAATTTGACTATCCCCCACCTCTGCCCAACAGAGAGGTGACCGGCATTTACGTCCGTACAATGCCTCGAATGGAGCGGCTTGAATGCTGGTATGGTAACTGTTATTGTACGAGAACTCCACCAAAGGGAGGTGCTTTTCCCAGCCGTTGCCGAAATCGATGACACACGCTCGAAGCATGTCTTCTAGAGTTTGGATAGTTCGCTCAGACTGCCCATCCGTCTGAGGATGATATGCTGTGCTCATGTCTAGTCGTGAGCCGAAGGATTTGTGCATCGCTTGCCAAAGCTCTGACGTGAATCGTGCATCGCGATCCGAAATAATAGAGGTGGGCACTCCGTGCCTCGAAACAACTTCCTTCAAGTAAATGTCTGCTAAAGTAGAAAACTTATCCGTTTCTTTGATAGCCAAAAAGTGAGCAGACTTTGTGAGTCGATCAACGATTACCCAAATAGTGTCATTCCCACGCTGGGATCTAGGTAAGCCCGTAACGAAATCCATGGAAATTTCTTCCCATTTCCACTGCGGTATCTTGGGCTGCTGAAGTAGGCCTGCTGGTTTCTGATATTCAACCTTGACTCTCGCACAGGTTAAACATTTTCCAACGTAGGTGGCGATGTGAGCCTTCATACTAGGCCACCAATAAGTAGTGCTGATGTCGTGGTACATTTTATCCGACCCTGGATGTACCGAATAGCGAGACTTGTGAGCTTCATCCATTACAAGTTCGCGTAAACCGCCATAAAGTGGGACCCAAATACGCCCCGTTACATAGTAAGCACCGTCTTCCTTTTGTTCCATGCGTTGCCTTGAACCGCGTAAGGCTTCAGCTTTGACGTTGTCAGGTTTCAGTGCTTCTAACTGAGCAGCTCGTATCTGTGCAGGAAGACTGGACTGAATGGTAAGCTGTAGCGCTCGCACGCGCTTAGGTAGAGTGTCTTTCCGACTGAGGGCATCAGCCACAACATTGGCCTTGCCTGGATGATACTTGATGGCGCATTCGTAGTCGTTCAGAAGTTCAACCCATCTTCGTTGACGCATATTCAAATCCTTCTGCTTAAGAATATGCTCGAGACTCCTGTGATCGGTGTAAATCGTGCACCTGGTACCGTACAGGTAGTGTCGCCATATCTTAAGCGCGAAAACAACAGCTCCCAGCTCTAAATCGTGCGTCGTGTAGTTCCGTTCATGAACCTTGAGTTGCCGAGAGGCGTATGCGATAACTTTATCCCGTTGCATCAATACACAACCAAGCCCTTGTATCGATGCGTCACAATAAACCACGAAGTCATCCGTGCCCTCGGGCAGTGAGAGAATAGGCGCGCTGCAAAGCCTATCCTTTAAGTACTGAAAAGCGGTCTCCTGTGTATTACCCCATCTGTAAACGACACCTTTCTGTGTAAGCATAGTGAGTGGTTGCGCGATCTTGGAGAAGTCTTTAATAAATCGCCTGTAGTAACCTGCCAAACCCAAGAATTGGCGTATTTCTGTCGGTGTACGTGGTGCTGGCCAGTTTCTGATCGAATCAACCTTGGATGGATCGACATGAATCCCATCCTTGTTTACCACATGGCCTAAGAAGTGGACTTCACGAAGCCAGAAGTCGCATTTAGAAAACTTTGCGTACAGTTGCTCCTTTCGAAGGAGTTCCAAGATAAGACGTAGATGCTGCTCATGTTCCTCCTGATTCTTGGAGTAAATCAAAATGTCGTCGATGAAAACGATGACGAACTTGTCGAGATACGGTTTGCACACCCTGTTCATGAGATCCATGAAGACTGCAGGTGCGTTTGTAAGCCCGAATGGCATGACCAGAAACTCGTAGTGACCGTAGCGAGTTCTGAAAGCAGTTTTGGAGACGTCCTCATCCCGGACTCTCAGCTGATGATACCCTGACCTCAAATCGATCTTGGAATAGTAACACGACCCTTGCAACTGGTCGAATAAGTCATCTATGCGTGGAAGAGGATAACGGTTCTTCACCGTCACCTTGTTGAGCTCACGGTAGTCGATACACATCCTGAACGTACCGTCTTTCTTCTTCACAAATAACACTGGAGCTCCCCAAGGCGAAGAGCTTGGACGAATAAAGCCCTTTTCCAAGAGCTCTTGTAGCTGCTTCGACAGTTCTTCCAGTTCGGTTGGAGCTAAACGATACGGTGCGCGGGCTATTGGTGCTGCTCCAGGAGCTAACTCAATCTGAAACTCGACTTGACGATGAGGAGGTAAACCAGGTAAATCTTCAGGAAACACTTGAGGAAAATCACGCACAACTGGTATATCCTCCAGCTTCTTTTCCTTTGCTGATGCGTCAGTGACAAGTGCCAGAATGGCAGTATGTCCCTTTCGTAAACATTTCTGCGCCTTTAAGTAAGAGATGATGCCAACCACAGCACCACTCTTGTCACCTTGTACTTCGAGAGGTTCCTGACTGGAGCGAGGAATACGTATAACCTTTTCTTTGCATAAGATCTCCGCATGATGTTGGGATAGCCAATCCATACCGATGACGACGTCGAAACTACCCAAAACTATGGGTATGAGATCAATCGAGAAAGTCTGACCCGCTAGAACAATACTACAACCCTTGACTACCTGTGTGGCTTCTACACTTTTACCATTGGCTAGTTCTACGACGTGTTTGGTGTCTAGGGGTGTTGGTGTACGTTTTAATAAGTTACTCATTTTCATGGACATATAACTTGTATCAGCACCCGAATCAAATAAGACAGTAACGTAAATATCGTCGAGAAGGAACTTACCCATAACTACGTTAGGATCATTCACTGCATCCCCTCGACCCAACACAAATGCTCGACCACGAGCTTCATTGCCGTTGTTGTTGTTGTTGTTGTTGCCCCCATTATTGTTGTTATGGTTCCCGTTGCCCTGATGGTTGTTGTTGCGGTTCTGGTTCAACTGTGGGCAATCGCGTTTGAAGTGACCTTCAGCCCCACACTTATAACACCCCCTGTTGCCCTGTTGCTGATTCTGCTGATTCTGTGGAGCTGGTTGCTGAGGCTGCTGATTCTGATTTGCAGGGCGAGCGCTTCTACAATCTTTGGCCTCGTGACCCATCTTTAAACACCTTTGACAACGGCCCTTATTGCACTGGCCGCTGTGATGCCTGTTGCAGTTGTTACACTTTGGAAGGTTTCCTCGATACCCTCCCTGTCTGTGGCTGCTCGATGAGTGCTGACTGGGACTTTGGTAACTATCCGTCTTTCGCTGCTGAGACTGTGACTGTACCGATGCTGATCCCTTGCTAGAATCCCCCTCCCATTTTCTCTTACTTTCGCTGGGAGTGGCAAGTGTAGTAGTAGCAGTAGCGGTAGCGGTAGCACTGATACGCTTTGGCAGTTTGCCCTGGTCTACTGCCTGATCTGTGATGCGATGAGCGAGACGCTGGATTTCCTGGATGTTGTTGAGGTTAGCCGAGGTAACGTGGCTCTGTATTTCTGGTGCCAAACCTTTGAGATACAACTCAATTCGCTTGTATGGAGGGTCCACCATAGTTGGACATAACACAGCCAACTCATTCGATCTTTTGGTGTAAGCTTCGATTTCCGAACCAACCATTTTCAAGTTATACAACTCGTCCTCCAACTTGTGAATGTCTTCTCTAGTGCAGTATTCCCTCTTGATCAGTTCTTTGAATTCATTCCAGGGTGTGGCGTTAGCAGCTGCCAACCCTAAGATCTGCACTTGTGCGTTCCACCAAGTGAGCGCAATCCCTTCAAGTGTGCCAGTGGCGAACTTCACCCTGCGAGCCTCAGGGCATTCACACATTTCGAAAACCGACTCGAGTTTTTCAAACCAGTGGAGGAGTCCAACTGCCCCCTCCGTGCCACTGAACGAGCTAGGACGACAGTCCATGAAATTCTTGAATGTGCACCCAGGTTGTTGCTGAGCGGGTTGACCTATTGTGTACGAATAGGGCAAAGTTAAGTACGAGAATTAATGTAGGATCTAAAGATCCTAGTGTCTATACTGCAGGGTATACTACCTGCTTGGGCGGCTGCAACTGCCGCAGCAACGAGAGCCTCTAGCTGGGCTTGAGTCATGGTAATTCGTGCGGCCATTGATCTTCACATCAAAGGCAACATAAGTGAGAAAGGTTCGCGAATAGTGCGATGACAGAAGAGTGTAAGCACATAAGTATTCTCATGCAATGTCAAGTTGTGAGCAAGGTAATGTAAGCATACTATGAGCAAAGTTCTATGCAAATTCTAGCATGTAGGCAATAAACATAAACCTTATTACCTAGGAAGTTGAGTCTTGCACGTGGAGCGAAGCGTCGTTGTGGATCGTTGAGAGCACTGTTCTGGTTATAGTCTGGTTTTAATAAAAACGTTTTCCCATATTAAAACCAAGTTCTTTATAACCAATGGCTCTGATACCAATCTGTCACACCCCCAAAATCCACCTGCGGAGTATCACCGCTTGGGAGCGTGACTGACCAGGATCAAGCCACCAATCATATTGAACATGCATTTAATATTAAGTAAGATAAAAGAAAACTATCCATTCAATACAAAAGGTGTTCAAAAACATATCATCGTTTTAAAGTGTAGCGGAAGCATAGTAAAAAGACCAACAGTAGTAAATAGTTTAGGCGTTGTAACAGTTCAACATAAGAAACACGATCCTCGTCCACAACGACCCGCTTCTCCAATGCAAGCTCCCAGTACCTAACGATCTGCAAGGCATGTAACAGAATGATCAACAAACTAGTTGAGCGAGTTCACAGTAAGTAAATGTGTAACAGTAAGTAACAGGTGGCTCTACAGGGCCGATAGTAAGTTATGCTGGTGGGGGCTTCCCATGTTAAGTGACCACTAGACTATTCGTATTATTATCCCTGTTCTTCGTCCGAGAACAGAAGTGTGTATAAAGTGTGCGTAGGTTTTACGCACGTATCCTTCGTAACCTGAGGATAGAAGTAAGTAATGCGTACACGTAGGTTTTACGTGCGTATCCTTCGTAACCGAGGATAGAATGGCATGTGAACCCGTAGGTGTTATCCCAACCTACGTAACCGTCCTGACATCCGAGGACATGATAGGTGATAGTCTAGTAAAGCATATGTACGTTCCTTTCAATAATAACCTTTAACCCATTCCCACGACCCGGGAATCCCATGCCTTAGTAGGAGTGTGAACTCACCTTGGTTTGCTCGGTATGCTAAGTTATGCACTCACAAGTAATTAATCACGTCCTAGTGTATGCACGTATAACAAATCAGTTCATGTTCGCAATTGTACGCATGCAGTTAATTGTTCACATAGCAGTCAGTTTGCATATCGGCACAACACGTAGTATTACACGAATATGTTCATCACCAAGCATGGCATGACAATTAATTCAACATATGTTCTACTGTTCAAAGCATTAACAAAACCCTAATATCTTTCGATTCATAATTCATCCTTCGACAGTCCATTATCACCATTTTCCTTCGGACCGAAGGTTATGCTTCGGACCATGTCTATCTTTCGGTCCAACTATCTTTCGGTCAAACTATGGTTCGGTCAACGAGTATCCTTCGGTCAAATAATGGTTCGAACAGCTAATATCTTTCGGTCAATATCAGTTATGTTTATCCATTAACACAATTTTCACAATTTAGTAAATATCAACCAGATCAAACAAGCATGATTCCCACGTTTATCAAGAACCCTAATCTGATTAACAAGCATAACACTTTATCCTATACGATTCCGTTTTCAAGAACAGTGAACAATAACAATCCGTAGTGTATACATCACAACCAATCCACAAGCCTTATCATTAACCCTAATCACAACAGATCCAAATTGCATACAATTCCGATGAACATCCAAATCCTACCAATCATGCACAACCGATTAACATACAACCCTAGTATCTTTCAAAACATCCATACTAACCGATCACGATATGAACAATTCGATTAACATATATCCGATTAGTATACGTATCCGGTTAATCATACAATCCACATATTGCAAGTAAATTGGTAAATCATGAAATCACATACACCTTAAATACTAACCGGAATTGAAAGCAAAAAGGGAATCGTTCAGCAAGAAATCTCCGGTTGTTTGTGATTGCCGTCACACACGCAATGAAAACTAGGGTTCTTAGAAAAACTGCCGACTTGCATGTAATACTCGTATATAAACATTTTACATGAATGGGCCAAGCCCATTAGAATAACTGGGCCGAAGGATATGTTTCGAGATTCATCATTCCGAAGGATGATCTTTCGGATCGAAGGATGTGTTTCGACACCCTTCGATTCATGCATCATGTTTCGTGGGACATCCTTCGAAAGTTGGGCCATGTTTCACACTAACTAGTTAACACATAATACAAGTTTCACAATATGGTAAACCATTATACACAATCAAACAATTATGCACAATACTTTCGAAGTTGTGTAATTAAGCAATTAGTTTAACAATTTCAACCGATCAAAAGAATCATGCATAATACAAGTTTCACAATGTGGCAATCAAATGTGCAATTAAGCAATTAGTCAATACATGTTCGTGTAATACATATGAAATCAAATCTTGGAATTTCGAGTTGTCACATTATCCCCAACTTGAAAGGAATTTCGTCCCGAAATTTGGTACGCACTCACTGAGAAAGCTAGGTAAGTTACATTGTTCACTGGTTTTCCTGGGGTGTCACAGGAGCTCCCCAAGGCGAAGAGCTTGGACGAATGAAACCCTTATCCAAGAGCTCTTGCAGTTGCTTTGACAGTTCTTCCAATTCCGTTGGAGCTAAACGATACGGTGCGCGGGCTATAGGTGCTGCTCCTGGAGCTAATTCAACTTGAAATTCGACTTGACGATGAGGCGGTAGGCCAGGTAAATCTTCTGGAAACACCTGAGGAAATTCGCGTACAACAGGAATATCCTCAATTCTTTTCTCCTTCGAAGCTGCATCAGTAACCAGTGCCAAGATAGCAGTATGACCCTTTCGCAAACATTTCTGAGCCTTCAGGAAAGAGATGATGCCAACCACAGCACCACTCTTGTCGCCCTGAACTTCGAGAGGTTCCTTCCCCGAACGAGGAATACGAATGATCTTCTCCTTACATAAAATCTCTGCCTGCTGCTTGGATAACCAATCCATGCCGATAACGATGTCGAAACTACCCAGAACTATAGGAATAAGGTCGATGGAGAAGGTCTGACCAGCTAGGACAATGTTACAACCCTTAACTATCTGTGAGGCTTCTACACTTTTACCATTGGCTAGTTCTACGACGTGTTTGGTGTCTAGAGGTGTTGGTGTACGTTTTAATAATTTACTCATTTTCAAGGACATATAACTTGTATCAGCACCCGAATCAAACAAGACAGTAACATAAATATCGTCGAGAAGAAACTTACCCATAACCACATTGGGATCATTCACTGCATCTCCCCGACCCAACACAAAAGCACGACCACGAGCTTCATTGCCGTTGTTGTTGTTGTTGTTTCCCCCGTTGTTGTTGTTACCATTACCCTGATTGTTGTTATGGTTGTTGTTGTTCTGGTTTCTGTTCAGCTGAGGGCAATGCCTTTTGAAGTGACCCTCTGCACCGCAATGAAAACACCCTTTGTTACCCTGCTGCTGATTCTGCTGTGCTTGAGGTTGCTGCTGATTCTGGTTTGCAGGTTGAGGGCTTCTACAATCTTTGGCCTCATGACCCGCCTTGAGGCATCTTTGACAACGAACCTGGTTACACTGGCCACGATGATGCTTGTTGCAGGTGTTACACTTTGGAAGATTTCCTCGATACCTTCCCTGTCTGTGGCTGCCTGAGGAGTGCTGACTTGGACTCTGGTAACTGTCTGTCTTTCGCTGTTGAGCTTGTGACTGCACTGAAGCTGATCCCTTGCTAGAATCCCCATCCCATTTCCTCTTACTTTCACTGGGAGTAGCAAGTGTAGTAGAAACAGTAGTGGTAGCAGTAGCACTAATACGCTTTGGCAGTTTGTTCTGATCCACTGCCTGATCGGTGATGCGATGAGCGAGACGCTGGATTTCCTGGATGTTGTTGAGGTTAGCTGAGGTAACGTGGCTCTGTATTTCTGGTGCCAACCCTTTGAGATACAACTCAATACGCTTGTATGGAGGGTCCACCATAGTTGGACATAACACAGCCAACTCATTTGATCTCTTGGTGTAAGCTTCGATTTCCGAACCAACCATTTTCAAGTTATACAACTCGTCCTCCAACTTGTGAATGTCTTCTCTAGTGCAGTATTCCCTCTTGATCAGTTCTTTGAATTCATTCCAGGGTGTGGCGTTAGCAGCTGCCAACCCTAAGATCTGCACTTGTGCGTTCCACCAAGTGAGCGCAATCCCTTCAAGTGTGCCAGTGGCGAACTTCACCCTGCGAGCCTCAGGGCATTCACACATTTCGAAAACCGACTCGAGCTTTTCAAACCAGTGGAGGAGTCCAACTGCCCCCTCCGTGCCACTGAACGAGCTAGGACGACAGTCCATGAAATTCTTGAATGTGCACCCAGGTTGTTGCTGAGCGGGTTGACCTATTGTGTATGAATAGGGCAAAGTTAAGTACAAGAATTAATGTAGGATCTAAGGATCCTAGTGTCTATACTGCAGGGTACACTACCTGCTTGTGCAGCTGCAACTGCCGCAGCAACGAGAGCCTCTAGCTGGGCTTGAGTCATGGTAATTCGTGCGGCCATTGATCTTCACATCAAAGGCAACATAAGTGAGAAAGGTTCGCGAATAGTGCGATGACAGAAGAGTGTAAGCACATAAGTATTCTCATGCAATGTCAAGTTGTGAGCAAGGTAATGTAAGCATACTACGAGCAAAGTTCTATGCAAATTCTAGCATGTAGGCAATAAACATAAACCTTATTACCTAAGAAGTTGAGTCTTGCACGTGGAGCGAAGCGTCGTTGTGGATCGTTGAGAGCACTGTTCTGGTTATAGTCTGGTTTTAATAAAACGTTTTTCCATATTAAAACCGAGTTCTCTATAACCAATGGCTCTGATACCAATCTGTCACACCCCCAAAATCCACCTGCGGAGTATCACCGCTTGGGAGCGTGACTGACCAGGATCAAGCCACCAATCATACAGAACATTGTATAAAGTAAAAGTAAACACATTATAATCCAAACCATTTCCATATGAAAGGTGTTTCCAAAACATAAGTAAGTTAACATTGTTTAGCGGAAGCGTATTATTGTAAAACCCATAGCAAATAAGTATCAAACATCAAAAGTGTTTAACAAGGTGATCACGATCCAAGCCCCACAACGACCAGCTCCTCCGTGTGCAAGCTCCAAGTACCTAACGATCTGCAAGGCATGTAACAGAATGATCAACAAACTAGTTGAGCGAGTTCACAGAAAGTAAATGCGTAATAGTAAGTTCGTTTGTAACAAGTGGCTCTACTGGGCCGATTGTATGTTCTATTGGTGGTGGTGTTCCACGTTACTGGTGGTGGTGTTCCACGTTACTGGTGGTGGTGTTCCACGTTGTATAACCACTAGACTACTCGTAACTATAGGTATCCTTCACAACCGAGGATAGTGATCAGTATAGGTATCCTTCACAACCGAGGATAGTGATCAGTATAAGTATCCTTCACAGCCGAGGATAGTGATCAGTATAAGTATCCTTCACAACCGAGGATAGTGATCAGTATAAGTATCCTTCACATCCGAGGATAGTAAGGTGGTAGTCTAGTCATAGTGTCAATAATGTATCTAATCAACCTTATCCTTTCAATCCCATTCCCAACACCCCGGGAATCCCATGCCTTGGTAAGAGTGTGAACTCACCTTGGTTTTGCTCGGTATGCTAGGTTATGCACTCACTAGTAATTAATCAAGTCCTATGGTATGCACGTATGACAAATCAGTTCACGTTCGCAATGATACGCAATATCATGTATCAATCATGTATCATATAACAGTTAACCCATTCATACAATTCACATAATTTATATGAACATATACAGGATCATGCATCTCACAATAACTCAGGCAAGTATGGGGGGGGGGTCTCCCCTGTTCAAAACTCGGATAGCACATGCAATTCATACAATAAACTCAGACTGTCATGATACACACACAAGCTTGGACCCTTGATACCTTCTATAAACTCGGGCCCAATGTAATAACAAACTCGGTCCATCATTGATCCTTAATAAACTCGGACCAATGATGATCCATTATACTCGGTCCAAAGACAAACTATTATGCTCGGACCACACATGTTCATTAAACTCGGACAAGCAATTGAAGATTATACTCGGACCAAGGGTAGATGATTAAACTCGGACCATTAGCACAATTTATACTCGGACCAAATATACAAATTATACTCGGACCAATCTACATATTATACTCGGACCAATAAGACATCACATATACTCGGACCAATTGAAGTACAATTAAGTTCGGACCACTATACATGAATTATGTTCGGACCAAAGCATACATTAAAGTCGGACCAACTAGTTTCTTATACTCGGACAAGGTTGATTCACTTAAACTCGGACCAAGTGGTCCAATTATACTCGGACCAAAAGTGGTTCAATAAACTCGGACCATAGTGGTCCTAATTAAACTCGGACCAACCAATGTATTATATTCGGACCATGTACCTTCATTAAACTCAGACTTTCATTTAACAATTAAACTCGGACATCTTCTTATTTAGTAAACTCAGACAAATAATCAACCTCAGACTATCAATCATGCGTGAATTTCAAGTTGCACAGAATCAAAAAGATCAGAACAGTTACGTTTATCATTCAATCAACCCTAATTCCAATTGTATTGACGGCAGACAAGTTGATTTGATCGATTGTTAAACCACAACAATTATCACAATGATACTTATCAAGCATGCATCTAATCATCATTGTAATCTCAACTATCCAGGATTTAAATCACAGAATATCACATGAGCAATTAGGGTTTTCCATGAACACAAAATCAAGAAATCAATCAACAATCAATCATGAACAATGATTAAACAATTACCTTGAATGATTCTAGAGGAAGAGAAATCAAGAGTGATGATTTTCTTGTGCCCAAATGATTTGGTGATGATTGCTAGAGAGCCAAGGAAATGAGAGTACGTGCTTTGGTTTTGGTGAAAGTGATTAGTGAATGATTAGGGAGGGGATTAGGGTTAAGTATAATCAAGTTCACTAATGGCTCTCTACACCCCTAAGTATTATAATTTACAAATGCACACCATCTCATATTTGACAAGTTTACTGTTTCATAGTTCCACCACCACGTTTACACATTTAACAAGTTTCACAAATAACCAACAACTATACACAATCAAACAATCAAAACATATATAACTTCATAGAAATCAATTGTGCAATTACATGAACGTGCAATAAATACGAAATAAAATCTTAGAAATTCGAGTTGTCACAAAAACCGTGTGTTTTGTTACCAAACCTGTTTTCTAAACTTAGTTAAGCATGTTCTAACATGCTTACCTCGTCACTTTTAGTATAGTGCTTATATAGGGTCGTAAGGTAAGCGATCTAAACAATCGCTTATACTTTCGAACCCGACCCATTTGGTTGATCGTTAGGATCCGACCAAACACATTAGGTGACCATAGCTGTATAGGGAATAACCTTCCGAGGTTATACCTTATGGTCACGAGATTAGGCGTTCCAAACGCGTTTTACGCGAACGACGCGTTAAGGTAGCATAAGCTAGCTAAACGGGTCATAATGGGTCGTAAGCACTTAGGTTAGGTTTCATTTTAGTATGAAGGCTTTGTTAAACCATATTACACGAGTCTCCATACTCGTTTGGTTTACAAACCCTCATTCTATCCAAATCCTCCGATTTAGGTCCGGTATATTAACATAGTTACCTATATTAGGTGCCGTTTGATATCCGTGATCTCTAGCATTATTTGGTTGTTATACAAGGATTTCAAAGCAATCTCAGGGTGAGTACATAGAACCCTATCTTTTAAATGTTTTCAAGGTGTCTATGTGAGTACATAGAACCCCCCCTCTTTTACTGTTTTCCAAACTGTTTTGGGGTGGAACACATGTGCCTACTTGTTACTTTCATGCTTTCATATCATATGCTTGTTATGTTCAATAGTACATTTATAGTACACGATTTCATTACATTTCATGCTATGTACGCTCATTGTGTGCATACTTAGTACAATCATTTTACATAACATTTTATGCTATGTATGCCCATTGTGTGCATATTTAGTACATCATTTTACATTACATTTTATGCTATGTATGCCCATTGTGTGCATACTTAGTACATTTATTCATCACATGCTCACATTTTGGTATGACATTTGGTTTGTTTAAATTATACAATGTACATTCATTAACACCGATCATGCCGCTCGTTAGTAGGTAATGGTACCATAGGACTTGACAACTCCCATTCCTGAAATCTCGGGTTTGTTTGGATTGGAAGGAATGACCGAATTCGATAAACAATAACACATATAGACCTTTAATTTGTTTAAAGGTCTATCACCACAAGTCACAAAGGCTTGAATGTATGCATTTTCACAATACCGCATAAATGTTTGTATCAGTATAGCATGCATTTGTTCCACAAAACATAACTTTGACTTAAACTATGTTTAATTCAATACCCTGTTTTTGTGCATTTTTACCTATGGCCTAGTTGATATATTTCACATGCCATACATGATATTTTGGATACACATTATATGATTTACATTGAACATAAAACAATTTAATATTGATATACACATTTGGTGGTTTACATTAGACATGAACATTTTGATATGGTTTACACAATAACACTTGACAATTGATTTATACATGAACAATTTACATGGTGGTTGGTTTGGGTAAATGGTTTGAGTAACGTGGCGTATGTAATATGATACAAACATGGTGGATACGCCCCTGGTACTTCCTATATATAAATGTTTGTATAATATTACCTATCGTAGCATTATTTAAATCATTTCAGTATAGACATATTACATTTTACACAAATAACATATTCTTCACAAGACATTGTTTTACAAACAACTTATCTTATACAAACTCATTTTTACTTTCATTTAACCTCACATTTTCTTTATACATATCATCTGATCTTATCGTTTCTCATATGATTTATAAGACAAAGCAAAATTACAAGGTTCATGCTCTTTATTTCCTGTTTGAAGACAATGTAACACGTTTGTTTGATAAATAAAATATAACTTTGTATGCCATGGTTGTGAAACAAATAATTCTGTCTCAACACTCCCCGACGTTTCCGCCGCGGTTGCATGTTATACACGGTCGGGGTGTGACAGAAGAGTTGGTATCAGAGCCAATGGTTATAGGGAATTAGGTTATTAGTAATACTTTGACCTAGACTATAACTTTCTAGGACCCTAACACAAGTCATCTTGTGTTTAGATTTTAAAACATGCACTTCACCTATCCTAAGGTGATAACCACAACGAGAACATCGATTCCGAATCCGCTTTAAAAATTAATCATCTGTTCTAGGATGATTGATTACTAGGTTTTGAACCCTCTGTTATATGTTTTTGAACCCCTTTGAATTTTCAAAAATCTCGTCAAAGTTTTGGGTTTTTAATAGTGTGAACACGTGCAAACTGGAAGAGCGAATGCCTGTACCCCGGGTTTTCTGTCTAAGGCTAGAGTGTTCGTACAAATCCACATAATCGGACCAGTCACTCTTACCTGGGAACTCTTGGGGTGAGTGTTCACTTATAGGCGAACATGTCTTCGCGATACATTATTTTTGACCCATTTACTTTGATTAGACATTGTGTGTCGCTTGTTTGCTTTGCGATGCATAACCACCATCTTTGCTTTTGTTGAAATTGTTTCATCTCATTCTCTTCACCCAAATCATCTCACTCGTTTCCTTTCATGTTTTCCTCTTTTAGAATGCCTCCTCGACGCGAAAACAAGATAGCAACTGCCGAGCTGGCAGAAATTATTGCGCAGCAAATGGCTGCTCAATTCCCAAATCTCTTTGCTTAATGGAACCAAGCCAACAACAACAACAATGCTCCATGCAATTTCAAGAACTTTAACTCGGCTAAACCACTCAAGTTTAGTGGTTCTGAGGGAGCAACTGGGCTTCTTCAATGGTTCGAGAGCATTGAGAGTACTTTCCGTCACGTGCAGTGTCCTGACAATCGCAAGGTCGAGTTTTCTTCAAGTGTGTTTCAGAAGAGGGCTCTTACGTGGTGGAACGGGGTAATGAGAGACCGTGGTGCAGAAGTTGCTCTAGCACAGACGTGGGCTGAACTTAGAGCACTAATGATGAGGGAGTTTTGTCCTCGTCATGAGCAGCGAGCTTTGGAGAAGGAGTTTGATGACTTAAAACAATACAGTGGCGAGCACCGGGCATATACTGATAGGTTTGAGGAGTTGAGTCTGCTTTGGCCGACAATGGTTGCCCCACTCGACAAGGCCATCGAAAGGTACACCGACGGCCTACCTGACTCGGTACAAGACATCATTACTGGTAGCAACCCTACCACACTCCGTCAGGAGATCGAGTTAGCAGCGACACTGACTGAGTCGCAGATTCGAAAGGGAAAGCTGCACAAAAAGGGTGACAAGGGTAAGAAGTAGGCAGCTGACAAAGAAGATAGCAAGAAAGGTCAAAACAGGAAGGGAAAGAATTCTGGTTCCTCAAGGGGGTCAAGGAAGCGTAAGGCTTCCCAAAATTTTGCGGTCACTGCCCAGGTTAACCAGGCAGCTCCCAACCAACCCGCACAGCCTCTAGCGAAGAAACCTTATGTGACAACCGTCACTAAACCAGGTATCCGTACGACTTAATTAACTATTAATTGTTGCCTAATTACTGTGCTTAACTGAGATTTCTGATAAACTGCTACTTGATTGTTGATACTTGTACATATCTGCATCATACTTTGATTTTTCCGTCACTACATTATTACTTACTGAACTCTAGTGACAAACATGATGCACAAAAGCACAGTAGCACTTGAACGGATAACCTATTTGACATGCTGATATAGCCAGCATCAGGCAGACACTGCCTCTAAAGGCCTGAATGAGCCAAAAATATTTTACTACACCCATAGTGTGTGTAGGGATACAAGGGTTGTATAATTGCGTCTCTAGGAATAAGATACAGAGATTGGATGTGCCTAAAACGTACACTAAGCACAAAACACAGCACTTTTATCAACGCACTAGCTTCTAGCTAATTAATAAAGTGCCAAAACATGAGGAAATATTCCTGACACTTTACAGAATTAATTTTGTCGCTAAAAATATTATTTACGACGCTTAAAGGATTACTTAAGCACTTTAACGGATTACTATCCGACCGAACAACCGGACTATACCCGGAACATAAAAATATTGCCAGAAATATTATTGGTATTTTTCTGAGCCAGTTAGGGTCCCTGATTACCCTAACACCCGCATTATAACGCGTTAAACAACTAACGGGGTTAACCACTAAAAGTAACCTACTTTATGTAACTGAACTCTAACTGAACGATCGAGACCCAACCGGATACCCCACCCCCCTAAAGAATTCGGCCAACCAAGAGGACAAGGCAAGTACCAACTTTTGATTATTTAATTAGATTACGTGGATATCTAGACGACATATAACCGTTGGACGAAGGAGCATGATTTTTCTATAAAAACCCTCCACCACACACAAGACTTCTCACACTTTCCAACCACCAACTCTCTCTCCCTCTTGCTCCCCTCTTCTCGGCCGAACACCCACACTCCAACCATCCATCTTTCGAGTTCTTGTCTTGCCATTCCAAGCTCACACAAGTGTCGGGGATCACGCATTAGGAGCTTTGAAGCAAACGGAAGTTGGAGGACCTCGTTCATTTGCTTTTATCCACGCCATTTTTGCCAAAGATCTTCCCTAGCCCCGAGCTAGAGGTATAACATTTAAAACTTGTTCTTGATCGTATCTAAAGTGGTTAAAAGGATTTTTAACGGTTAAAAGTCGGTAACCCATCTTTTGAATCTTTAAAGGCTACTAAAACTCGAATATTGTTGGTTAAAAGCATATAACGCGTGTAAAAGTCGTAGTATTCGAATATGTTGGTTATTGAGGCCCGATCTACGATGTGGTGGCTCTTATCATCGTTTAACCCGACTTTGTTAAGATCATGTATCTTAACATAAGCTTGTTTCTAGCGGTACAAGGGTTAAAAGGTGAAACTCCACCACACGGGAAACATGAACTTGTCTAAAAGTGTTTTGACATGAAAAATAGTATTTAAAACGAGCCGATCTACGTATGTACAAGTGGTACATTCGTAGAACCAAGTGTCGAGAAAATCATGTTTTTATATAAGTTGGATAACATGTTTACAAAGGTGATTTTTATAAACTACAAGTGTATGGACACTTGTGAAATGAAAGATCCGACAAAATAACAATTTTTATAAAAATTGTCGGGAAGTTGTAAAGAGTGATTTGTTCCAAAAACGGGGTTTTTACAAGACTAAACTATTTTTTACGTAGATCCACTAAATATAAGGTGATCTACACTATGATTTTCGGAAAAATTACAAGTTCATGTAATTATGCGATTTTACATACTAGTCTACAAGTTTAATGTATTGAAACTAGTTTGAAGTATCGGAAATTGATTGGTTGATTTAAAGAAGTATTGGAATGATTTTGTAAAAGAAAATGATACGCTTAAAAGCGTGGCCACCTCCAGTTACAGGGGAAACTCTGGCGAAATTTTTCTAAAATCTAACACTTAGAATTATTTACAAGTGTTAGAGTTATTTTTGAAATGTTTACAAAATATATTTCGCCATGACTTTATTTGCAAATATTCGGAGGTGGGATTTTCACAAAAACTAAACGTGATAAATATATATTCGGTAAATATATTTTTCACAACACTGTTTATGATTATTTTGTGAAAATGTATAAATATTATTTTTAGAGTAAAAATAATATTTACTAACTTTGTCGAACCCAAAATAATACCAACGCCTACACGACAAACATATAAGTTACAACGGTAATTACTATTACCACTTAATCGCCAAAACGTAACTTACGCCTTATCCAGAAACATTCGTAAATGCGGATATTGTCAACGTATTATTTTGGAAAGTATTATGTAAAAAGAAAATATATTATTTTTGAGAAAAATAATTATATTTTGGGATGAGAAAAAAAAATATATTAAGTGAGACTTAATATTATAAACACGCATGTATTAATTCCCCCATCCTTGGGAAGGAGATTTTCTACCAAGTATATACACGGAACGGTTGTCTACCCGTTTCCCGAAAATTAAACTATAAAGCTAAGGCACGGCCATCCGTCTAATAGAATTAGCACATGTAGGTCGTTGCGCAGCAGTTGGATATTTGGATTACTTGGTATTGTGACGCACTCACTGTGAGTTCATGTCCCCCTTTTCTCTTAACTGTTTTCAGTTTTATAAACTGCGGGGGTGAAATACATGTTACTATGATTATGAATATGTTTATACATGGTATGGTTAGCGTAAGGAGGTTTGTTACTTAGATCATGTGAGTGGGTAGGCACAACTTGAGGCCATTAATCCTCGTAGTAGGACCGAGGGACAGGAGCGGTAGATCTATCTGGGTGTAGCGAGCCCAGCCCCAGGTCCAGCATAACGGACCTCGGGGTGACTTAGTGCCCGACGCATAAATCCGCTAGGTTTGAGTCATCCCTACTTGCACTTCACACATATCAATGGCCTTGCAAACCATTGGTGATCTCTTTTTCCTTATTTGCTACATACCAGGTTTTTGATAAAGATAAAGGTTTGTTTACGCACTTTCGCATGAACTCGCTCAACATTATTGTTGATTTTTCAACTTACATGTATTTCAGGAAACTAACGATCTGGCGCGGTATGGCTTGTTTTCCCGCTGCATTAGGCCCGAGGTCATCCAGGGTTCGAGGCTTGTGACTCTTTCCTGGATAAGTCACAGTCCTTGAATCATGTTTATGTTAAGCTTGCATTTGTAATGTTTAGACAAGGTTATGGTTGTTGGGTGTTAATCCGTTAAGACAATGTTTAATATTTTTACTTTTAATGGATGATCTTGCATATTTTTAATTCATATAGCTTGTTATGATTAAGCTATGGTATTAAGAAGTCACACCAAATTAACCACGCTTCCGCAAAGCCAGGGTGTGACACCTTATGCAGGGAATGCACCTTTGTGCAATAGATGCAACGGTCACCATCAACCGCAATTTCCGTGCCGTATCTGTACTAACTGTGGGAAGCCAGGTCATTTTGCTGGTGTTTGTCGCTTTGCTCAGAATCAGGCAGTTCAGAACCCGGTTCAACAGGTTGCTCAGCCTCCTGCTCAGCAACAGGGTCAAGCTGCACGACCTCATTTTCCTCCTGGTTCGTGCTACAATTGTGGGGATCTGACCCACTACAGAAACCGGTGCCCAAGGCTAGCCAACCAAAATCAGAATCAGGCTCAGGCTCGAGGTCGAGTCTTCAACATGAACGCACAAGAGGCACAAGCAGATGATAATGTGGTGAACGGTACGTTCTTTATTAATAATCAACCAGCATCTGTTCTTTTTGATTCGGGTGCCGATAAGAGTTTTGTGTCGTTATCTTTTGAACCATTGCTTCGCGTGTCTAGAACGAAACTAGGTAAACCATTGACAGTAGAAGTGGCGAGTGGTGAACCCATTGTTCTTGATTCTGTTCTCCGCAACTGCCAATTGAACCTTAACAACCATCTTTTTCCTATTGACCTCACGCCTATGCAACTTGGAAGCTTCGACGTTATTGTGGGTATGGATTGGTTAGCCAAGCATCACGCAGAGGTAATTTGTTTCGAGAAGATTGTTCGTGTACCACTTTCGACAGGAGAGATCCTACAAGTTCGTGGTGAGAAGCCTGCTGGTGGTCTTAAACTCATGTCTTGTTTTAAAGCTTGGAAGTATCTGCGAAAGAACTATGTGGCCTTTTTGGCACAGGTTGTAGCAGATAAGGGCAAAGGTAAATCTATTCAAGATATTCCTGTTGTTCGGGATTATTCTGAGGTATTCCCTGAAGATCTACCTGGTCTACCCCTAGCACGCCAAGCCGAGTTCCGTATTGATCTCGTACCTGGTGCAAATCCCATTGCCAGAACTCCATATCGTCTTGCACCGTTTGAGATGCAAGAGTTGTCTAAGCAGCTTCAGGAACTCTCTGACAAAGGTTTTATCCGTCCTAGCTTTTCACCTTGGGGTGCTCCCGTTCTTTTTGTCAAAAAGAAGGATGGATCTTTTAGGATGTGTATCGATTATCGTGAGCTTAACAAGCTTACCATCAAGAATCGATATCCCCTACCTCACATCGATGATCTCTTTGATCAATTGCAAGGCGCTTCTTATTTTTCAAAGATTGATCTGCGATCTGGATATCATCAACTTCGTGTGCATGAAGAAGATATTCCCAAGACAGCTTTCCGCACTCATTATGGGCATTATGAGTTCACAGTCATGCCATTCGGTTTGACTAATGCTCCTGCTGTTTTCATGGACTTGATGAATAGGGTCTGCAAGCCTTATTTGGATAAGTTCATCATCGTTTTCATTTATGACATTTTGATATATTCTAAGACGCGAGCTGATCATGAGCAACACCTTCGTCTTACTTTGGAACTCCTAAAGAAAGAGCAACTTATCGCCAAATTCTCAAAGTGTGAATTTTGGCTTAAAGAGGTTCAATTCTTAGGACATATTGTCAACGAACAAGGTATTCATGTAGATTCCTCCAAGATCAGAGCGATTAAGGATTGGGATACGCCTACTACTCCTACTGAAGTTCGTTCTTTTCCTGGTCTTGCGGGTTATTATCGCCGCTTCATTGAAAATTTCTCGAAGATTGCAGTTCCTCTAACTACCCTAACTCAGAAGAACAAGCCATTTGATTGGGGATTCAAGTAAGAGGAAGCGTTCCTGACTTTGAAACAAAAACTTTGCAACGCGCCTGTCCTAACTTTACCCGAGGGCAATGATGATTTTGTCGTTTATTGCGATGCATCTAAATTAGGTCTTGGCTGCGTCCTGATGCAAAGAAACAAAGTCATAGCATACGCATCAAGGCAGTTGAAGATACATGAGAAGAACTACACAACTCATGATCTTGAGTTGGGTGCAGTTGTCTTCGCTCTTAAGATTTGGAGACACTATTTGTACGGTACAAAATGTGTGGTTTTCACTGACCACAAAAGTCTTCAGCATATCTTCAATCAGAAAGAACTCAACATGAGGCAGCGACGTTGGGTTGAACTTCTAAACGACCATGACTGCGAAATTCGCTACCATCCTGGTAAGGCGAATGTCGTAGCCGATGCTTTAAGTCGCAAGGAACGTACTAAGCTTCATTGTGTTCGTGTCCAATCTGTTATCCAAGCTCAAAACGATATCCAAGCCCGTATTTCTCAGGCTCAACAAGCTTGTGTTTCACAAGGTTTGATGGATAAGGAATTTCCCTACCACATAACACCTGCTATTGAACTGAAGGACAATGGATCGTATTACTTCATGGACTGTTTGTGGGTCCCAAGCCAAGATAATCTTCGTACCTTGCTTATGGATGAAGCCCATAAGTCTCGTTATTCTATTCATCCTGGCTCAGATAAGATGTATAAGGATCTTCGTATTCAGTATTGGTGGCCTGGTATGAAGAAAGACATTGCCTTATATGTATCAAAATGCCTTACTTGTCTTAAGGTTAAGGCTGAACATCAGCGTCCTTCTGGTTTATTGGAGCAACCAGAGATCCCAGTTTGGAAATGGGAAAACATTACTATGGATCTCATTACCAAACTTCCGCACATAAAGAAAGGTCATGATGCCATCTGGGTAGTCGTTGATCGTCTTACCAAATCAGCGTATTTCTTGCCAATCCGTGAGGATTTTTCGGCTAACAAACTTGCTAAAATCTATGTGGATGAAATTGTAGCTCGACATGGTGTTCCTTTGAACATCATTTCTGACAGAGATGCTCGTTTCACTTCTCATTTTTGGAGAACCATGCAATCTGATATGGGATCTCAACTTAATCTGAGCACAGCTTATCATCCGCAAACGGATGGTCAATCTGAAAGAACAATCCAGACACTGGAGGATATGCTTAGAGCTTGTGTGATCGATTTTGGTGGTCGTTGGGATTCACATCTTCCATTGATTGAATTCTCCTACAACAACAGTTATCACTCCAGCATCAACATGGCTCCTTTCGAGGCTCTCTATGGTCGAAAATGTCGTTCACCAGTCTGCTGGAATGAGATTGGCGAGGCTCAGCTTACTGGACCTGCCCTCATTTTAGAGACAACAGATAAGGTAAAGAAAGTTCGTGATAACCTTCAGACAGCTAGAAGCCGTCAGAAGAGTTACGCGGACCTAAAACGTAAACCCTTGGATTTTCAAGTCGGTGATCGTGTATTACTTAAGGTCTCACCTTGGAAAGGTGTGATCAGATTTGGAAAGAAAGGAAAACTTGCACCTAGATACGTTGGACCATTCAAGATCGTCGAAAGAATCGGTAAGGTAGCCTACAGACTTGAGTTACCTCCTGAACTTGGAAATGTTCATCCAACCTTTCACGTGTCCAATCTCAAGAGGTGTTTAGCTGATGAGAACCTCCACATACCACTTGATGAAATTCGTGTTGATAAAACACTGAAATTTGTTGAGAAACCGGTGGAAATCATGGAACGTGAAGTCAAGTGGCTTAAACGCAAGCGCATTCCTTTGGTCAAGGTTCGCTGGGAATCTAAACGTGGACCCAAGTTTACTTGGGAACGGGAAGATCAAATGAAGGCAAAGTATCCGCATCTTTTTCCACGAGTTTCCTCTAAATAAAATTTCGGGACGAAATTTCCACAAGTAGGGGAGACTGTAACATTTGTGCTTGAAATCATTGTGAACAGTTCAGTTATCAATAAAACAATGTTATTTGATCCCAATGTTTGTTTGGTTGTGTTTTACATTTTTCATGTTGTGACTTTTAAGCGATTTTAAACTCTACATCGCTTTCTGGAGAATTATACGCAAACTGGTGCGTAAACATACTCAGTTTAATGCGACAAATACTCCGGAACATCAACATATACTCAACCTTAAATAACCTATACATAACTTAGAAATAAGTTTTGAAGGCTTTGGTATGGCAAAAACACGTTAATTCGCTTACAGGGACTAAACTTGACAAACTGCGAAAGTATGCCAATTTGAACTGTAACAAACATTCCGGAATATGACCATAAGTTAAACACACCTTAAATATCCTTTACATAGCTTAGAAATAGGCTTTGAGAGGATCGGTGTGCTAAAATAAAGTTTTGGGTCATTCAGGGACTAAAAGTGTCAAAAAGTGCACAAGTTTGCACTTTCGCGCATAACTTACATTCTGAATACATCCGGACATCCAAAAATTTATGTAAGCATTATAATATTATGCTTTAATGTTTGGCTTGTCAAAAATCCATTCGTCGCGTAATTTGGATCGTTTTTCGCGCTTATGCGCATTCCGTCGTAATTAAACGAACATCGCGATCGTACGACCAAACGAACCAACATCCGACATACTTTTGAGCATGTTTCATGTCCTCAATGTTTAAGCATCATTTTAGGGCCTTAAAGATGGCTTAACGGGCCATAAACATGTCGGAAATGGCCTTAAACCACAACAGGGACCTAAACTGTCATTTTTGAAACTTGTTTTCTGATCTGGACCTCCAGGCGGCCCGCGTAAAGCCAAGGTGAACTCTTACACGGGCCGTGTCAGCCCTGCAGATGCAGAAACTCGTTTTTCTTGCTGAAAATGGCCTTTCAAGCATCCAAGGGGCAATGCCTCTTCACAATCTCTCGGGTTGGGATCACTTTTTGATACCACAACATTTTGACAAGTGTACGAATGAGATCAAGGCACGATATTCAAGAAACGATCCTAACGGTCTTGCTTTTCCTACAAATACCCCCCCCCCTTTTGGTTAAAAACCCACAAAATCTGATCTAAAGCTCTAAGTTGAGGCCTTTGCTTCATACCTGAGCTCCTGGATCGAGATTAGCTTTCGGGGACCCTTCGTAAGTGTTCTTTCGTTCTTTTATCGCTTTTCGAGTGCTAAAGTCAAACTTTGTTTGACTTTCTGCGTTGACCAGCTTATGGTCAACACGAAGTTTGTTGGAACTTCATAACGTGAGCGTGATCACGATGGTTATAGGCCATAGTGACTAAACCTACTGATTACCACGTTATCTAGGCTCAGTGACGAGTCGTAGTTTCGGCCAAAATGCGCATTCTTGCGTATTTTGTAACCAAACTACTCGTGGGTATCAAAACCGTTTGTTTGGGTACCAAAGGTGAGCATGTTCTAACATGCTTAGCTCGTCAATTTTAGTATAGTGCTTATATAGGGTCGTAAGGTAAGCGATCTAAACAATCGCTTATACTTTCGAACCCGACCCATTTGGTCGATCGTTAGGATCCGACCAAACACATTAAGTGACCATAGCTGTATAGGGAATAACCTTCCGAGGTTATACCTTATGGTCACGACGTTAGGCGTTCCAAACGCGTTTTACGCGAACGACGCGTTAAGGTAGCATAAGCTAGCTAAACGGGTCGTAATGGGTCGTAAGCACTTAGGTTAGGTTTCATTTTAGTATGAAGGCTTTGTTAAACCATATTACACGAGTCTCCATACTCGTTTGGTTTACAAACCCTCCTTCTATCCAAATCCTCCGATTTAGGTCTGGTATATTAACATAGTTACCTATATTAGGTGCCGTTTGATATCCGTGATCTCTAGCATTATTTGGTTGTTATACAAGGATTTCAAAGCAATCTCAGGTGAGTACATAGAACCCTATCTTTTAAATGTTTTCAAGGTGTCTATGTGAGTACATAGAACCCCCCCTCTTTTACTATTTTCCAAACTGTTTTGGGGTGGAACACATGTGCCTACTTGTTACTTTCATGCTTTCATATCATATGCTTGTTATGTTCAATAGTACATTTATAGTACACGATTCATTACATTTCATGCTATGTACGCTCATTGTGTGCATACTTAGTACAATCATTTTACATAACATTTTATGCTATGTATGCCCATTGTGTGCATATTTAGTACATCATTTTACATTACATTTTATGCTATGTATGCCCATTGTGTGCATACTTAGTACATTTATTCATCACATGCTCATATTTTGGTATGACATTTGGTTTGTTTAAATTATACAATGTACATTCATTAACACCAATCATGCCGCTCGTTAGTAGGTAATGGTACCATAGGACTTGACAACTCCCATTCCTGAAATCTCGGGTTTGTTTGGATTGGAAGGAATGACCGAATTCGATAAACAATAACACATATAGACCTTTAATTTGTTTAAAGGTCTATCACCACAAGTCACAAAGGCTTGAATGTATGCATTTTCACAGTACCGCATAAATGTTTGTATCAGTATAGCATGCATTTGTTCCACAAAACATAACTTTGACTTAAACTATGTTTAATTCAATACCCTGTTTTTGTGCATTTTTACCTATGGCCTAGTTGATATATTTCACATGCCATACATGATATTTTGGATACACATTATATGATTTACATTAAACATAAAACAATTTGACATTGATATACACATTTGGTGGTTTACATTAGACATGAACATTTTGATATGGTTTACACAATAACACTTGACAATTGATTTATACATGAACAATTTACATGGTGGTTGGTTTGGGTAAATGCTTTGAGTAACGTGGCGTATGTAATATGATACAAACATGATGGATACGCCGCTGGTACTTCCTATATATAAATGTTTGTATAATATTACCTATCGTAGCATTATTTAAATCATTTCAGTATAGACATATTACATTTTACACAAATATCATATTCTTCACAAGACATTGTTTTACAAACAACTTATCTTATACAAACTCATTTTTACTTTCATTTAACCTCACATTTTATTTATACATATCATCTGCTCTTATCGTTTCTCATTTGATTTATAAGACAAAGCAAAATTACGAGGTTCATGACTAAACATTTTCTCAAACATAAGTCATGAATTCCATTTTCACAAAACCTATGTATCTCACAGGCATTTTTATGCTGACGTACCTACTTTCACATGTGTTTTTAGGAGCTGTCGCTTAGGATGATGATTGTGATACTAGGGCGGACCTGTGCCGTAGAGACATAAAAAGAAGATAGACTTAGTTGAATTATGTTATATGCTCTTTATTTCCTGTTTGAAGACAATGTAACACGTTTGTTTGATAAATAAAATATAACTTTGTATGCCATGGTTGTGAAACAAGTAATTCTGTCTCAACACTCCCCGACGTTTCCGCCGCGGTTGCATGTTATACGCGGTCGGGGTGTGACAGCGAAGGTGGGATCTAAACGTCCTAAGATGGGTTGAAGTAGCAGGTTATACCTCATGTAGGAGCAGCTGCGAGTGCCTCAACAACTTGTTCGTTGATCAAAGCCGTTAACTGGGCTTGAGTGAGGTTGATACGTCCTTCGCGTCCGCTCATGATCTTCATAATGAAGCAACGTAAGTGAGGAAGTGTCGCGAAAGTGCATAAGTGTGGGACGACAGTAGAGAGTAAGAACACAAGGTTCAAATAGCAATTATTACATTATCCAATGCACAGTGTGAACTATCTAACCGACAGTATAACATAAATCATACCACCTATTGTGTCGAGTCTTGCACGTGGAGCGAAGCGTCGTTGTGGATCGTTGAGCACTGTACAGGTTATAGTCTGGTTTTATCAAAAAGCCTTTCCCTTTTTAAAACCAAGTTCACTATAACCAATGGCTCTGATACCAATCTGTCACACCCCCAAAATCCACCATGCGGAGTACCACCGCTTGGAGGCGTGATGTGACCAGGATCGAGCCACCAATCATACTGAACAACGTATTTAAGTAAATCAAGCCAACCACAATACGATTGGTGACCAAAAGCAAGTTAACCAAGTTTTAATTTAGACAGGGGAAGCATAAACATAAAGTTCAAAACATAAGTTCGCAGTTCATAAGTTTAAAGTCCAAAAGTAGGTTTAATAAGTTCATAAAGTTTATTCATTAAGTACGGGACATATCAGTTCGCATCCCACAACGACCACCTCCATATGCAAGCTCCATGGCTTCTAATGACCTGCAAAGCATGTAATAACGAGTCAACAACAAAGTTGAGTGAGTTCACGGTTGATTGTCCATTTTAGAGTTGTTTCCAAAAACATAGTTTAATCTCATTCGGCTATCCAGCTGTGGGGGTTACCCCATAGTTCGAAAACGTTTATTTGTTAACCATCCCATGTCCACCTTCCCTGGCTATCCAGCCCGGCACTTTGGCCGTGGGGAGCTACCCCAGTATTTTAAACTACCAGACTTGTTTATCATATCGACTACTAACAAAAATCAATTGTGCCCTAGCGTCGGTGTTCTATCACCACCGACGTGCCATAGTCCATTAGTACACGCCCGTCCGACTGGCACGGTGTGAGGTTTGTTAAACCTAATAGCGCTATTAACTAATGACCCGCTCGCCATAGCCTCGGCGATTAAGTCGATACAAAAAGGGAGGGACTTCGCTGATAGAGTTCTAGTCCAGTAAGTCTAACACGTCCCAACAGGACGAGGAATTTACATTCCTGAACACGTCTCAAAGGACGAGGAATCCCTATTCCTGTACCCATTCCCATTCCCACCGGGAATTTACCATGCTTTGTAGAAAAGCGTGAACTCACCTCGGTTTGCTCGGTTAGCTCAAATATAGCTAACAGTCAAGGTCGGTCAATCACGTCCTAGTATGATTTACCAATTAGTCATTTAGTGGCTTACAAATAGAGCACAAAGTTCCTACACGTATCTATCACATAGCAAGCATTACTTTAATTGTTTATGCCCGTATATATACTTCCCATCCATACCCTACTCATAAGCAAACATATGATAGTGCACGTAACACATATAACATGTTAGATCAGTCACATATAGCATATTCGACATTTAGACACGCGAGTCACAACTTATGTCATTTCAGCATTTATATTCAAAACTGGCTGTTTTCGGACATTTAAATAAAATAGTTAAATTATTCCAAAAATTCCCAAATTTTTACAGAATGTCTTAAACGTTCCAAATTTTATTGTGTAAAAATATCGGGGTCCGGTTCATTACCAATATTTTATAAAATTTCATTTTCCGGGCTGAACTCAGATTTATATTTTTCTAACCACAGTCCACGAGATAATTTATTTAAAATTCATCGAGTGTCCGATTTACGAAATTCCAGTGGGGTAATTACAAAGGCATCGGTTTTCATCTACTGTACAGATTTCATGGTCCGATTCATCACAAAACTCAGGTTATGACTGAAAGTATAACACCCATTTATTGCTGTCAAAATTCAGCTTAAGTTGTTGTTACAAATCGACACTTTAAAAATAGTAAACGAAGTCCAAAAATTACGATTCTGGTGCCATTAGAACCGTATTTCATAATAACATATTTTAGATTCAAAATATTGGTTTTTCGTTGAGTTTATGACCTGTTTACAGCTAACTGAAGTTGGCTATAAAACTTGGACAGAATTCTGTTTTCATTCTTTAACTCACTAACTTGTGCTCGATTGATTCCGTTAATCATGTTTAGCAATCACAACAACATCAAACATCAATATTAATCAGCAACACATCAGATAATCAACCAAGAATCATAACAAAACAAGTTTCATAAGTTTTACACTAATATTTACTCTTTAACCACCATGTTCATCATTTTTACTAGACTTTAAGTTTTGTTCTCTAGTGTTTATTATTTTTATCCGACAAATCTCTTATTAACCACATCAAACATGAACAAGAAGTTGATTAGAAGCACTTACAACTAGCTCAAGGCTAGGGAAGAAACTAGACAGAAAATGGGTGGTTAATAGCGTTGTGGTGAGGTCCTCGCGATTCCGTAAGCACCGGGTCTCCTTGTACCGGATCCGTCACACTTGAGTGTATGTAGAGTAATAAGATTGGAAATGAAAAGTGGTGGTGGGTGTGGCTATGGTTTCGGCCGAAGGTACCAAGGAGAAGGGAAAGAATGAAATTTTTGTAAAGTGGTGATGAAATGAGTTAGTGACCTCACATGTAAATATAATATCCATCTCCCACCATTGTCCATTAGATTTTGTGTTGTTTAGATATTAGACATTTGATTAAAAATATTCAAAGTTGGTGGAAGGGTGTCCCCCTTGGGGAACCGTCATTTTGAGGGGGTTAGGGGTTTGGTTGGGATTTAACTAGAGAGTTAAGGTTATATGTGAGGTTAGTTAGATAACTATATTAGTGTATTAGTGTGTAGTAATTATAGCGGGTGTTAGGGTATTCGGGGACTCTAACTGGCTCAGAAAAGGAAAAACATGTCAATGACAATATTTTTATGTTTCGGGTTAAGTCCGGTTGTTCGGTTCGATACTGTTCCGTTAAAGTGCCTAATTAATTCGTAACGTGTCCTATGTATATATTTTTGTAACGTTTTTAATTTCTAACACTTAGGAAATCATAACGGACTATTTAATGACTTTTCTGTACATTACTAGTGTGTTAACAGGCGCATGTAAATATAACACTGATATCAGAAAGCAGTTACGTAATTCCACACAGTTGTCAAGCACATTAATTATTATTAATAAACTGTACGGTTACATGTAAATTTGAGGGTTGTCACACATAGGTCCGTGCATGCTTGCCTTGGGTATTCTTCGGGTCTAGTTTGAAGCATCTCATATCTAGCCCTTGCATCGAGCTCATTTGCGTTAAATCTTGTGAACTTCGACATCTGAAAGAATACACCAGAAGTTAGCACGAAATAGTGAGATTTTCGAAAGAAACTGCAAACAGTGAGCTGGACACGGCCCCGTGCTCAGCGGGCACGACCCCGTGTCCAGGCGTCTGTTACTCAAAAACTTCATTTTCGACCCGGTCCCGAAAATCTGAAAATTTTTGGCCAAGTAGGTGCGGTTTCCCCCGAAAATGAAACCCCAAGTGCCGTTTTTCTCAAAACAAACCGTTTACCCCTTCAATTTTATCTTTTTCGGTTCAAAAACAAGGCTTTGAGGTTTTTGTGAGAAATCGGGCAAATCTATCAATAATACAAGTGTATTTACTTCCCATTACACTAATCTAAACTAATACTAACAGATTATTTCAAAAATTTGAGGTTCGATCCGGATGAACTTCAAGAACCCTAGATTTTTCCCCAAATTTTTGATGTTTAACTACATGCAAGTAACTAATCTAACTACTAATGATGATAGAATCATACCTTGATGTTGTTAGATCTAGAGGTAACGTTGAAAATCTGCAGAAATTCGCCTCGGACCAGAGCTTTTTCGGGGAAACGGGGCGTGTGGAATGATGTAACTGTTATGAAAAGAGGGTTTTATCCCGAAAGTTGCGCGGACACGGCCCCGTGTCCAACGGACACGACCCCGTGCCGAGCAAAGTTTTGAATTTTTTTTTATGTGTGCTCGTGTGAGTGCCCGTTTTTTCCAATAAGCATGGTTAAAAGACTTACCGCTTTCGATGTATACTCACTTGTTCGTAACATACCAGGTATGATGTGGATGCTTTTTATTCGTTGACCGTTTGAAGCGAGATCTCTTCTTCCTCATCCTCAATGGATCCTCGATAGAATTTTAGCCGTTGGCCATTGACTTTGAATGGAATCCCATTTCGAGCTTTAATTTCTACTGCACCGTGGGGAAAAATATGGGTGATGGAAAAAGGTCCTGACCACCTAGATTTTAGTTTACCCGGAAATAATCGAAGTCGTGAATTAAACAACAGAACTTGGTCTCCTACTCGAAATTCATTAGGCTTAATATATTTGTCGTGTAAATTTTTCATTCTTTCCTTATAAATTTCTGAGTTAAAGTATGCATAATTCCTTAGTTCGTCTAATTGATTCATTTGACAGAATCGATTTTTACCTGCAGTTTCTAAGTCTAGGTTTACACTTTTTATTGCCCAGTAGGCTTTGTGAGCTATTTCTACTGGCAAATGACAACTTTTTCCATAGACGAGCTTATACAGGGTTGTGCCTATAGTGGTTTTATAAGTAGTTCGAAAGGCCCATAAAGCATCATCTAGTTTATCAGCCCATTCCTTTTTATTTAATCCTACGGTTTTTTCAAGTATTCGTTTTAAACCTCTATTAGTCACTTCGGCTTGTCCATTTGTTTGAGGGTGATATGCCGTTGAGACCCGGTGATAGACCCCATATCTTGTTAAGATTTTTTCGAGTTGATGGTTACCAAAATGGGTACCTCTATCACTTATTAATGCTTTGGGTGTTCCAAAACGAGAGAATAATTTTTTCAGAAATCTTACCACTACTCTTCCATCGTTAGTTGGAAGAGCTTCGGCCTCGGCCCATTTAGACAAGTAATCAACTGCCACAAGTATATATTTGTTTCCTTTTGACAGTGGGAAAGGTCCCATGAAATCGAGTCCCCACACATCAAAAATTTCACAAACGAGAATGCCATTTTGAGGCATTTCGTTTTTGGAAGAAATATTACCTGATCTTCGGCAGGCATCACATGTCTTTACAAGATCTTGTGCATCTTTGTAAATAGTTGGCCAATAAAATCCTGAATCAAATACCTTTCGTGCGGTACTAGCAGCACCATGATGTCCTCCATATGGACCTTCATGACAATGGCAGAGAATTCTTCGTGCTTCGCCACCATGGACACACCTTCGGATGAGTTGGTCAGCACACATTTTGAAAAGATAGGGGTCTTCCCAAAAGTAATGCTTCACATCGGCAAAGAACTTTTTTCTTTGGTGATGTGACCATCCTTTGGTGACTATACCGCTAGCTAAGTAGTTAGCGTAGTCGGCATACCATGGTTCTTGCTTACCTTCTACCATTTCCAGGGATTCTGTTGGAAATTTTTCGTTGATTTACTCGTCCCTTGTTGCTTCCAAAGCTAGGTCTTCTAAGCGTGAAAGATGATCTGCCGCAGTGTTTTCTGCTCTTCTTTTGACTTTGATTTCAAAATCAAATTCTTGGAGGAGTAGAATCCATCTGATCAAACATGGTTTTGCGTCTTGTTTCTTGAAGAGGTACCGGATAGCTGTGTGATCTGTATAGACTACAGTTTTAGAAAGAACAAGGTAAGAACGAAATTTATCAAAAGCAAATACCACAGCTAGTAATTCTTTTTCAGTAGTTGTGTAATTTTCTTGTGCATCATTAAGTGTTTTACTAGCATAATAAATTGGGTGGAAATGCTTTTCTTTTCTTTGTCCCAAGACTGCTCCAACAGCAAAGTCACTTGCATCACACATGATTTCGAAAGGAAATTTCCAATCAGGTGCTATCATGATAGGTGCATTGACTAGCATTTTGTTGAAGGTTAGAAATGCTTGATTGAAATCGTTGTCAAAGATGAAAGGTGCATCTTTTTCAAGTAATTTTGTTAGAGGTCTTGAAATTTTTGAAAAGTCCTTGATAAACCTTCTATAAAATCCGGCATGCCCTAGGAAACTTCTAATTGCTCTAACGGATGAGAGTGGAGGTAATCGAGAAATAGTGTCTACTTTTGCTCGATCAACTTCCATTCCTTCGCTCGAGATTTTGTGACCAAGTACTATTGTCACACCCCCAAAATCCACCCGCGGAGTACCACCGCTTGGAGGCGTGACATGACCAGGATCAAGCCACCAATCATATCGAACATAATAAGTAATAATAAACGTAAGCGTATATCAACCCACAATATGAAAGGTGTTCAAATAACATAATTTAAGTAGCGGAAGCATAGTATAAAATCCAACATAATTAATAAGTTTTCAACTGTCATAAGTGTTTATCAAAACGACCACGATCCAGGTCCACAACGACTGTGCCTCCCGTGCAAGCTCCATGTATACCTAAGGTCCTGCAAGGCATGTAACAGAGAGTCAACAACTAGTTGAGCGAGTTCACAGTTGGTTTGTTCAGTTATAGTAATCGTATTGTAAATTGTATGTTCGCTTAGTAACCCATGTATCGTATGCATTTGTATCGCAGCCCTCTAGGCATGTGTGCGAAGATTAGTGGGAGTTTCCCAAGTATTATAGACTAGGTATATTTGTATCGCAGCCCACCCGGCATGTGTACGAAGTTTAGTGTATGGTTCGCAGCCATTCCAGGCATGTGTGCGAAGATTAGTTCTATTATCGCAGCCATTCCCGGCGTGTGTGCGAAGAGAAGTATTTGTATCACTAGTCTGGCAGTATCTATCAATAACCTTCCTCACCCGAGGCCCAAAGTACGTAATCTCGATATTCACTTAAGTATAAGAAATCTTCCAACCCATTCCCGACCCTGGGAATCCCATGCCTTGGTAAGAGTGTGAACTCACCTTGGTTTTGCTCGGCAGATACACAGAAAAGTTCAATTAAGCTATACGGTGGTCAACCACGTCCTACCATGGTTACCATACAAGTTAGGTTCGTATTCAAGTAGTGCACGTATGTTCTACACGTATTGTACACAAGTAGTGATCATAGCATACACGTATAATCATTGCAGTTCAGCAACAGTGCTAGTTCAACAGTACAGTCACGTAAACAAAGTCCAAGTATGCGGCCCAAATGGTTGGGCTCGTAGCAGTGTGCAAGTCCAACAGTGTGCATGTGTTCGTGGTCTCGAGTCGAGACTAGAGATCTCGAGTCGAGACAGTGCGGTCTCGAGTTGTGCTGGCCTCAAGGTCTCGAGTCGCAACCAAAGAGGTCTCGAGTCATGCATGTACTAGTCGAGACTAGGCGGTCTCGAGTCGCAACAGGACCCGCAACCATGGTCTCGAGTTGTGCTGATTGTGTCGGTGTTGTGGTCTCGAGTCGAGACAGTGAGTTCTCGACTCGCAATCTGTGTCGAGACTATGCATGTGTAACAGATTTCCTTATTTGCAGCTCATGATTTCCGTAACAATTGCTAATAGTTTTAGCAGTTTCACAATTCAGATCAAATCACAATTATTCAATAATCATACACATTCATATTACTATAATCATCACGAAATCAAGAACAATCATCAAGCACTCAATCGGATCAAATGATTAACGAATTCCAGAACTAACATGTAACCCAAAACATAGACTATCAACCATCATCCAGCTTAAATCATGAATCATGCTCATTCAAGTTAATGCATAAAACCACATCAACCCTAGTTCCTTATCATGAGATCTCTAACAGTTTGCTATCCGAGTTAGTCCATCCGAATACAAACACATATAGCTGATTAACATGTTTTCGGTTAAAGATTATCATTCACATATTGATACCACACGGTTTCTATCACAAATCATTATGCAATGATATTTTCGACAAACCACATATATATATATATATATCAACAATCATTCAAATAGTGTTAAGATACTAACCCGATTCGAGATGAACACAAAGGAACCTTCGAGAGTTGAGAGGTTGCCGTCGGGTTCCAAGGGAAAACGAGAGAGAGGGAGAGAGCTCCTAGGGTTTGTTGTGTGTGTTTGTGTTTTGTAAATTATGAGGAATTAAACCCCAATGTTACTAAGTGTAGGTGAACAAGAGAAGTGGGCCGAACCCAACATTGGGCTGCCCTTGAGGTCTCGAGTCTAATAGAGTGAGCCGAGAGGGAGAAATGCACGGCCCAAAAGGCTTGTGCGACCGAGCAAGTGTTATGCAACCAAGCTTATAATATTCACACGCAATTACGTAGCACATAGCATAACAAAACATAGTATTCCATTACAATCAAACACGTCAACTAGTCATGTATAGTCCAAATAAGTTACATCGAAGCACACAAATAGAGGTTTGAAATACGAGTAGTCACATTATCCCCAACTTGAAAGAAATTTCGTCCCGAAATTTGGTACGTACTCACTGAGGAAGCTAGGTAAGTTGTATCGTTTACTGGTTTTCCTGGGGTGTCACATCCTCCCCCCGTTGAACTCCCGAAATTCCATGGTAGCTTCAGCCTCAGTAGTGGTTGCATTGTTCTCGAACAACTGGGGATATTTTTGTTTCATCTGATCTTCGCGTTCCCAGGTGAACTCTGGGCCACGACGGGAGTTCCAACGAACTCGAACAAGAGGGATTCTCGTGTTCTTGAGAACCTTGACATCCCGGTCCGTGATTTCAACTGGTTCCTCGATGAAATGTAACTGTTCGTCGATAGTGAGTTCCTTCAGAGGAACTATGAGGGTCTCATCTGACAGACACTTCTTCAGATTCGACACGTGAAAGACGTTGTGAACTGCACCTGTAACATCCGTCAAAATTGTTTTCCAAAATCCGACCCGTTTTGAATTTTGGATCCTAATCCTTGAACCTTAGAAATTTTTGCGAATCGTCAAAAGATTTTATCCTAATTTAATTCGTTATAAATATGGTTATTTATTTATTGTTTATAATTAACTAATTTTACAATTTGAAAGTTTTACTCTTTTATTTTTATCTAGTTAGTTCATTAGGTTTTAAAGTTAGTATAAGTTAACCTAACTAATTAATTAAACCTTTCAAGATTGAGGTAATGCATGAACCGTAGTGTTTGTGATGATACCAACATCTACTTTCAAATGATCATGACACGCATACACTATGTTACCTATACTTATATACACACTTATCTTTTCCAAAATCAAATAAATTATATTTTAATAAGCATAACAATCTTTATATTATCTTATAAGTTTTCGAAAAGTAAAGTTCATATATGATATTTTATGTTAATCACAAGTCACAACTAATCATTTGCAAATAACATCACTATAGAGTTATTCTATTATAAATGCAGTTTGCCGCTCAAAATGATAAGGAACAGTCAAACTTTATTTCTTTTTAAAGAACCTTCGTTTTCAGTTCCGTGATTATTATTATCATTAACACGTTTCCGTTTCAATCGATTATGAAAAAAAAAACGCTGATTTTTCGGTGATTATTATTACACACTCGCAACGTATTGCCATAAATTTTGAGTCAAGTATAGGCTATAAATAACGACATCCCCACATCATCCATCTCGACACTATCACAACCTCCTTTCGTTACACTCCAAGCATCGTCGGAGAAGACGACCGGAGTCTTGACAGAACCTACGGCTCGTTACATTGCGAACTGAACGCCGCCCGGATCACATGGAACTCACCGGAGCATCCCGAAGACACCGGAGTTCACCGGAGCACAAGTCGGAACAGTAACACGTGCCGGAGCAGTCGAAGCTCGCCGAAGTCGAGTCAGTAGTCCACAACGGGAACTGTTGTTCATCGTGTTTGGTATAATCCTTTCGCGGTCCCCTTTTTTTTCTATTTTGTATATCTTGAACAAACTGCTAAGCCTTTGAAAGACACTAAGCATACAAACTAAAATGGAGTTTAAAGGCTTGTACTTGCCATGTTGGTTCTTCTGTTTGAGTATTTTTGAATACATGAAACAGTGTAGCCAACCTACATTTCGTAGCACTTTTTTTTTCTTAATAAATAATCTTTTATATTTCCATTATCTTTCTTTAATAATAAACCCCAAAATTGATTAATTACCAAGAATTCGTTACTTTGGAATTCTCCATCCTTTACTCGTACGTTCTTACAAGAATTCGCAACGCAATCAATGTGAGTATACATGACCCATTTTCCATTTTAACACTTTTGGGTGCAATATGTATTCTATATCAATCACATTATTCACTTCAAACAGCTTTATGCACACTCTATCCAAATTGCACGTGATACATTTGATTCATGTTATACATGTTATGCTATTGTAAAGTCTCATGACTATGTGTTCATTAACTTTGCAAGCCTCCCCTAACAATGGTAGCGCTATAGGTTGAGAAACGCTCCTCCCGTTATTCTCGCGGGAATTGTTAGGTTAATCTATGTTAAAACCTCTCGTTATTCTTTGGGATAGGCACGTTAATTGCGTTAAACTTTGGTTTGGACACATAGAGTAACATCGTTTCGAGTATATACTATTAATGTGAAATCATGTTATTCACGTTGGATGTGAGCAACTTCAAACTTTTTATTATATTATGTATCAAACTTGTATACTCGCCAACATGTTTTTGTTGATTTTATTTTAATACATATTGCAGGTTGATTGATCAAGATTCAAGAAAACAAGCTAGGATGGCATTAGAAAACCATTTTAGCAATTAATTAATGTTTGGATTTATGTTTGAATATTTGAGACTTTGTACTACTTTTCTAGTTTTAATAAAATGATTTAATTCATATTGTCACAATTAGTGTTATGTTGTTTGGAGCAATTTGTTCGTCTCATCCCGATGTTTGCGCCATCGGTTGGGGTGTGACAGATTGGTATCAGAGCCATAACTATAGGGAATTAGGTAAATTGCTATACTTTTCCCTAGTCTATAGTAGGAATACTCTGATACCAGATTGGCATCAGAGCCATAACTATAGGGAATTAGGAATGCCTTGCCTAGTCTATAGTTTAAGAGCTTATTCACTATGTGTTGCTTAAAACAACTTCCTTTCTATCTTCTTTGCTTCCCTCTACGTTCTTGGACTTTTAACATACATGCCTTTCCTAAGGCTAACACAATACACACTTGGAGGCTTTGAAGACACTCATGTAACACAATCGAAACGATTCGTTAAGATAGGGGTGATTCCCACATTTGGTGATGACTTTAACTCAGCTATAGTTTGAATTTTGCACGAAATCTACCCTCAAGTTAGGAGTGATATCCAAATCTTGAAGGGAATTTCCATTTCATACTCTAGTGGACCCTTATTTTTTGATAAGTACCAACCACGTTAGGGTACGATGTTATCAAGCTAGAGGTGAAACTCACATCTTGTTTAACTAGTCCCACTCCTCGATTTTTCATTCTTGCCAAAGTTTCGATTTTCCCAATCGATTAAGGACGTGTAGTAAGTGGAAGGACAGATATCGTTAATCGCTTCTCGATGAGAGTATTTGTCTATTAGGCCAAAGCACGCTTCCTTAATTCGAAAAGGACTTCGATTTACTTTAGAGTAGTCGTATGTTACGTTCCGTGACAATCCATTTTTTTAATCTCTTTTATGCTATCTCAATTTTCATGTGTTTTACATTTATATGATATATCATTTCAATTTAATACATGCATGCTACTATGTTATATTGGATTCGTGATTACTGGGTTATTCTTATGTGATGAACTTGTCTTTTAACCCACACCTTAACATGTATAGCACTATGCGTAGTGCTATAGGAGTAGCGCCCGCCCGTATTCTTGTGGTCATGTTAAGTCTTTCAATTGCGGTACACGATGGGTTGACCTGTTTATTCACATGCCAGTGATACGTTAATCTTGTAACTAAGTAGGTCATGTGGATTGTTCTACCTTTTTATGCAACTACTCATCAAGATAGGAGTAATTCCCTTACCTTAATGATTAGCTCCACTCACTTTTCAACTTCACCAATGAGCTCGGGGTGATTTCCTTACCTCAGAGGTAGTTACTCATTTTTTTTGAAACTTTATATTTGAACGATTCTTTTATTTCAAGCTTGGAAACACGAATCGCACTATCTTCGCAATCTAAAACAACAAATAATAATAATAATCTCTCATGAACAAACTAAATTTACGATGCTTTCATTATCTATGTTACACTATGTGAAATTCATGATTATGCTATGTGAAACTAATTGAAACTTTTATATGCTATGTGAAACTAATTGAACCTTTTGTATGCTATGTGAAACTATGTGCTATGTGATACGCATTCATGAAAACAATTTTCTTAAACAAACATTGTGATCAAGCCTCATTTATTCTCTCTTTTCAATTTTTTTTTAGATGTCATCTTTTCAAAAAGTTTTCATTTTAGATTTCGAGGACGAAATCTCCTAAAATAGGGGATACTGTAACATCCGTCAAAATTGTTTTCCAAAATCTGACCCGTTTTGAATTTTGGATCCTAATCCTTGAACCTTAGAAATTTTTTCGAATCGTCAAAAGATTTTATCCTAATTTAATTCGTTATAAATATGGTTATTTATTTATTGTTTATAATTAACTAATTTTACAATTTGAAAGTTTTACTCTTTTATTTTTATCTAGTTAGTTCGTTGGGTTTTAAAGTTAGTATAAGTTAACCTAACTAATTAATTAAACCTTTCAAGATTGAGGTAATGCATGAACCGTAGTATTTGTGATGATACCAACATCTACTATCAAATGATCATGACATGCATACACTATGTTACCTATACTTATATACACACTTATCTTTTCCAAAATCAAATAAATTATATTTTAATAAGCATAACAATCTTTATATTATCTTATAACTTTTCGAAAAGTAAAGTTCATATATGATATTTTATGTTAATCACAAGTCACAACTAATCATTTGCAAATAACATCACTATAGAGTTATTCTATTATAAATGCAGTTTGCCGCTCAAAATGATAAGGAACAGTCAAACTTTATTTCTTTTTAAAGAACCTTCGTTTTCAGTTCCGTGATTATTATTATCATTAACATGTTTCCGTTTCAATCGATTATGAAAAAAAAAACGCTGATTTTTCGGTGATTATTATTACACACTCGCAACGTATTGCCATAAATTTCGAGTCAAGTATAGGCTATAAATAACGACATCCCCACATCATCCATCTCGACACTATCACAACCTCCTTTCGTTACACTCCAAGCATCGTCGGAGAAGACGACCGGAGTCTTGACAGAACCTACGGCTCGTTACGTTGCTAACTGAACGCCGCCCGGATCACGTGGAACTCACCGGAGCATCCCGAAGACACCGGAGTTCACCGGAGCACAAGTCGGAACAGTAACACGTGCCGGAGCAGTCGAAGCTCGCTGGAGTCGAGTCAGAAGTCCACAACGGGAACTGTTTTTCATCGTGTTTGGTATAATCCTTTCGCGGTCCCCTTTTTTTTCTATTTTGTATATCTTGAACAAACTGCTAAGCCTTTGAAAGACACTAAGAATACAAACTAAAATGGAGTTTAAAGGCTTGTACTTGCCATGCTGGTTCTTCTGTTTGAGTATTTTTGAATACATGAAACAGTGTAGCCAACCTACATTTCGTATTACTTTTCTTTTTTTTTTTCTTAATAAATAATCTTTTATATTTCCATTATCTTTCTTTAATAATAAACCCCAAAATTGATTAATTACCAAAGTACCCTAACTATTATGTAACATTATTAACGGGTTAAATTGTATTATTTAATTTAATTAAATTGTAAACCATAAAATATTAGATTTCTTATTTAATCTACAATTATTAACTAGATCATTATCATTGGGATAATCGCTTCCCCGTTCGTTACTTTGGAATTCTCCATCCTTTACCCGTACGTTCTTACAAGAATTCGCAACGCAATCAATGTGAGCATACATGACCCATTTTCCATTTTAACACTTTTGGGTGCAATATGTATTCTATATCAATCACATTATTCACTTCAAAGAGCTTTATGCACACTCTATCCAAATTGCACGTGATACATTTGATTCATGTTATACATGTTATGCTATTGTAAACTCTCATGACTATGTGTTCATTAAATTTGCAAGCCTCCCCTAACAATGGTAGCGCTATAGGTTGAGAAACGCCCCTCCCGTTATTCTCGCGGGTATTGTTAGGTTAATCTATGTTAAAACCTCCCGTTATTCTTTGGGATAGGCACGTTAATGGCGTTAAACTTTGGTTTGGACACATAGAGTAACATCGTTTCGAGTATATACTGTTAATGTGAAATCATGTTATTCACGTTGGATATGAGCAACTTCAAATGTCACACCCCGACCACGTAGAACATACAAAACGTGGCGGAAACGTCGGGGAGTGTTGTAACAGAATCATTGTTTCATAACACATGGAAATTTAAATATTGTTTTATTGATTAAATGAACTCGTTGTTCTATTACAATCACATAAGTACAACTATGATCTTCCAAGTTTTAAAGTTGCTAAGGCACGAGTCCATCCTAAATGTAGCATGCATCAACAATCATCTCAAGACAGCACCTGAAACATGTGTAAAAATAGGTACGTCAGCATAAAAATGCCTGTGAGATACATAGGTTTTGTGAAAACGGAGTTCATGACTTGAGTTTGAGAAAATGTTTAGTCATGAACCTCGTATTTTTGCTTTGTCTTGTAAATCATTTGAAAAACGATAGGATCAGATGATATGTATAAATAAGAGAATAATGTATGGTTAACTGAATAACCATGTAAAATGAGTTTGTATAAGTTAAGTTTGTTTGAAAAACAATGTTTTAATAAAACGTTTATGGTATATATAAAATATACCTTGGTTTTAAGAAAGTTGAATAAGTAATATATTAAAATATATTTCAGTTCCAATATTGTTAACCCAAGTGTACTAAATAACGCCTCGGTATGTAATGCAATGAAAACACTTATATATAAGAAGTACCAGCGGCGTATCTACCATGTTTTCATCACATTACACTCGTTCTGTTATCTAAACACTAACCAAAACCAAATCGTTTGATAGATAGTATATTAAATATACTTTAGTTGTTCAAAATAATAGTTTTCAGTAGTATATTACAGGTATACCTTGGATTTATAAATAACTCATTAAACTATGCTTTAGTTTTGTAAGTAACATATCAGAATATGCTTTGGATGTGATAAATAACATATTAAACTATGTCTTGGTTTGTAAATAACATATCAAAATATGCTTTGGATGATTACAAAATATATGTTGGTTCTGTACAACACCACACATGAGAGTATATCAAACTATACTTTAAAGGTGCGATTTAAGAATTCATTCAGACCTGGTGCATCAAACTACACCTTTGAGACTATAGGGATACCACAAAGGAAATCCCTATTTGGATGGAGAAACGAATTGGTTTCAGACATTCCATGACAACAGGAATGGGGTGTCTAGTCCTATAGCGCTATATCATACTACCAATCGGTCTGGTGAACAAAATAAGTACTATTCCAACAATTACTTTTGTAATTTTTTGAGAAATCAGTGTTTAAACCATAGATAGTCATTTAGTTTGTCAAAAGATAAATATTAACATGTATAATCAATTATACTTTGAAATCATGAAAATAACAGATAGGTACACATGCTTCACCCCAAAACAGTTGAAACAGTAAAAGAGGGGAACTATGTACTCACCTGAGATTGCTTTGGATTCCTTATATAATAACCGGATAGTGCTAAAAATCACGGAATATCAACGGCACCTAATAGGTAGCTTATGTTAATATACCGGACCAAATCGGAAGGGTCGGACAGTACGCGGGTTCGTAAACCAAACGAGTATGGAGACTCGTGTAATATGGCTTAGCAAAGCCTACATACTAAAATGAAATCTAATCTAAGTGCTTACGGTCCATCACGACCCGTTTAGGTAGCTCATGCTACCCTAACGCGTCGTTCGCGTAGAACGCGTTCGGAACGCCTAACATTGCGACCACACGGTATAACCTCGGAAGGTTATAGCTATGGTCACCTAATGTGTTTGGTCGGGTCCTAATGACCGACCAAATGGGTCGGGTTCGAAAGTATAAGCGATGGTTTAAATCGCTTACCTTACGACCCTATATAAGCACTAAACTAAAAGTGACGAGCTAAGCATGTTAGAACATGCTTAACTAAGTTTAGAAACAGGTTTGGCATCAAAACAAACGGCTTTGATGCCCACGAGTAGTTTGGTTACAAAATACGCAAGAATGCGCATTTTGGCCGAAACTACGACTCGTCACTGAGCCTAGATAACGAGGTAATCAGTAGGTATGGTCACTATGGACCATAACCATCGTGATCACGCTCACGTTATGAAGTTCCATGAACTTCACATTGACCAAAAGTTGGTCAATGCAGAAAGTCAACAAAACGTTGACTTTCGGACTCGAAAAGCGAATAAAAGAGCGAAAGAAGACTTACGAAGGGTCCCCGAGTGCTAATCAAGACCAAATAGCTCAGGTATGAAACAATGGTTTCAACTTAGAGCTCTAAGATCTGATTTTGTGAATTTTACACTAAAGGGGGGGGGTATTTATAGGAAAAGTGGAACCGTTAGGATCGTTTTATCGAATATCGTGCCTTGATCTCGTGCGTACATGTGTCCAAGTGGATAAGTTCAGTGAACTTGACCCTTGGCTCTTCGTTGGGTGAAAAGGCATCGCCCCTTGATCGAACGAAAGGCCAGATTCTGCATTAAATGCAAAATCTTCTGTCAGACATGTTCACGCGGCCCGCCTCATGTTTTGGGCAATCTTTACGCGGGCCGCCTGGCCCCTCTGATCTGCACCACTTGCAGAATTTACACTTTTGGTCCCTGTTGCGTGTTTAAGCTATTTCCAGCCCTTCTAAGACCTGTAAAGTCATCTTTAAGGCCCTAAAATGATGCCTAAACATTGTGGACATGAAACATGCCCAAAAATATGTCGGATGTCGGTTCGTTTGGCCGTACGATCGCGATGTTCGCTTAATTACGACGGAATGTGCATAAGCGTGAAAGACGATCCAAATGACGCGACGAATGGATTTTTCTCATGCCAAACACTAAGGCATAATATTAGGATGCTTACATAAATTTTTGGATGTCCGGATGTATTCAGAACGTGAGTTATGCGCGAAAGTGCAAACTTATGCACTTTTTGACACTTTTAGTCCCTGAATGATCCAAAAGTTTGTTTTAGCATACCAAACCCCTCAAAGCCTATTTCTAAGCTATGTAAAGGATATATATGGTATGTTTAACTTATGGACATGTTCCGGAATGTTCGTTACAGTTCAAATTGGCATACTTTCGCAGTTTGTCAAGTTTAGTCCCTGTAAGCGAATTAACTTGTTTTTGCCATACCAAAGCCTTCAAAACTTATTTCTAAGTTATGTAAAGGTTATTTAAGGTATGTTAAGTGTATGATGGTCTCCCGGAGTATTTGTCGCATCAAACTGAGTATGTTTATGCACCAGTTTGCGTATAATTCTCTAGAAAGCGTTGTAGAGTATGAAATTGAACAAGAATTGATATGTGCAAAGCATACACATATTTATACAAATCCCAAGTATGAAATACAATATTTCCTTGGTTTAGCATTTGTTTGATGGTTGGAGTGACACAGGTGTCACAGTCTCCCCTACTTTAGGAAATTTCGTCCCGAAATTTAATTCTAGAGGAAACTCGTGAGGACAGCTGTGAAGGTTTCGCCTTATAATAGATCCATTGAACCCTTAGGTAAAACCCTGGGCCATGTTAGGATTCTTAGCGAATTTGTTAACCCTCAGAGTGAATTCCTTGAAATAGTAAAACATGAAATTTTGAACTACTGCTTGACGAACGTTTCTTATGAAGGCTTATCATAGGAAAACTTGGTGTGTGATTGAGATCAGAATTGGGGGAGTGTGAGAATAAATGACATTGGTCGAGGTCCGAGACTTCTCCCGTATCATTATTCTTGTCACTAGGTCTTAACACATGATGAAACTTCCTGTGGTTCCTGTGCACTGAATTCCATAATTATGTAGGCCTCCATAATTACGTAATTCCTTGCACAGTCCGCACAGTCCATTTCATAATCCGTAGGAAAAATTTCTTGAATAAATATGAAGCGATTTGACTAGACCACCAAAGGATCCTTTTAATTCGATCAACGAACGATCTTTTTAACTAGATCAACACATGATCTTCTTAACTAGACCGTCGTACGATCTCTTTAAATAGACCCCTTAAGGGATCATTTTTATATCATCACATGATATTTCTAATCAGATTTTCAAAATCAATCTGTTTAAGCAGACCTTTCAAGAGGTCCAATTATAGAACAATACTTTATAACCCGAGGGACTTAACTACACTGTTGAAATCCATTGAGGGTTTAAGATAGTATCTTTGGATATCCCATTATGAATCTCTCGTACGAAGATATGAAAGATTCTATGAGGATTTGGATGGATCACATACAACCACAAAACATGTAAGAAAATACATAAGCACAAATTTAGTTAACTTGATTCTTTATTTTGTTATCCTTAGGTATGGATATTAAGGCACACTAGGAATCCAACCTATGGATTTCATTTGGCACTTTAACGATTTATGAAGATCTATCTATAAAGATAGAGGGATTCTCAATAAGTGTTTGACTTTGTTTCTTAAAAGAAACGAGAGTTTAAGGTTCTTGGGGAGATCACAAGTGATCATAATATGACAGAACCATACGAGTAGTTTGTTTTTGGGTTGACATCATAAAGTTGCATCAAGCATTCACACAAACGCATAAATTTTGCATAAATAAAAACAACAAATCTTTATTTATGTAGCAACGGATTTGTCTTGAAGTGTCAAAAGATAGCAACTAAGGAAATACAAAACACTAATTGTTCACTGCTGCCTCATTGTTCATGTTTGCCTCATTGATGTTGAACACTCGCCCACGCGCTGGAGGTATGTTAACAAGCCTTGGGCAATTGTTTCTGTAGTGGGTAAGGTCACCACAGTTATAACATGACCCTGGAGGGAACCGTGCTTGAACAGCAGCAGGGTTTGCAGCAGTTTGATTTGCATAACGACAAACATTGATCAAATGTCCCAACCGCCCACAGTGGGTACATTTGTGACACTGCTCTTGCTCTAGATGATGACGGTTGCATTTGTTGCACAACGGTGCAGTACCAACATAGTTTTGTCTTTTACGAGGTTGTGTTGGCTGGTTTGGTGCAACTTGTTTGTCTTGAGCAGTTACAGCGTAGCTTTGAGAGGCTTTGCGCTTTTCCTTCTTGGACACCTCAGCACTTTCTTCCTTTGGTTCCACATGAGCAGTCTTGTCAGATGGTCTTAAGTCGCCCTTCCGAAACAGCTTGTGCTTCCTGATTTGGGATTCAGTCAGAGTGGCAGCCAATTCAATGGCTTGTCTGACAGTAGTAGGGTTGCTGCCAGTAACGATGTCCTGAACTACGTCAGGAAGCCCATCAATGTATTTCTCAATCGCCTTATCCAGAGGCGTAACCATAGTAGGGCATAACAAGCTCAATTCCTCATAGCGATCAGTATAGGCTCGATGTTCCCCACTGTCTTGCTTTAAATCATCAAATTCCCTTTCTAGAGCCCTAAGCTCATGACGAGGACAGAACTCCTTCATCATAAGAGCCCTAAGCTCGGCCCAAGTCTGTGCTAATGCAACCTCTGCACCGCGGTCTCTCATAACCCCGTTCCACCATGTAAGAGCCCTCTTCTGCAACACACTCGAAGAAAACTCGACCTTGCGATTTTCAGGACACTGAACGTGACGGAAAGTATTCTCAATGCTCTCGAACCATTGAAGAAGACCAGTTGCTCCCTCAGAACCACTAAACTTGAGTGGTTTAGCCGAGTTAAAAATCTTGAAATTGCATGGAGCATTGTTGTTGTTGTTGTTGTTGATGGCTTGGGTTATTTGAGCATAAAGATTTGGGAAGGCAGCAGCCATTTGCTGCGCGATAATTTCCGCTAGTTCGGCATTTGCCATTTGATTGTCGCGTCGGGGAGGCATTCTAAAAGAGGAAACATGAGAGGAAACGAGTGAGAGAATTAGACGAAAAGAATGAGATGAAACATATCTGATGAAAACAAGGATAGTGGTCATTTGTTTGTTACTACAAAGCAACAAACGACCTCGGTGATTAATCAAAGTAAATAGGCCAAAAAAATAATGTATCGCGAAGACATGCTCGCCTATAAGTGGACACTCACCCCAAGAGTTCCCAGGTAAGAGTGACTGGTCCGATTATATGGATTTGTACGAACACTCTAGCCTTAGAAAGAAAACTCAGGGTACAGGCATCCACTCTTCCGGATTGCACGTGTTCACATTATTTAGACCAACTTTGACGAGAGTTTTGAAAACTCAAAGGGGTTCAAAACCTTATAACAGAGGGTTCAAAACCTAGTAATCAATCATCCTAGAACGGATGATTAGTTTTCAAAGCGGTTTTGAAATTTATGTTCTTGTTGCGGTCGTCGCCTAAGGATAGGTGACGGTGTTGTTTTATGACTAAACGCAAGTAAACTCGCGTTAGGGTCCTAGGAAGGTTATAGACTAGGTCAAAGTATTACTAATAACCTAATTCCCTATAACCATGGGCTCTGATACCAACTTTTCTGTCACACCCCGACCACGTAGAACATACAAAACGTGGCGGAAACGTCGGGGAGTGTTGTAACAGAATCATTGTTTCATAACACATGGAAATTTAAATATTGTTTTATTGATTAAATGAACTCGTTGTTCTATTACAATCACATAAGTACAACTATGATCTTCCAAGTTTTAAAGTTGCTAAGGCACGAGTCCATCCTAAATGTAGCATGCATCAACAATCATCTCAAGACAGCACCTGAAACATGTGTAAAAATAGGTACGTCAGCATAAAAATGCCTGTGAGATACATAGGTTTTGTGAAAACGGAGTTCATGACTTGAGTTTGAGAAAATGTTTAGTCATGAACCTCGTATTTTTGCTTTGTCTTGTAAATCATTTGAAAAACGATAGGATCAGATGATATGTATAAATAAGAGAATAATGTATGGTTAACTGAATAACCATGTAAAATGAGTTTGTATAAGTTAAGTTTGTTTGAAAAACAATGTTTTAATAAAACGTTTATGGTATATATAAAATATACCTTGGTTTTAAGAAAGTTGAATAAGTAATATATTAAAATATATTTCAGTTCCAATATTGTTAACCCAAGTGTACTAAATAACGCCTCGGTATGTAATGCAATGAAAACACTTATATATAAGAAGTACCAGCGGCGTATCTACCATGTTTTCATCACATTACACTCGTTCTGTTATCTAAACACTAACCAAAACCAAATCGTTTGATAGATAGTATATTAAATATACTTTAGTTGTTCAAAATAATAGTTTTCAGTAGTATATTACAGGTATACCTTGGATTTATAAATAACTCATTAAACTATGCTTTAGTTTTGTAAGTAACATATCAGAATATGCTTTGGATGTGATAAATAACATATTAAACTATGTCTTGGTTTGTAAATAACATATCAAAATATGCTTTGGATGATTACAAAATATATGTTGGTTCTGTACAACACCACACATGAGAGTATATCAAACTATACTTTAAAGGTGCGATTTAAGAATTCATTCAGACCTGGTGCATCAAACTACACCTTTGAGACTATAGGGATACCACAAAGGAAATCCCTATTTGGATGGAGAAACGAATTGGTTTCAGACATTCCATGACAACAGGAATGGGGTGTCTAGTCCTATAGCGCTATATCATACTACCAATCGGTCTGGTGAACAAAATAAGTACTATTCCAACAATTACTTTTGTAATTTTTTGAGAAATCAGTGTTTAAACCATAGATAGTCATTTAGTTTGTCAAAAGATAAATATTAACATGTATAATCAATTATACTTTGAAATCATGAAAATAACAGATAGGTACACATGCTTCACCCCAAAACAGTTGAAACAGTAAAAGAGGGGAACTATGTACTCACCTGAGATTGCTTTGGATTCCTTATATAATAACCGGATAGTGCTAAAAATCACGGAATATCAACGGCACCTAATAGGTAGCTTATGTTAATATACCGGACCAAATCGGAAGGGTCGGACAGTACGCGGGTTCGTAAACCAAACGAGTATGGAGACTCGTGTAATATGGCTTAGCAAAGCCTACATACTAAAATGAAACCTAATCTAAGTGCTTACGGTCCATCACGACCCGTTTAGGTAGCTCATGCTACCCTAACGCGTCGTTCGCGTAGAACGCGTTCGGAACGCCTAACATTGCGACCACACGGTATAACCTCGGAAGGTTATAGCTATGGTCACCTAATGTGTTTGGTCGGGTCCTAATGACCGACCAAATGGGTCGGGTTCGAAAGTATAAGCGATGGTTTAAATCGCTTACCTTACGACCCTATATAAGCACTAAACTAAAAGTGACGAGCTAAGCATGTTAGAACATGCTTAACTAAGTTTAGAAACAGGTTTGGCATCAAAACAAACGGCTTTGATGCCCACGAGTAGTTTGGTTACAAAATACGCAAGAATGCGCATTTTGGCCGAAACTACGACTCGTCACTGAGCCTAGATAACGTGGTAATCAGTAGGTATGGTCACTATGGACCATAACCATCGTGATCACGCTCACGTTATGAAGTTCCATGAACTTCACATTGACCAAAAGTTGGTCAATGCAGAAAGTCAACAAAACGTTGACTTTCGGACTCGAAAAGCGAATAAAAGAGCGAAAGAAGACTTACGAAGGGTCCCCGAGTGCTAATCAAGACCAAATAGCTCAGGTATGAAACAATGGTTTCAACTTAGAGCTCTAAGATCTAATTTTGTGAATTTTACACTAAAGGGGGGGGTATTTATAGGAAAAGTGGAACCGTTAGGATCGTTTTATCGAATATCGTGCCTTGATCTCGTGCGTACATGTGTCCAAGTGGATAAGTTCAGTGAACTTGACCCTTGGCTCTTCGTTGGGTGAAAAGGCATCGCCCCTTGATCGAACGAAAGGCCAGATTCTGCATTAAATGCAAAATCTTCTGTCAGACATGTTCACGCGGCCCGCCTCATGTTTTGGGCAATCTTTACGCGGGCCGCCTGGCCCCTCTGATCTGCACCACTTGCAGAATTTACACTTTTGGTCCCTGTTGCGTGTTTAAGCTATTTCCAGCCCTTCTAAGACCTGTAAAGTCATCTTTAAGGCCCTAAAATGATGCCTAAACATTGTGGACATGAAACATGCCCAAAAATATGTCGGATGTCGGTTCGTTTGGCCGTACGATCGCGATGTTCGCTTAATTACGACGGAATGTGCATAAGCGTGAAAGACGATCCAAATGACGCGACGAATGGATTTTTCTCATGCCAAACACTAAGGCATAATATTAGGATGCTTACATAAATTTTTGGATGTCCGGATGTATTCAGAACGTGAGTTATGCGCGAAAGTGCAAACTTATGCACTTTTTGACACTTTTAGTCCCTGAATGATCCAAAAATTTGTTTTAGCATACCAAACCCCTCAAAGCCTATTTCTAAGCTATGTAAAGGATATATATGGTATGTTTAACTTATGGACATGTTCCGGAATGTTCGTTACAGTTCAAATTGGCATACTTTCACAGTTTGTCAAGTTTAGTCCCTGTAAGCGAATTAACTTGTTTTTGCCATACCAAAGCCTTCAAAACTTATTTCTAAGTTATGTAAAGGTTATTTAAGGTATGTTAAGTGTATGATGGTCTCCCGGAGTATTTGTCGCATTAAACTGAGTACGTTTATGCACCAGTTTGCGTATAATTCTCCAGAAAGCGTTGTAGAGTATGAAATTGAACAAGAATTGATATGTGCAAAGCATACACATATTTATACAAATCCCAAGTATGAAATACAATATTTCCTTGGTTTAGCATTTGTTTGATGGTTGGAGTGACACAGGTGTCACATCAAACTTTTTATTATATTATGTATCAAACTTGTATACTCGCCAACATGTTTTTGTTGATTTTATTTTAATACATATTGCAGGTTGATTGATCAAGATTCAAGAAAACAAGCTAGGATGGCATTAGAAACCCATTTTGGCAATTAATTAATGTTTGGATTTATGTTTGAATATTTGAGACTTTGTACTACTTTTCTAGTTTTAATAAAATGATTTAATTCATATTGTCACAATTAGTGTTATGTTGTTTTGAGCAATTTGTTCGTCTCATCCCGATGTTTCTGCCATCGGTTGGGGTGTGACAGATTGGTATCAGAGCCATAACTATAGGGAATTAGGTAAATTGCTATACTTTTCCCTAGTCTATAGTAGGAATACTCTGATACCAGATTGGCATCAGAGCCATAACTATAGGGAATTAGGAATGCCTTGCCTAGTCTATAGTTTAAGAGCTTATTCACTATGTGTTGCTTAAAACAACTTCCTTTCTATCTTCTTTGCTTCCCTCTACTTTCTTGGACTTTTAACATACATGCCTTTCCTAAGGCTAACACAATACACACTTGGAGGCTTTGAAGACACTCATGTAACACAATCGAAACGATTCGTCAAGATAGGGGTGATTCCCACATTTGGTGATGACTTTAACTCAGCTATAGTTTGAATTTTGCACGAAATCTACCCTCAAGTTAGGAGTGATATCCAAATCTTGAAGGGAATTTCCATTTCATACTCTAGTGGACCCTTATTTTTTGATAAGTACCAACCACGTTAGGGTACGATGTTATCAAGCTAGAGGTGAAACTCACATCTTGTTTAACTAGTCCCACTCCTCGATTTTTCATTCTTGCCAAAGTTTCGATTTTCCCAATCGATTAAGGACGTGTAGTAACTGGAAGGACAAATATCGTTAATCGCTTCTCGATGAGAGTATTTGTCTATTAGGCCAAAGCACGCTTCCTTAATTCGAAAAGGACTTCGATTTACTTTAGAGTAGTCGTATGTTACGTTCCGTGACAATCCATTTTTTTAATCTCTTTTATGCTATCTCAATTTTCATGTGTTTTACATTTGTATGATATATCATTTCAATTTAATACATGCATGCTACTATGTTATATTGGATTCGTGATTACTGGGTTATTCTTATGTGATGAACTTGTCTTTTAACCCACACCTTAACATGTATAGCACTATGCGTAGTGCTATAGGAGTAGCGCTCGCCCGTATTCTAGTGGTCATGTTAAGTCTTTCAATTGCGGTACACGATGGGTTGACCTGTTTATTCACATGCCAGTGATACGTTAATCTTGTAACTAAGTATGTCATGTGGATTGTTCTACCTTTTTATGCAACTACTCATCAAGATAGTAGTAATTCCCTTACCTTAATGATTAGCTCCACTCACTTTTCAACTTCACCAATGAGCTCGGGGTGATTTCCTTACCTCAGAGGTAGTTACTCATTTTTTTTTAAACTTTATATTTGAACGATTCTTTTATTTCAAGCTTGGAAACACGAATCGCACTATCTTCGCAATCTAAAACAACAAATAATAATAATAATCTCTCATGAACAAACTAAATTTACGATGCTTTCATTATCTATGTTACACTATGTGAAATTCATGATTATGCTATGTGAAACTAATTGAACCTTTTGTATGTTATGTGAAACTATGTGCTACGTGATACGCATTCATGAAAACAATTTTCTTAAACAAACATTGTGATCAAGCCTCATTTATTCTCTCTTTTCAATTTTTTTTAGATGTCATCTTTTCAAAAAGTTTTCCTTTTAGATTTCGAGGACGAAATCTCCTAAAATAGGGGATACTGTAACATCCGTCAAAATTGTTTTCCAAAATCCGACCCGTTTTGAATTTTGGATCCTAATCCTTGAACCTTAGAAATTTTTGCGAATCGTCAAAAGATGTTATCCTAATTTAATTCGTTATAAATATGGTTATTTATTTATTGTTTATAATTAACTAATTTTACAATTTGAAAGTTTTACTCTTTTATTTTTATCTAGTTAGTTCGTTGGGTTTTAAAGTTAGTATAAGTTAACCTAACTAATTAATTAAACCTTTCAAGATTGAGGTAATGCATGAACCGTAGTATTTGTGATGATACCAACATCTACTATCAAATGATCATGACATGCATACACTATGTTACCTATACTTATATACACACTTATCTTTTCCAAAATCAAATAAATTATATTTTAATAAGCATAACAATCTTTATATTATCTTATAACTTTTCGAAAAGTAAAGTTCATATATGATATTTTATGTTTATCACAAGTCACAACTAATCATTTGCAAATAACATCACTATAGAGTTATTCTATTATAAATGCAGTTTGCCGCTCAAAATGATAAGGAACAGTGAAACTTTATTTCTTTTTAAAGAACCTTCGTTTTCAGTTCCGTGATTATTATTATCATTAACACGTTTCCGTTTCAATCGATTATGAAAAAAAACGCTGATTTTTCGGTGATTATTATTACACACTCGCAACGTATTGCCATAAATTTCGAGTCAAGTATAGGCTATAAATAACGACATCCCCACATCATCCATCTCGACACCATCACAACCTCCTTTCGTTACACTCCAAGCATCGTCGGAGAAGACGACCGGAGTCTTGACAGAACCTACGGCTCGTTACGTTGCGAACTGAACGCCGCCCGGATCACGTGGAACTCACCGGAGCATCCCGAAGACACCAGAGTTCACCGGAGCACAAGTCGGAACAGTAACACGTGCCGGAGCAGTCGAAGCTCGCCGGAGTCGAGTCAAAAGTCCACAACGGGAACTGTTTTTCATCGTGTTTGGTATAATCCTTTCGCGGTCCCCTTTTTTTTCTATTTTGTATATCTTGAACAAACTGCTAAGCCTTTGAAAGACACTAAGCATACAAACTAAAATGGAGTTTAAAGGCTTGTACTTGCCATGCTGGTTCTTCTGTTTGAGTATTTTTGAATACATGAAACAGTGTAGCCAACCTACATTTCGTAGCACTTTTCTTTTTTTTTTTCTTAATAAATAATCTTTTATATTTCCATTATCTTTCTTTAATAATAAACCCCAAAATTGATTAATTACCAAACTACCCTAACTTTTATGTAACATTATTAACGGGTTAAATTGTATTATTTAATTTAATTAAATTGTAAACCATAAAATATTAGATTTCTTATTTAATCTACAATTATTAACCAGATCATTATCATTGGGATAATCGCTTCCCCGTTCGTTACTTTGGAATTCTCCATCCTTTACCCGTACGTTCTTACAAGAATTCGCAACGCAATCAATGTGAGTATACATGACCCATTTTCCATTTTAACACTTTTGGGTGCAATATGTATTCTATATCAATCACATTATTCACTTCAAAGAGCTTTATGCACACTCTATCCAAATTGCACGTGATACATTTGATTCATGTTATACATGTTATGCTATTGTAAACTCTCATGACTATGTGTTCATTAACTTTGCAAGCCTCCCCTAACAATGGTAGCGCTATAGGTTGAGAAACGCCCCTCCCATTATTCTCGCGGGTATTGTTAGGTTAATCTATGTTAAAACCTCCCGTTATTCTTTGGGATAGGCACGTTAATTGCGTTAAACTTTGGTTTGGACACATAGAGTAACATCGTTTCGAGTATATACTGTTAATGTGAAATCATGTTATTCACGTTGGATATTAGCAACTTCAAACTTTTTATTATATTATGTATCAAACTTGTATACTCGCCAACATGTTTTTGTTGATTTTATTTTAATACATATTGCTGGTTGATTGATCAAGATTCAAGAAAACAAGCTAGGATGGCATTAGAAACCCATTTTAGCAATTAATTAATGTTTGGATTTATGTTTGAATATTTGAGACTTTGTACTACTTTTCTAGTTTTAATAAAATGATTTAATTCATATTGTCACAATTACTGTTATGTTGTTTTGAGCAATTTGTTCGTCTCATCCCGATGTTTTCGCCATCGGTTGGGGTGTGACAGATTGGTATCAGAGCCATAACTATAGGGAATTAGGTAAATTGCTATACTTTTCCCTAGTCTATAGTAGGAATACTCTGATACCAGATTGGCATCAGAGCCATAACTATAGGGAATTAGGAATGCCTTGCCTAGTCTATAGTTTAAGAGCTTATTCACTATGTGTTGCTTAAAACAACTTCCTTTCTATCTTCTTTGCTTCCCTCTACTTTCTTGGACTTTTAACATACATGCCTTTCCTAAGGCTAACACAATACACACTTGGAGGCTTTGAAGACACTCATGTAACACAATCGAAACGATTCATCAAGATAGGGGTGATTCCCACATTTGGTGATGACTTTCACTCAGCTATACTTTGAATTTTGCATGAAATTGTCACACCCCGATTTCCACGTGTCTCACCGGTGGGCCGGGTGGGGGATTATCGTGACGTAGTTGGCAACATTATAGTCAAACCACACAATATATATGAATGCACAGCGAAAGCATAAAGATAATATATTTCAACGTTAAGTGTAATATCAAAGTATCACCATTGTTGAAAAATCCACAGGGAATCAATGTTAATAACAAAAGTATTGTTCAACAGACTTCAGGCATCTTAAGCTTGCGAGACTTCTAGTGATGCTAAGGAGAAATCCCAGCCAATTACGCATAGTACCTGCATTTAGTCTTTTTGGGAAAATACGTCAGTTTACACTGGTAAATACATTCAACTGACACTTTTGTAAAATGTTTGATAAAGTTGGTTTAAATGCACAAGGCACAAACTCTTTATACCTTGGGATAATTTATAATCAAATCTTGTAAAGAATTACATGTTACTATGCGTTCGGTCGCCCGGGTCGTGCCGGGTTAAAGTTTAATAGACACACCACATAGCATAAAACCGTGGCGGGTAACCAACGGCTACACTTTTATAGTCATGGACATAATGCCGGGTGTACGCCTACACCCGGATGTCGAGGTCGTGGCCATTCGTAAATGCTGCCAAGCATATCCGGGACATGGTCATTAAGCCCCCAAAGGCGTAAAGCCAACAAAACAAGTTTTTAAACGGGTCACATTGATAATACCCAACTACTAATGAGTTGGGGTCAATTGCCCGACCAAGCGGTATTTTAAATACCGTAACCCAAGCCCGTATAACGGAAAATAAGTTAAAAGTATTTACCTTTGCAAGTATAATTCCTTAATTGAAATAAATTGCAGATAGCTTTTACTGGTCCCCTATTCTGGAACGAAGGTTTCAATTTACCTATTAGAATCCTAACGGGTCTTTAATTTAGTCGTAGCTTAGACCGGTCAGTTTGAATGGATAATTACGGTTTAATCGCGTGAAAGGCGAAAACCGTGAATGGAGTGTGATTTTGACCCAACAAGTTTGAAGACTTGTTTTATATGGGTATAATAATCATACTCTGGATTTTGGGGTCAAGACAATATGGTTTAACCCGTTTCGGCTAATTTATGTAAACTAGTTACATAAGCCGAACCGTGCGCGCAAAAGGCGTAACGGGTAACCGTAAGAGTCCTACACTGTTTTCCTAAGTCAATATGCTTTAAAGAGGTTGTGGTATCTATAGGATACCTTCCATAATGCCCGTAACGAGTTTAAGTTCATATTATGCCCCGTAGGGGTATTTCGGTCTTTTTAAAGATTATAAAAGAGGTTTCAGAGTTCTACAGGAAATCTGAATTTCCCGAACAGTTTATAAAGTCTAAAATACTTTATTTATTAATTAAAATTAGTAGCAACTGGAATCGGGTCAAAAGACCTTGTAGAACTCAAGTTATGGCCGAAAAGGGTGTATTCGGTATTTACCGAACCGTTGCCATAACCGCAGGTTATGAGCAGGTTAAAAATAATTAAAAATCTTTAAAAATCCCAAAATATTATTTTACATCAGTGAGTAAAAGGTTTGGTGTCGAAATCCGGGTTTAGATAGGCGTTATGCTAATTGCGCTATTTAATTACTAAAGTTTCGCAATTTGCGCTATTTAGCATAGCTCCTATTCTGGACCTCGGATTGACATGAAATTTTAGGGACATGCTTAGAAATCAGTAACTAAGGTTATGATTCTTTCACATGCCCGAAATTCTCGTTTTAAATCAAAAAGGGCGTTACGGTCAACTTTTAAGCATTTAACGGAAATGTGTAAAAGACTCGGAGAAACAACGAACCGGTCACAGAGGGTTATACCATCATGTAACCTGGTCCTAAGAGAGTCCTAAGGCATATCTAAATCAAACTTTAACAGGTCAGAACTGAAGTCAATGCAAAAGTCAAACTTTTACGACTTTCGGCTCCGAACCGGGTCAAAACAGAAAATGGTCGGATCAAACAAGCTTAGATTAGTTTATATACTTATTATCATGTTTTATGAGTGTTCAAACAGGTTACATATCATCTACATTACAGATTATGCAAGAAATCGCAAAATGGCATTTCTGTTGACTTTTTCTAAGCACGTTTGACTCGACATTTGGACTAGTTAGAGTGAGAATCAGAGGGTGCCCTTTTAGGGGTTTAAAGCCCACATGATTACCAACACATAACTATCTTTGATTCGACAAACCACTGGACCATTTGTGATTTATCGCAAAGTCAATCGTTAATTACGACGGATTGACTTTTAAGCTAAACTAAGCAAAAACTAAGCCACAAAAGGGTAGAAACACTTACAGAATCTTGGTGCACGACTTAGAATGTTAGAAGAGTGCTTGAGAGCTCCAGAGATGGTTTAGAATGCAGGTTTGAGGTGTGTTTCACTTATGCACAATGCCTTGCCTTTTATAGTGAAAAATGAGGCTTAGGATCATTACACATCAACCTACAAGGCATCATGGATGTTCAGCAGGTGGCCCTGGATGCTAGGGGTCATGTAGAGGGCGCCCATGCTTCATTTATTGCTCAAATGATCGTTCACAACTTCAAACAGCAAGTCAGTCCAAGAATTCTGCATCTGGGACTTGTACGCGGCTCGCATTAGGATTCAGCAACTCACACGCGGGCCGCATGGATCCTAATGTCAGAAAACGTATCTTCCTCTGGCGCGCGGCCCGCATTAGCTCTACCTTATACTTAACGCGGCCCGCCTGAGGGTTAATTATCAAGATTTTCAAATCTTTTGTAATGATTAGCCTGACCTTTCGGTTTCGAAGGGGTAACTTTGCGATTTGGCCCTCGATTATTTACGATTAAGGGCCTCGTGACTTTTACCCGCATTGTTAAGCCCCCGGTTAGTTTAATTACTATCCGAAAAGCCTTAACTTTCATTGTTGACGCCTTTAACCCCTCGCATACGAATTTGATCATAACTTTCTCGTTTTAAAACGGAACTTCGCGAAATTTACGTAGTATATTCTAGTGAGCGTATTTTACTGTTACAAAGCCTTGGGTTCCTCAAAGGGTCACTCAGAGGTATAAATTAAACATGTTGACACAATTAACCCCTGTAGCTTGTAATCTCTCACTTTCTCCGCGTTTTGCTCCGTACGATCCATGATTTATTCGTTTGAAGGTACTAGCATCATTTAGGGTTACTATACAGTATATTTACCCTTCGTTGACATTTGTAACCCTCGAATTTACATACTTTCAAGGTTTGTCAACTTTAGTCCTTTATTTAATATTTAATGCCACGTGTAAACTCATGACACATGTTAACACATTATTGGACACAAAATTTCGAGGTGTTACATCCTCACCCCCTTAAAATAAATCTCGACCCGAGATTTACTGAAATAAATAAGGGTATTTCTCTTTCATCGTGGATTTAACCTCCCACGTGAATTCGGGACCTCTTCGGGCATCCCATTTGACCTTAACAATAGGTACATGCTTCCTTCGAAGCTTCTTTACCTGTCGATCTTCAATCGACAAAGGTTTCTCCACAAATTTCAAGCTCTCATCTATATGCACATCTGTGTGTGGTATCACCAATGATTCATCAGCGAAGCACTTCTTTAGATTGCAGATGTGGAACACATTGTGAATTCCATTGAGCTCCTCTGGTAAGTTCAACTTGTAGGCAACTGACCCGACACGTTCGATAACCTCGAAAGGTCCTATGTATCTCGGGCTTAGTTTGCCTTTCTTACCGAAACGCATCACCCCTTTCCAGGGTGATACTTTAAGTAACACTTTTGACCTACTTCGAAGTGAAAATCTTTACGCTTTGGATCCGCGTAACTCTTCTGCCTATCTCGGGCAGCTTTGAGACGGTCTCGAATCTGGACAATCTTGTCCGTCGTCTCGAAGACTATCTCCAGTCCTGATAATTGGACATCTCCAACTTCCGCCCAACAAACAGGCGATCTACACTTTCTACCGTATAATGCGTCGAAAGGCGCAGCCTTAATGCTGGTATGGTAGCTATTGTTGTAAGAGAATTCGATAAGTGGTAGGTTCTTATCCCAACTACCACACAAATCGATAGCACATGCACGTAGCATGTCTTCCAACGTTTGAATAGTACGCTCACTCTGACCGTCTGTCTGAGGATGGTAAGCCGTACTAAAATTCAAACATGTGCCCAAAGATTGCTGGAAGCTTTTCTAGAAATGAGACGTGTATCTAGTATCTCTGTCGGAGATAATAGACACAGGTATGCCATGTAAGTCTACAATCTTATCAACGTATAACTGGGCTAACATGTCGGAGCTATAAGTCTCCTTGATGGGTAAGAAATGAGCTGACTTAGTCAGTCTGTCGACTATAACCCATATTGTGTCATTTCCTTTCCTCGTCTTGGGTAACTTGGTAATAAAATCCATAGTTACACATTCCCACTTCCATTCGGGAAGTTCAGGCTGTTGTAGCAAGCCTGATGGCTTTTGATGCTCAGCCTTGACTTGCGCACAAGTTAAGCATTTGGCTACCATGCTCAGCCTGATGGCTTTTGATGCTCAGCCTTCACTATGTGTTGCTTAAAACAACTTCCTTTCTATCTTCTTTGCTTCCCTCTACTTTCTTGGACTTTTAACATACATGCCTTTCCTAAGGCTAACACAATACACACTTGGAGGCTTTGAAGACACTCATGTAACACAATCGAAACGATTCATCAAGATAGGGGTGATTCCCACATTTGGTAATGACTTTCACTCAGCTATACTTTGAATTTTGCACGAAATCTACCCTCAAGTTAGGTGTGATATCCAAATCTTGAAGGGAATTTCCATTTCATACTCTAGTGGACCCTTATCTTTTGATAAGTACCAACCACGTTAGGGTACGATGTTATCAAGCTAGAGGTGAAACTCACATCTTGTTTAACTAGTCCCACTCCTCGATTTTTCATTCTCGCCAAAGTTTCGATTTTCCCAATCGATTAAGGACGTGTAGTAACTGGAAGGACAAATATCGTTAATCGCTTCTCGATGAGAGTATTTGTCTATTAGGCCAAAGCACGCTTCCTTAATTCGAAAAGGACTTCGATTTACTTTAGAGTAGTCGTATGTTACGTTCCGTGACAATCCATTTTTTTAATCTCTTTTATTCTATCTCAATTTTCATGTGTTTTACATTTGTATGATATATCATTTCAATTTAATACATGCATGCTACTATGTTATATTGGATTCGTGATTACTGGGTTATTCTTATGTGATGAACTTGTCTTTTAACCCACACCTTAACATGTATAGCACTATGCGTAGTGCTATAGGAGTAGCGCCCGCCCGTATTCTAGTGGTCATGTTAAGTCTTTCAATTGCGGTACACGATGGGTTGACCTGTTTATTCACATGCCAGTGATACGTTAATCTTGTAAGTAAGTATGTCATGTGGATTGTTCTACCTTTTTATGCAACTACTCATCAAGATAGGAGTGATTTCCTTACCTTAATGATTAGCTCCACTCACTTTTCAACTTCACCAATGAGCTCGGGGTGATTTCCTTACCTCAGAGGTAGTTACTCATTTTTTTTGAAACTTTATATTTGAACGATTCTTTTATTTCAAGCTTGGAAACACGAATCGCACTATCTTCGCAATCTAAAACAACAAATAATAATAATAATCTCTCATGAACAAACTAAATTTACGATGCTTTCATTATCTATGTTACACTATGTGAAATTCATGATTATGCTATGTGAAACTAATTGAAACTTTTATATGCTATGTGAAACTAATTGAACCTTTTGTATGCTATGTGAAACTATGTGCTATGTGATACGCATTCATGAAAACAATTTTCTTAAACAAACATTGTGATCAAGCCTCATTTATTCTCTCTTTTCAATTTTTTTAGATGTCATCTCTTCAAAAAGTCTTCCTTTTAGATTTCGAGGACGAAATCTCCTAAAATAGGGGAGACTGTAACATCCGTCAAAATTGTTTTCCAAAATCCGACCCGTTTTGAATTTTGGATCCTAATCCTTGAACCTTAGAAATTTTTGCGAATCGTCAAAAGATTTTATCCTAATTTAATTCGTTATAAATATGGTTATTTATTTATTGTTTATAATTAACTAATTTTACAATTTGAAAGTTTTACTCTTTTATTTTTATCTAGTTAGTTCGTTAGGTTTTAAAGTTAGTATAAGTTAACCTAACTAATTAATTAAACCTTTCAAGATTGAGGTAATGCATGAACCGTAGTGTTTGTGATGATACCAACATCTACTATCAAATGATCATGACATGCATACACTTGTTACCTATACTTATATACACACTTATCTTTTCCAAAATCAAATAAATTTTATTTTAATAAGCATAACAATCTTTATATTATCTTATAACTTTTCGAAAAGTAAAGTTCATATATGATATTTTATGTTAATCACAAGTCACAACTAATCATTTGCAAATAACATCACTATAGAGTTATTCTATTATAAATGCAGTTTGCCGCTCAAAATGATAAGGAACAGTCAAACTTTATTTCTTTTTAAAGAACCTTCGTTTTCATTTCCGTGATTATTATTATCATTAACACGTTTCCGTTTCAATCGATTATGAAAAAAAACGCTGATTTTTCGGTGATTATTATTACACACTCGCAACGTATTGCCATAAATTTCGAGTCAAGTATAGGCTATAAATAACGACATCCCCACATCATCCATCTCGACACTATCACAACCTCCTTTCGTTACACTCCAAGCATCGTCGGAGAAGACGACCGGAGTCTTGACAGAACCTACGGCTCGTTACGTTGCGAACTGAACGCCGCCCGGATCACGTGGAACTCACCGGAGCATCCCGAAGACACCGGAGCTCACCGGAGCACAAGTCGGAACAGTAACACGTGCCGGAGCAGTCGAAGCTCGCCGGAGTCGAGTCAGAAGTCCACAACGGGAACTGTTGTTCATCGTGTTTGGTATAATCCTTTCGCGGTCCCCTTTTTTTCTATTTTGTATATCTTGAACAAACTGCTAAGCCTTTGAAAGACACTAAGCATACAAACTTAAATGGAGTTTAAAGGCTTGTACTTGCCATGCTGGTTCTTCTGTTTGAGTATTTTTGAATACATGAAACAGTGTAGCCAACCTACATTTCGTAGCACTTTTTTTTTCTTAATAAATAATCTTTTATATTTCCATTATCTTTCTTTAATAATAAACCCCAAAATTGATTAATTACCAAACTACCCTAACTTTTATGTAACATTATTAACGGGTTAAATTGTATTATTTAATTTAATTAAATTGTAAACCATAAAATATTAGATTTCTTATTTAATCTACAATTATTAACCAGATCGTTATCATTGGGATAATCGCTTCCCCGTTCGTTACTTTGGAATTCTCCATCCTTTACCCGTACGTTCTTACAAGAATTCGCAACGCAATCAATGTGAGTATACATGACCCATTTTCCATTTTAACACTTTTGGGTGCAATATGTATTCTATATCAATCACATTATTCACTTCAAACAGCTTTATGCACACTCTATCCAAATTGCACGTGATACATTTGATTCATGTTATACATGTTATGCTATTGTAAACTCTCATGACTATGTGTTCATTAACTTTGCAAGCCTCCCCTAACAATGGTAGCGCTATAGGTTGAGAAACGCCCCTCTCGTTATTCTCGCGGGTATTGTTAGGTTAATCTATGTTAAAACCTCCCGTTATTCTTTGGGATAGGCACGTTAATTGCGTTAAACTTTGGTTTGGACACATAGAGTAACATCGTTTCGAGTATATACTGTTAATGTGAAATCATGTTATTCACGTTGGATATGAGCAACTTCAAACTTTTTATTATATTATGTATCAAACTTGTATACTCGCCAACATGTTTTTGTTGATTTTATTTTAATACATATTGCAGGTTGATTGATCAAGATTCAAGAAAACAAGCTAGGATGGCATTAAAAACCCACTTTAGCAATTAATTAATGTTTGGATTTATGTTTGAATATTTGAGACTTTGTACTACTTTTCTAGTTTTAATAAAATGATTTAATTCATATTGTCACAATTAGTGTTATGTTGTTTTGAGCAATTTGTTCGTCTCATCCCGATATTTCTGCCATCGGTTGGGGTGTGACAACACCGAGTTCTGCTGGCAGGTTCAGTTTGTAAGCTACTTTGCCTATTCTTTCTATAATCTCGAATGGTCCGACATACCGCGGATTGAGTTTGCCCCTTTTGCCAAAACGAACCACACCCTTCCAGGGTGAGACTTTGAGTAGCACTCGATCCCCAACTTGGAACTCAAGTGGTTTCCTGCGCTTATCAGCGTAACTTTTCTGACGGTCACGAGCCGCCGCCATGCGTTGCCGTATCTGTGCAATCCGTTCAGTAGCATCAACTACCATTTCTGGTCCTGTGATTTGACTATCCCCCACCTCTGCCCAACAGAGAGGTGACCAGCATTTACGTCCGTACAATGCCTCGAATGGAGTGGCTTGAATGCTGGTGTGGTAACTGTTATTGTACGAGAACTCCACTAAAGGGAGATGCTTTTCCCAGCTGTTGCCAAAATCAATAACACATGCCCGAAGCATGTCTTCTAGGGTTTGAATCGTGCGCTCAGACTGCCCATCCGTCTGAGGGTGATATGTTGTGCTCATGTCTAATCGAGAGCCAAAAGATTTGTGCATTGCTTGCCACAGTTCTGAAGTAAATCGTGCATCACGATCCGAAATAATAGAGGTTGGCACCCCGTGCCTTGAGACAACTTCCTTGAGATATACGTCTGCTAGAGTGGAGAACTTGTCTGTTTCTTTAATAGCCTGGAAGTGTGCAGACTTTGTGAGTCGATCCACGATCACCCAAATGGTATCGTTTCCACATTGAGATCTAGGCAGGCCAGTAACAAAATCCATGGAAATCTCCTCACATTTCCACTGTGGTATCTTGGGTTGCTGAAGTAGGCCTGATGGTTTCTGGTATTCCGTCTTGACTCTCGCACAAGTCAAACACTTGCCGACGTAAGTTGCAATGTGGGCCTTCATGCTAGGCCACCAATACGTAGTCCTGATGTCATGGTACATTTTATCCGAACCTGGATGTACCGAGTAGCGAGACTTATGTGCTTCGTCCATTACCAGCTCGCGTAAGTTTCCATATAGTGGGACCCAAATACGCCCCGTTACGTAGTAGGCGCCGTCTTCCTTCTGTTCTAATCGTTGTCTTGAGCCACGTAAGGCTTCAGCCCTTACGTTTTCTGGTTTCAATGCTTCTACCTGAGCATCTCGTATCTGTCCAAGAAGACCAGATTGAATAGTAAGCTGTAGTGCTCGCACGCGTCTTGGTAGAGTATCTTTTCGGCTGAGGGCGTCAGCCACAACGTTGGCTTTGCCTGGATGGTACTTGATGGCACATTCGTAGTCGTTAAGTAGTTCAACCCATCGACGTTGACGCATGTTCAATTCCTTCTGCTTGAAGATATGCTCGAGACTCCTATGATCGGTGTAGATAGTGCACTTGGTACCGTACAGGTAGTGTCGCCATATCTTGAGTGCGAAAACAACAGCTCCCAGCTCTAAATCATGCGTCGTGTAGTTCCGTTCGTGAACCTTAAGTTGGCGCGAAGCGTAGGCAATGACTTTGTCGCGCTGCATTAACACACATCCAAGACCCTGAATGGATGCATCACTGTTGGTGCACTACATCTGCTGATTACGTCTTGTATCGAGTCATAAGTCTTAGATATTAGATCTGGGCATAATATGAGAAATAGTAAGATTGTATAGATTTTAGTATATTGGATCGCTCATATGTCCATTAGGAATTAGGGCCGCTCGAGTGACCATGTTGGACCGCTCGAATGGCAACTTGTATGGATCGCTCGAACGTCATCAGGTAGGACCGCACTTGTGACTTATGGTTGGGCCGCTTATTGAGCCTGTCCAATAAGCGGTTCCAGTTGCCAATAAATACCTGATGAGCGATCTCATTTGTAACGGTTGGTCGAATCTCGTACCGAAGTGCTGCCGGATCGAGAACTGGTTGTATTTACCGTCAAATCAATACAGAAAGTGTTTAAAGTGTATTGCAAGCTATTCCTACGTTGATTACTTGTTATTCCGCACCTGTAATTGACGAAAACGCCTCTGATCGACTCATTCGGGTCGCCAAACGATCCTACAATTGGTATCAGAGCTTCAGGAGGAGGAGTTCTACAGGAATTAGCTGAAAATCATCAAAGTTTCTGTCTTCTACTCATTCTTTTTCAGATTCAGACATTTTCAACGGTCGAAATTTGCTGAAAATCTCAGGGATTGTGCGCATTAGTACAGAGACAAATCCTTGAAAGTTTGGTGTTGAAATTCAAAGAAATAGTGTGCCAAAATGATGTCCGAAAGTGGATCGCTTTTCTGAACTGTTGTGGACCGCTCGAAATTAACAGTTCTGGACCGCTTATTCGTACGATTGAGAACCGCTTATTCGGTCAAGTAGTTAATTCGCTCGAAATTTCTTAGTTGAACCGCTTATTGGACCTTGATTTCTTGGATCGCTTCAAATTCATTTTGTGAACCGCTCAAACGGATAGTTTTGTGAACCGCTTGATCGAACAAGTGTTTGGACCGCTTTTCTGGAATATCACTCGGACCGCTTATTGGACCCATCCTGGTTCGCTCATTTGATCATATTGGACCGCTGTTGTGGCAAATTGAATACTTAGACCGCTTTTGTGTACGACTGATATTTGGATTCGCTTTTAAGGCTGTTTGAAATATTTTTCGAAAATTTGAAAATGGACGAGGATTTCTATAAAGCGTTCGCTACTCCAAGTACTTCAATCACTGCTATTCAAAAAACAATGCTAGAAAACGAAACCGGGACAATGCAAAAACCTCCCAAGTTAATGAACATCGAAGAATACAAAGGTTGGGAAGGTCGGTTTGAGAATTGGGTGCAAGCGAATTATCTTGATGCTTGGGAATGCGTAGAAACAAAGTATGTTCGACCATTAAACGATGATGAAGAACCAGTTCCAATCAAAGATCTTAGAGATGATGAGAGGAAGAAGTACAAAAATGAGAAAATGATGCTAAGTCTTCTTCAACAGGCAGTCAAAGAAGATATCATGGTTCTTTTACAGCACAATGGAATGTCGTACTCGATCTGGAAAGATTTACGGTCGAAGTTTAGGGGAAGTGAAGAGATGGTTAAAAGTAAGAAGTCGCTTCTAAAGAAAGAATTTGATCTCTTTCATGGGTTAAAGAATGAGAGTACACGTGAGATTATTGAACGATATTGTAACTTGCTTGCAAATATGAAAAGGTTGAGTATTGAAAAGAGTAATGAAGAATTGATTGACAAACTTGCTGATGCGTTGCCATATGAGAGTTAGGGCACATATTTGATGATGCTCAGAAACAACAAAGGTTTTAGCAATCTGACGCTCAGTAAGTTTATCGAAAAGATTGAAGCTTAAGAAATGGAGCAGAGGAAAGTGATTAGAATGAAAGACTTCGATGGTGAACAAGACATCAGGTTATATTATAAAACTGGGGTAAATGAGAAATCGTCGAATTCATCCCCAAAGATTGTGACTGGTATGAGTGCCAAGAGCTTATCTGAAAGTCCATCATCTGGATCAAGCAGCAAAACCAGCTTTACTTCATTTCCATCATTCGATCCAAACATCTCAGCAACTAAAAACGGGAGAAAGTTACAGTGCAACATTGTATTGAATCTTGAGAATGATCAAGATTATTCTGAAGAAATTGCCAAAAATCAAATGTCTTTGTTAGGAATGGTTTTGGAATCTTACACTTGTTTTGTTGCAGGTCGTATCGGCAATCCAATGCTAACCAAAGAAGATTATGACCAGATAGATGCAGAGGAAATGGAGCTGATGGACATAAAGTGGTGTCTGGCTAGTGTTTTACGGAGGGCTGAGAAGTTCAAACAAATCACGGGGAGAGATGATCTTCGTGATGCTAATGTTTCTACTTTAGGTTTTGACAAATCTAAAGTTACTTGTTTTCGGTGCAGGGAAAAAGGACATTTCAAGAGAGAGTGCACAAACCGAGAAGCAAGTGGAGCTCAAAATCCGTTCAACAACAACAACGATTATTATCGCAAAGCCATCTACCACCAAGTTGGTCAATCATCTCAACAGCAAAAACATCAAGCTCAGACTGCACATGGAAGAGATGTGATTGAAGATACCGGAAAGAGAGCTTGTGTGGTTAATCCAAATCAAAAGCAATCATTTACCTGGGATAATTACATTCCAGAAAATGGAAAAGCTTGTTTGATTGATCAAGAAGATGAAAAGCTTGCAGAAGGTTTTAGCTGGGCAAATTTTACTTGGGATGATTATGTTCCTGATCAAACCACAGCTTACACTGCATTCACAGCAAAGATTGTAGATGATAGTGATGATGATACAGAGTATTGGGTGAGAAAATACAGAGAAGATATGAAGTTGCTTGCTGAGAGTGATAGCGAAGACGAAAAAGTCAAGAAGGAGAAGAAAAAGAAGAAGCTCAAAACACCGGTGAGTAGTGATGATGAAGAAGTGCCGGTGGTGAGAAGGCAAAAGATGACAGAAGTGCCTAAGTTTAAAGTTGAAGAAGGTGTTGATGCAAAAGAAGTTTCGGTGAAATGTGAAAACTGCGAGATTGTGAAGAAACAGAACAGCACGTTGATTTACAACTTAAACAGTCTGAAGGAGTCTTATGATGTGCTGAACAAGACAATGAATCAGTACAATCAAACCAGTGAAGAGCAAGCTGTTGCGATGAAGACACTTCAGGGAGCTTTTATGACAAAACAAAAAGTTGTAAACAATTACATTGAAAAATGTGCTGCTTTAGAACAAAAGCTTGAGTTGCAAAGAATCGAAACGGAGAGAGTTAATCGTTTATTGAAAAGTTACTCATGTACTTCCTATGTGATTGACAGGATTTATCCTACTGTTGAGAGCATGAAGGTATGGGAAGAGGATGATGTAATTGAAGAGAATGCAGCTGGAGTTGACGCTAGTGAAAAGATTGCTGACAAGAAGAAGAGTGACAAGAAAAAGGATACTGAAAAGACGTCATCTGGTAAGAAGAAACGTGTCAGTTATAATAGATGTCCACCTCCACTGGAAAACGGATATTTGCCTAGACATCCTAACGATGAAAGAGTCAAAAAGGCTACAAATTTACAGTGGGAGTCAGAGTCGTCAGTCAATCTTCCTGAAAATATTGATGTTGTGTTTACATCGTCTGACACTGATCAACAGTCTCAATTGATGAAGAAAGTTGTGGATCATGTGTTAGATAGTGATGACAGTGACGAGTCAAAATCGGAGTCAGCGTCAGAGTCAAAATCTGAGTCAAAAACTCCGGTGCAAACAGAAAAACAGGGAAAATTAGTTTATGATAGAAAGTTTTTGTTGTCAAAATCTAATTTGGATGATGGATTGTTTAAAGTGGCTTACACTTTGAATAATTCTGACAAATTATATTCTGATGAGGAATTTCCTTTAAGAGGTGTCAAAACTGAATTGATAAACAAGGTTTTCAAACTCATAGAAATTAATATTTCTGAAATTAAAGACTTATGTTTTAATGAAAAACCTAAAAAATACACCTCAAGAGTTCAACAGAGATTAAACAAGAAAAAGAATTACAGTTCTGGTTCAGATTTCCAAAAGAGATCAAACCATAGCGGTAATTTCAAAAAGAAAGGCCTTGGATTTACTCCGACAGAAAAACAGAAAAATGAAAAATATGTTCGTGATTTTAAATCCAAAATGTCCTTTGTTTCAGGTACATCAACTGATGAAGAAGAAAAGACATGTTTCTGGAGAGAAAAGAACAGTGAATTTTTGAAAAAGAAACAAACTGAATTAAAGAAAGACTCGAGAACCTGTTTCAAGTGCAACAACGTTGGACATATCGCCAAAGATTGTTCTCAGGCGATACAATCAAAACAGGGAGTTTTTCGTAAAATCTCAGAAAAGGTGTTTGCGTTCGAATCACCACTTGATCGAACAAAATTGTTCAAAGATTCTATTTTTGAAATTGGTGAGAGTTCGAACAAGTTTTACAAAAAGAGAGCCAAATCTGACAATCAGAAATGGGTTGTGAAGAAGGTTGGTGAAAGCTCTAGCGATGATTCTGATAGATCAAAATCAGAGGAGCTATCTTCGGGCGATGAAACTGATTCCATAAAGTCAGTTGAGCCACAAGTTGTCTCAAAATGTGAAGCTGATGTAAAAGATGAGATTTCAGTTCCAAGTGTGAATGATGAGGAGTTTCCATCACTTCAGGCTGAAAATTATAAAAAGAAAATTGGTAAAGTTGAAATTTCTAACCAATTTTATCATGATGAACAGGAATTTGATGCTGAGAAGATCTTTAACCCCAAGGTAAAACACATCTTTGGCAAAATGATTGATCGAAAAGTCAAAGGGGTTAAAGAATTTTACGAGAAGAAAACAAAGAAAGAAAAGGTTGAACCATCCCTGGTTTGTGACTGGGATGGTACATATTATGAACAGTAAGTCTCAGGACTTGCCGGAGCTCCCAGGTTGGTAAGCGTGGAGCATGAATCGGCATCTTTCTTGAATTTTATTCGGTAACGTCAATCATACAAACGGTAAAGAGGTTTGTTTATGTTTGTTGGTTATAATTACAAGTGGTTAGATGATTTGATTGCATATGGTAAATCAAGGACATTTATTTGTACTTGTATTTTCCTACATCTGGTTGGAAGTCAAGATGATGAACCACATCCCCGAACATTTGTTTGATAAATCTACAACTGGTAAAATCAATCAAACTTATTTTCCGGAAAAACCATTTTGATTAAAACAAACTTAAGTGTTTTGAAATCTAAATGCGAAAATAGTTTGTTCATAGGGGGAGTTCTGATTGTTTATGCCTAGTGAATGGCGATTTGAAGTGGTTCAATATCAGTTGTCATATTTTGTACAGTTTGTTTTCAATTTTCTTTAGATGTTTTTGAATTTTAGGGGGAGTAAGAATTGTTAGAAAATCCAAAAACATCAGAAAATTTGAAAATGAGTTTTTGTTGCATAAAAGAGGATATGATAGTACATCAGTGGACTATCACGACACGCTAAAGAATTGAAAAGTCAAAATGTGATAAACGATCTTACTGCGGATGTGTCAGTAGGTTTTCGCACATTTAGTAAATTGAAACGAGATATAAACCTAAATCAAACTTGCTTGATTCGTGGGTAACTATTCTTGGATATATGGGTAACCCCCGAAATCTTGTTTGAAAGGTCCCGTATTCTGAGATACTAGGTCTTTATACTCAGTGATATCTGGGGTATTATCCCGGGACTTCTGCTGTATGGAAGTACTGACCTAGTCCCCGGATAATACTTTCTGCAAATGCTTGAAAAAGCGCCGCCCTCAGCAATCTGATTAAACAATAAAATTGGTAATCTTTGCTGTTGTAACAAAAGATCCTCTAAAGGGGACCCACCAAAAGTCGAAGCCGTCATCTCTCTGCGTATACGGAAGTATCGACCTGAGCTCTCACGGCCCTCGCACATAACCCCTTTACAGATATCATCTGTGGTATACTCACCTGTAAGACTGAATATTTGGGATCTGGATACGGGAGTATATTCAAGTGGAGTGATACACAATTAAGTTTAAGTCTCTAAAACATTAATATCGTATCTCGAATCAATTGAAGTCTGTGTGAAAATTTAAGTGGACAAACATATTGACAATCTAGGTAAATTGTTTAGAACTGAGTATGTTTAAAGCTTAACGGTGTTGGTGATTTGTCTCATATAACTGATATGATCCTCTTGCACGAGCTCGCAAAAATATTGTCTGTAAATAGTTTATTTCTGCATTTTATTTTATTTCAGAAAAATTCAAAAAGATTTTTGGTGTGTTTTAGCATAAATTTTAAAAATTCAAAAAGATTTTTGACAACTGATGTTGAGTTGCTGATTTTCAAAATTCTGAGTGCTAAACATGATGAGCAATACTTGAGGGGGAGTGTGTGTGTGAAATTAAATGTTTTCATAATCTAACCTTTCAAGTGGTTCATCAAAATCTGTGTTTGTTTTGAAGAAGAGACTGAATTGGTGCAGTGATATATGTTTGAAATATATGTGAAAGAAATTTACTTTGAGGTAGAGGTTATGCAGGAAAGCCAGACAGAGATCCTGAAGATGTTGCTGAAGAATAAAGGAATGCCAGCAAATCGAGAGGGGGAGTCTGAAGATAGAAAGAGAGAAGCCCAAAGACTGATCAAGACTGAAGATGTGAAGACACAGCAATGGTGTGACTCGATAGTCCACTCCATCAACATCTGAGGGGGAGTCTGTTGGTGCACTACATCTGCTGATTACGTCTTGTATCAAGTCATAAGTCTTAGATATTAGATCTGGGCATAATATGAGAAATAGTAAGATTGTATAGATTTTAGTATATTGGATCGCTCATATGTCCATTAGGAATTAGGGCCGCTCGAGTGACCATGTTGGACCGCTCGAATGGCAACTTGTATGGATCGCTCGAACGTCATCAGGTAGGACCGCACTTGTGACTTATGGTTGGGCCGCTTATTGAGCCTGTCCAATAAGCGGTTCCAGTTGCCTATAAATACCTGATGAGCGATCTCATTTGTAACGGTTGGTCGAATCTCGTACCGAAGTGCTGCCGGATCGAGAACTGGTTGTATTTACCGTCAAATCAATACAGAAAGTGTTTAAAGTGTATTGCAAGCTATTCCTACGTTGATTACTTGTTATTCCGCACCTGTAATTGACGAAAACGCCTCTGATCGACTCATTCAGGTCGCCAAACGATCCTACAATCACAATAAACCACGAAATCATCCGTGCCCTCTGGCAATGAAAGAATAGGTGCGCTGCAGAGCCTATCCTTTAGGTGCTGAAAAGCTGTTTCCTGAGTATTACCCCAACGGTAGGTGACACCCTTCTGTGTCAGTAGTGTAAGCGGCTGAGCAATCTTTGAGAAATCTTTAATGAATCGTCTGTAATAACCCGCCAAACCCAAGAATTGGCGTATTTTCGTCGGTGTACGTGGTGCAGGCCAGTTCCTGATCGAATCTACCTTGGATGGATCAACATGGATCCCATCCTTGTTGACCACATGGCCTAGAAAGTGGACTTCACGAAGCTAGAAGTCGCATTTTAAAAACTTGGCGTACAGTTGTTCCTTTCGAAGGAGTTCCAAAATAAGTCGTAGATGCTGCTCGTGTTCCTCCTGACTCTTGGAGTAGATCAGAATGTCGTCGATGAAAACAATCACAAACTTATCTAGGTAGGGTTTGCACACCCTGTTCATAAGGTCCATAAAGACTGCCGGTGCGTTTGTCAACCCGAATGGCATGACTAGAAACTCGTAGTGGCCGTAGCGAGTTCTGAATGCTGTCTTGGAGACGTCCTCATCCCGGACTCTCAGTTGATGGTAACCTGACCTCAGGTCTATCTTGGAGTAGTAGCTCGACCCTTGCAACTGGTCGAATAAGTCGTCAATACGTGGCAGAGGGTAGCAGTTCTTCACTGTCACCTTGTTCAGTTCACGGTAATCAATGCACATGCGGAAGGTACCGTCCTTCTTTTTCACGAATAACACTGGAGCTCCCTAAGGCGAAGAGCTAGGTCGGATAAATCCCTTATCCAAGAGTTCTTGTAGCTGTGCAGAGAGTTCTTCCAACTCTGATGGAGCTAAGCGATACGGTGCACGTGCTATCGGTGCTGCTCCTGGTGCTAGCTCGATTTGAAACTCGACCTGGCGATGAGGCGGTAGACCAGGTAAATCTTCAGGGAACACCTGAAGAAAGTCGCGTACAACTGGAATATCTTCCAATTTCTTTTCTTTCGTTGATGCGTCAGTAACAAGTGCCAGAATGGCAGTGTGGCCCTTACGCAAACACTTCTGGGCCTTTAGAAAGGAGATGATGCCTACCACAGCACCACTCTTGTCGCCTTGTGTCACACCCCCAAAATTCACACGCGGAGTATCACCGCTTGGGAGCGTGACTGACCAGGATCAAGCCACCAATCATATCGAACATGTAATTAATATCAAGTATAATAAATGTAAACCAATCATTCAATACGATAGGTGTTCAAAACATAATCATAGTTTCAAAGTATAGCGGAAGCATAAGTATGAAAACCCAATGTGTAACATAAGTTCAAATGTTTAAATGTTTTAACATGGCATCCACGATCCATGCTCCACAACGACCTGCTCCTCCATGTGCAAGCTCCATGTATCTAACGACCTGCAAAGCATGTAACAGAGGATCAACGACTAGTTGAGCGAGTTCACAGTTAACAGTTCAGTAATAGTGTAGTGTGAGTAGTAGTATGTTCGTTCGTTATGTCATGTATCGTATTAGTTTCCATCGCGGCCTCCCAGGCAGGTATGCGAAGATATTAGGGGATGTTCATCCCGAGTATTCTAGACTAGGTTAATCTGTATCGCGGCCTACCAGGCAGGTGTGCGAAGATTAGTAAATTCCAGTTCGCGGCCTTCCAAAGGCAGGTGTGCGAAGTCAGTCATAATATCGCGGCCAACCCTTGGCAGGTGTGCGAAGATCAGTTCAATAAGTGTTACTAGTCTAGTCGTATTCTTATCGTTAGGTTCTATCAACTGAGTATGTACAATAAAGTAATCCAATCCCATTCCCACCCTGGGAACCCCATGCCTTGGCTGTGTGAACTCACTTTGGTTTGCTCGGTATGCTAAGGTATGCACTCACAAGTAATCAGTCAAGTCCTATTGTACGCATGTGTAATAAATCAGTTCATGTTCGTATTCTTACGTAGGTAATCTATATCACAAAGCGTTTGACAAATAACATCACGTATCACATACAATAGTGTTCTTGGTTAATACATACATGGTTATTCAGTAACAATTAACAGGGTCGTCGTGCTTAACAAGGTCTTTCATGCTTAACTAGATAACATGTTTTCGTAGAATAATAACACTTATCGTGGTTAACACTTAACACCGTTAACACATGTAACAGAAACATCGACTTAACTGCGCTAGATAATTTAAGAGAGTTAACAAGTAATTAGAGTTCACAACTCAGTAAAGATAATGTTTACATGATTAACCGGTTACATAATAAACGGGATTACACGAGCAAATAACACATAGACCAACAATTCCCCCCCCCCCCAAAACTCGGACAGTGTCACACCCTCCCTTAAGAACTCGGACCAATGTGTGTGTGGGGGTTAAAAATTCGGACTAGGGGTATGGGGGGGTTAAAGTTCGGACCTGATTATAAATATATGAAACTCGGACTAGTGGGGGGGGGGGTTTCCCCTTTATAAAAGTCGGACCAAAGGTGGGTGTTTACAAAACTCGGACCCATCTTCACCTTAATAAAAAAACTCGGACACATGGTACAAACATGAAACTCGGACCTAAGCATGAAACTCGGACACATGTGTGTTGTTAGCAGAACTCAGACTCCCTATTATCATAAGTAAAAGTCGGACAAAAGGTTAGGCTCACAAGGCTCGGATCTCTTCCAGTGTTTAAAGATCGGACAACATGATATTCATAAAGAACTCGGACCCATGAGCTTGTTTAAAAAAAACTCGGACCTCATGTGGTTAACAAAACTCAGACAACTACATCAGGGTCACGAAACTCAGACATACATATTCATTCACAAAACTCTGAGACACAATTCAATCATTCGTTTTTGCATCATAACAGTTACGTTTTTCTTGGTTTCTAACCCTAATATCATACACAGTGACGGCAGAATCATAATCAATCCACTTATGATCAACAATAATCAACCTATAATCATTACAGGAACCATCTATCAATCATACAACTAATCATCATCATCAATAAATTCAGAATCAAATCAAAATCACAGCCTATCACATGAAGAACTAGGGTTTTAACATCAATCAATCAATCAACAATTAACATCAAACAATGATTAAACAATTACCTTGATTGATTCTAGATGGATTGGAAGATCAAACTTGTTGCAAAAGACTTGTGAATCCAAGAATGATGAGAAGATGGTTGTGGAGAGGATTAGAGAATGTGAGGGTACGTGTTTTGGTTTCTTGTGAATGATTAGTGAAAGGAATTAGGGTTAAGAATGATTTAAGTTTCACTATTAGCACAAAGCACCCCTAAGTATTGTCTATTACATGTTACATGCACAAAATACACAATTTACATTTTCATCACCACAATCAAGTATTTGACCATCCATTCATAAACCTTATCAAATCCAAAACGTATACAGTTTCATAGCAAACCAATTGTGCAAGCAAACAATTAAACAATCAATAAACGTGCAATAAATGCGTAACAGAAATCTTGGAAATTCGAGTTGTCACACCTTGAATCACGAGGGGTTCTTTACCAGGACGAGGAATACGAACTATCTTCTCCTTGCATAAGATCTCTGCTTGCTGTTGGGATAACCAATCCATCCCAATGACGATATCGAAACTACCCAAAACTATGGGAATGAGATCGATGGAGAAAGTCTGACCAGCGAGGATAAGATTACAACCCTGAACTATGTGTGTGGCCTCTAGACTTTTACCGTTAGCTAACTCTACGACATGCTTGGTGCTTAAGGGAGTTGGTGCACGTTTTAACATTTGGCTAACTTTTAGTGACATATAACTTGTATCCACACCCGAATCAAACAATACAGTAACATAAAAGCCGTCGAGAAGAAACTTACCCATGACTACGTTAGGATCATTCCTTGCTTCTCCCTGCCCCAGCACAAATGCACGTCCCCTAGCTTCATTGCCATTGTTGTTTCCACCGTTGTTGTTACCATTCCCCTGATTGTTATTGTTGTTGCGATTTTGGTTTAACTGGGGACAATCCCGCTTGAAATGGCCTTCAGCACCACACTGAAAGCATCCCATGTTGCCTCGCTGTTGCTGCTACTGCTGGTTTTGAGAAGCTGGTGGTTGTTGTTGGTTCTGATTCGCAGGTCGCGAGCTCCTGCAATCTTTAGCTTCGTGCCCTATCTTGAGACATCTCTGACAGCGGCCCTTGCGGCACTGACCACTGTGGTGTCTGTTGCACCTGTTACATAGTGGGTGAATTCCTCGATATCCACCCTGCCCCTGACCACCAAAAGTTTGCTGACCCGGGCTCTGGTAATCATTATTCTTGTGTTACTTCTGTGCCTGAGACTAAACGGTAGCTGAACCCTTGCTGGAATCCCCATCCCATTTCCGCTTGTTCTCATTAGGAGTAGCAGGAGTAGCAGAAGTGGTAGCGGTAGTAGTTGCGCTGATACGTTTTGGCAGCTTGTTCTGTTCCACCACCTGGTCCGTGAGGCGATGAGCAAGACACTGAATGTCTTGGATATTGTTGAGGTTAGCCGATGTCACATGGCTCTGAATTTCGGATGCTAGACCCTTGAGGTACAACTCAATGCGCTTGATTGGAGGGTCCACCATGGTTGGACACAAGATGGCCAGCTCGTTTGACCGTTTCGTATAGGCTTCAATTTCCAACCCCGTCATTTTCAGATGATATAGCTCCACCTCCAACTTGTGGATGTCATCACGTGTGAAGTATTCTCGTTTGATGAGCTCCTTAAAATCATTCCAAGGGGTGGCGTTAGCAGCTGCCAGCCCTAGAATCTGAACTTGCGCGTTCCACCAAGTCAGCGCAATTCCTTCCAAAGTACCACTGGCGTATTTCACCCTGCGAGCCTCAGGGCAATCACACATTTCAAACACCGACTCGAGCTTCTCAAACCAATGGAGGAGTCCCACTGCTCCTTCAGTGCCACTAAACGTGCTTGGACGACAGTCCATGAAGTTCTTGAAAGTGCAAACAGGTTGTTGTACGTGTTGACCTATTGTGTACGAATAGGACAAAGTTAAACACAAGAGTTGGTCTAGAAGTGTAGGATCTAAAGATCTTAGTGTGAGTTACGACTGCAAGATATACCTCCTGCCTGTGCGGCTGCAAGTGCCGCAGCAACTTGTTCGTTAATAAGAGCCGTCAATTGGGCTTGAGTCATGTTAATACGTCCAGACATGATCTTCATTGCAAAGATAACATAGGTAAGAGAGAGGTTCGCGAAAAGTGCGATGACAGAAGAGAGTAAGCACACAAAGGTTCTCAAGCAATAGTGTTATGTGTATCTAAGCATACCCTGAGCAAAGTTCTATGTCTAGCAAGTATGCAATATAAACATAAACCATATTACCTAGGATGTTGAGTCTTGCACGTGGAGCGAAGCGTCGTTGTGGATCGTTGAGAGCACTGTTCTGGTTATAGTCTGGTTTTAATAAAAACGTTTTTCCCTTATTAAAACCAAGTTCTCTATAACCAATGGCTCTGATACCAATCTGTCACACCCCCAAAATCCACCCGCGGAGTACCACCGCTTGGAGGCGTGACATGACCAGGATCAAGCCACCAATCATATCGAACATAATAAGTAATAATAAACGTAAGCGTATATCAACCCACAATATGAAAGGTGTTCAAATAACATAGTTTAAGTAGCGGAAGCATAGTATAAAGTCCAACGTAATTAATAAGTTTTCAACTGTCATAAGTGTTTATCAAAATGACCACGATCCAGGTCCACAACGACTGCGCCTCCCATGCAAGCTCCATGTATACCTAAGGTCCTGCAAGGCATGTAACTCATGTCTCACAAATGATGTGAATACAGTCATGAAAAGAATTCTAAACAAGTTAAAAACTGAATTTTCTAGGCAAAGAGTCCGGATCATCAAGCGGACAAGCCGGCGAGAATTCACGGGGAAAAGGTGTGCTCTAAAGGTATGAAATTTATCATTTCATTACACTATGTTTATGGTTAGTGTTATGTCATTATTCATACATGAAAATCGAGAGTTACCTTTATGTCATGAATTCGATTAAAGTCTTAAGCAAGTGATAAACGTGGGGATCGAATGTCCATAAGGTGCTTAATTCAGTCCCAAATGGGTCAAAACAAGTTCCGTAGTAAACATGATGTTTAACAACATTACATAAGGCATGGTTATGATCGTTGTGTAAGCCGTATGTTAGACACGCTAAATTTTGTTGCGAAGTCTAACTCCTAGTACAGGAGTTATGGTCATGAAATGGTAAATATGTCAAGTGGTATAGTTGATAAACACGAAGTCTTGGATTTAAACATGTGGATGATTGCGTAAGCGATTCCTCATGGGAAAGCGAAACATGATAGCGAGTAATAATTCCGAACATGGGTAATTAACCTTGGGTAGGTGATAAACATGTTCAAGGTTAATTCCCTGCAAAACGGAACTAGAATGACTAAAATCACAAAGCAAGAAAACATGTGCAGAGTCTACCGTAAGTTACGGTGATACCGTAACTTACGGTAGCAAATAAATTGCTACGGTGGGATTCTTCTGCTTTACGGCAGAACAATAAGTTTCCAGGTGCCACCGTAACTTACGGTGGCTACCGTAAGTTACGGTAGCCCCCAGTTCCAAACACTGAAATTCATATTTCTTGATTTCTTTAATTGGTTTTAAAACACCTTTTCGTTTATATTATTGGTCAAGGACCATAATACTAACATTGGTTTAAAATGCTCAGTTTTCAGGTTTTCTAGTAGAAGGGTGATGATCAAGCATATGTATCAGAACCGAACACTCTAACAAACGCTTCCGCACAGGATCTCTTATTTTAAAAACTATGTAAACGATTGTAGTTATCGTCTTGATTATGATTTCGTAAGCACAATACATGTATGTTGTGTCTAGTTATGGTTTAAATATTAAAAGTTTTTGTAAACTCTAAAATTTGGCATCAAATGTAAGGTTCTACGTTATTAAATCTAGTAATATAAACTGGGTCTTACATGTTGGTATCAGAGCTCAAGGTTGTCAATAAGTGTTCGGTTCAAGCTTGATCAAGTATCCGGTATGAATTAATTGTGTAAGTAAATTTTGATAAAATAGAAATAAATCACGAACAAATATGCATGGAAAAGAGTGTGTAAACACACTCAAACACAAGAAAAGCATGAAACAAGAACGATAGAATCAAGAGTGTGTAAACACACTCAAACACAAGAAAGACATGAAACAAGAATGATTGAGTCAAGTCATGAACTTGATTAAATCAAAACATGTAAAACATGTGTTACAAATGGAATGTTTAACAATATATGTAAACATTTCAGTATTAAAGATGGCGGATGGAGGTGATGATGATGCGGTGCCAAGAGTCACCGAACAAATGAGGATAGTGATTGCCGAAGAGGTTGGAAAGGCGATCGAAAACAGTTTGTCGAACTTCATTGATAAAATTCAAAACACGGTTTTATCAGTAGTAGAAGAGAGAATCAAGAAGCTAGAGGATAATTCGAATCTAGCAAAGGGAAAATCTGGAGGACGAAAGCCTTGTTCATACAAGGAATTCATGGCTTGTAAACCACCCATATATAATGGGGAGGTTGATCCAATTGTGTGCCAACGATGGATAGGCGATATCGAAGGAGTATTCGAGAGAACTCATTGCGATGAAAATGACTACGTAGCTTATGGTACGGGTCAATTAAGAGGTCAAGCAAAAGACTGGTGGGATAATAAAAAGAATGAGATTGGAAGTGAAGCGGCTAAGACCATGACATGGGAGGAGTTTAAGACGCAGTTTCTTAAACACCATAGTCCCAAAGCGATCATAAACAAGATCAAGGAAGAGTTCATGCAACTCAGACACAAAGGTGAATCCATAGACAAGATCACGGGGATGTTTATGGACAAGATGAAGTTCTGCGATGATTTGATAATGAATGAAGAGCAAAAGGTCTATTACTACCATAACATGCTAAGCGCAGAGTATAGAGAGTTCATAACCCCTTCAAAGTACGAGACCCTTACCGAGATTGTCAATGCTGCTCGGGAAAGGGAGATCGAACTGAAAAAGAGTATAGAACGGGGTGAACGAAGGGCACAAGATGTGAATCCAAGCCCTACCAAGAAAGCAAGAACGAATGAAACAGCGAAGAAATCAGACGCAAAAGATAGTACACCAAGTTGCAAAATTTATGGGAAGAATCATAATGGTGAATGTCGCTTCAAAGATAAGCCTTGTCCCATATGTCGAAAAACGGGACACATGGCTATATCATGCCCGGAGAAAGTGACTGTTTGTTACAACTGTTACCGAACGGGTCACAAAAGATCGGAATGCCCGGAGCTAGTCGGAAAGAAAGACGGGCAAGACTCGAAAGGTGAAGCCTCGAAAGCAAAAGCAAGATCTTTCCAATTGACCGCTGCTGAAGCAAAGGTCGAACCTGACGTGGTCTCAGGTATATTTACTGTAAACTCAATTCCCGCACGTGTGTTATTTGATACGGGTGCGAATAAATCCTTTGTTTCATATGGGTTTATTCGGCATCCTTCATTTGTTCTAACAAAATTACCTATGCCCTTAGAAGTAGAGATAGGTAATAACAAGAGCTTCATTGTTTGTGATGTATGCGAAAACTGTAAAATGAACATTGATGACGAAGAATACACAATAGACTTGATTCCGATGTCGATGGGAGAATTCCAAGTGATAGTGGGGATGGATTGGTTATCCCGTCACCACGCGAAGGTGGTTTGTTTCCGAAAGGAAATAAAACTGACGTCTCCTAGCGGAAAGCAAGTTACGATATACGGTGAAAAAGGAGGTAACCCGGTGATATGCTCAATGCTAGAAGCCCATAAACTTATGAAACATGGATGCAAGGCTTATATGGTATACGCAAGCGAAACGGAAAAAGAACCCCTCAAAATTGGAGACGTACCGGTGGTACGTGATTATGAAGACGTGTTTCCGGAAGAATTACCGGGGATACCACCAGAACGGGAGGTAGAGTTCGGAATCAAGTTGATTCCCGGCGCAAAACCCGTGGCCAAGGAGCCATACCGACTTGCGCCGTCAGAATTACAAGAATTGATGTCTCAAATCCAGGAATTTCTCGACAAGGGGTTTATTCGACCGAGTGTGTCTCCGTGGGGCGCACCAGTCTTATTCGTGAAAAAGAAGGATGGCAGTATGCGCATGTGTATTGATTACCGAGAGTTAAACAAACTCACGGTGAAGAACCGATACCCACTTCCAAGAATTGATGATTTGTTTGACCAGCTACAGGGGGCAAGTTGTTTTTCCAAGATAGATCTTAGGTCGGGTTATCACCAATTGAAAGTCAAGAAAGAAGACGTACCAAAGACGGCGTTTCGTACGCGGTACGGGCATTATGAGTTTCTTGTAATGCCCTTTGGGTTAACTAATGCACCCGCGGCTTTCATGGACCTCATGAACCGGGTTTGCAGACCTATGCTAGATAAATCGGTAATTGTATTTATTGATGAAATATTAATATACTCGAAGAATGAAGCTGAGCACGTGTGTCATCTGCAAGAAATATTGGAGACACTCAGACGAGGAAAGTTATATGCAAAATTCTCTAAGTGCGCTTTCTGGCGAAGAGAGGTGCAATTTCTTGGACATATCATTAGTACCGATGGAGTACTAGTGGATCCGTCCAAGGTAGAAGCGGTGTCAAAATGGAACCCTCCAAGAAGCCCCTCAGAAATCCGAAGCTTTTTAGGGCTTGCGGGATATTATCGGAGATTCATACAGGATTTCTCCAAAATTGCCTTGCCATTGACCAAATTGACTCGCAAGGAGGAAAAGTTTGTATGGGGCGTTAAGCAAGAGGAAGCTTTCCAAACGCTCAAAGAAAGGTTGACCCACGCTCCGGTGTTAACATTATCGGAAGGGACTGACGACATGGTAGTTTACTCGGATGCTTCCCATTTGGGGCTCGGGTGTGTTTTGATGCAACGAGGTAAGGTCATCGCCTATGCCTCGAGGCAATTGAAGGTTCATGAAAAGAAATACCCGGTTCACGACTTGGAATTGGCAGCGGTGGTGTTCGCCTTAAAGATATGGAGGCATTACTTGTACGGGGTAAAATTTACAATCTTTACCGACCGTAAAAGCTTGAAATATTTCTTCGATCAGAAGGAATTGAACATGAGACAAAGGCGGTGGTTGGAAACGGTCAAAGATTTCGATTGTGAAATACATTACCACCCTGGGAAGGCCAATGTAGTGGCTGATGCGCTGAGTCGCAAAGCAGATTATACCCCGATACGGGTACGATCAATGCAACTCATTGTAACTTCGAGCTTACTAGAACGAATTCGAGAAGCACAGGATGAAGCTGTAAAGACGGAAAATTGGAAAAAGGAAAGAATTATCGGCTAAGTTAAAGACCTCGAGATAGGCAGTCACGGCCTGAAGACTCGTTACGATAGAATCTGGGTCCCTAACACATGTGGGGTTAAAAAGCTTCTACTTGATGAAGCACACAAATCCCGTTATTCCATTCATCCGGGAGCGACCAAGATGTATAATGACTTGAAACAAAACTATTGGTGGCCCAGAATGAAACGAGACACCACGAGATACGTAGAAAAGTGTTTGACATGTCTACAATTCAAGGCGGAACACCAAAAGCCATACGGTAAACTCCAACCGTTGGAAATCCCCGTTTGGAAATGGGAACACATCACCATGGATTTGTTGACCAAATTGCCCAAAACTAACCACGGGTTTGATGCTATTTGGGTAGTTGTAGATAGATTGACGAAAAGCGCTCACTTCTTACCAATTCGTGAGACCTATACATCTGAGAAGATGTCGGAAGTGTACACCAATGAAATCATAGCACGGCATGGGGTACCGATATCCATTGTATCAGACAGAGATACTCGGTTTACTTCGAAATTTTGGCGTGAATTCCAAGAACAAATGGGAACTAAATTGTTCCTTAGCACTGCTTACCATCCACAAACGGATGGGCAGAGTGAAAGAACAATACAAACGTTGGGAGATATGCTGCGGGCTTGCATTATTGACTTCGGAGGTAGTTGGGATGTCCATCTACCCTTGGTCGAATTTGTATATAATAATAGCTATCACGCGAGTATTAAGATGGCCCCGTATGAACTGTTATATGGCAGAAAATGTCGAACTCCGGTATGTTGGGGAGAAGTGGGTCCACGAGGGCTAGCACCTACCGATGTAATCCGAACTACGAATGAGAAAATCGACATAGTTCGGGCACACTTGAAAACGGCTCAAGACCGGCAAAAGGCGTATGCGGATAAAAGGAATAGGCCAATTGAATTTCAGGTTCGCGACAAGGTCATGCTGAAAGTTTCCCCATGGAAGGGCATTATTAGATTCAGAAAAAGGGGAAAACTAAGCCCAAGATTTATTGGGCCATTTAGAATCATTGAACGGGTTGGTAAAGTAGCATATCGTCTTGAATTACCCGAAGAGTTGAGTGGGATTCATAACACATTCCACGTGTCACATCTCCCAAAATGTTTGGCCGACGAAACCGCTCATATCCACTACGATGATATCGAGGTGGATAACAGCCTCAACTATGCAGTAAAACCGATTGCGATTTTGGATCGTAAAGAGAAAAGTTTGAGGAACAAGGTGATAAATCAAGTCAAGGTCAAATGTGAGCACAGAAAAGGGTCAGACACTACGTGGGAGTCTGAAGAGGAGATGCGACGTCTCCACCCTACATTATTTGGTACGTAATTCGGTTTCGGGGACGAAACCCTTTTAAGGGGGGTGGACTTGTAACACCCCGAAAATATAAGACCTTATATTAGAAATTTAAAGATTTAATAAACAAGAATTAACCAACTAGAAATTTTAACCTAGTTAAAATTTCAAGTCTTGAAATAGCTTGCACTAAGTTAAGACAATAGTAATTAAAAACTAGGTGATAAGTGAGGGACTAGACTTGCCAAAACATGAAAGTTAAATGCTGAAATAGTAACAAAAAATTACCAAACACACCATTTGGTGTGTCTGGTCGATCAAGGGAAGGAGGGGGCGAGCAGGGGTTTGTTCCAAACCCTAAAACCTTCATAAAACTCAAAATTGAAGCTATAAATCTGCTCCAAATCAAGTTCTAAACACGAATTAGTGATCACCGCGTCATAGGGATCAAAAGGTATGTATAATTTCGATATTTTGATTCATTATGAATTCTAGGTCAATGGTGAATAATTGAAATTGAACCTAGATATGTTATGAATGAATGAATCTTGAAATAATATGTTGCTTGGGGTTAAACCCTAGATGATTAATTGTGAAAATCATTGCATGATACTTGAAGAAATTACAATCACCATTGTAGGTGATTTATGATATTGTAAAGACTAGACAAACACTAGGATTATGAATTCCTAATCTAGTGAAAAGCTGAATTGTATGAGGAAATTCAGTAATTTGAATGTTGAGTGTGTACAATTTGCTTAATTAAAGTGAAATTAGATGTTAAATGGCAAGTCATGAACTAAGTAATGATTGTAGAAAAATCTGACCTGTTAGGTGTTCGTTGAAATGCCTAAGTGAGGTTTTAAATATTAGAATAGGATGAAAACGCAGATTTTGATCATGTCTCACAAATGATGTGAATACAGTCATGAAAAGAATTCTAAACAAGTTAAAAACTGAATTTTCTAGGCAAAGAGTCTGGATCATCAAGCGGACAAGCCGGCGAGAATTCACGGGGAAAAGGTGTGCTCTAAAGGTATGAAATTTATCGTTTCATTACACTATGTTTATGGTTAGTCTTATGTCATTCTTCATACATGAAAATCGAGAGTTACCTTTATGTCATGAATTCGATTAAAGTCTTAAGCAAGTGATAAACATGGGGATCGAATGTCCATAAGGTGCTTAATTCGGTACCAAATGGGTCAAAACAAGTTCCGTAGTAAACATGATGTTTAACAACATTACATAAGGCATGGTTATGATCGTTGTGTAAGCCGTATGTTAGACACGCTAAATTTTGTTGCGAAGTCTAACTCCTAGTACAGGAGTTAAGGTCATGAAATGGTAAATATGTCAAGTGGTATAGTTGATTAACACGAAGTCTTGGATTCAAACATGTGGATGATTGCGTAAGCGATTCCTCATGGGAAAGCGAAACATGATAGCGAGTAATAATTCCGAACATGGGTAATTAACCTTGGGTAGGTGATAAACATGTTCAAGGTTAATTCCCTGCAAAACGGAACTAGAATGACTAAAATCACAAAGCAAGAAAACATGTGCAGAGTCTACCGTAAGTTACGATGATACCGTAACTTACGGTAGCAAATAAATTGCTACGGTGGGATTCTTCTGCTTTACGGCAGAACAATAAGTTTCCAGGTGCCACTGTAACTTACGGTGGCTACCGTAAGTTACGGTAGCCCCCAGTTCCAAACGCTGAAATTCATATTTCTTGATTTCTTTAATTGGTTTTAAAACACCGTTTCGTTTATATTATTGGTCAAGGACCATAATACTAACATTGGTCTAAAATGCTCAGTTTTCAGGTTTTCTAGTAGAAGGGTGATGATCAAGCATATGTATCCGAACCGAACACTCTAACAAACGCTTCCGCACATGATCTCTTGTTTTAAAAACTATGTAAACGATTGTAGTTATCGTCTTGATTATGATTTCGTAAGCACAATACATGTATGTTGTGTCTAGCTATGGTTTAAATATTAAAAGTTTTTGTAAACTCTAAAATTTGGCATCAAATGTAAGGTTCTACGTTATTAAATCTAGTAATATAAACTGGGTCTTACACAATCTGTGTCGAGACTATGCATGTGTAACAGATTTCCTTATTTGCAGCTCATGATTTCCGTAACAATTGCTAACAGTTTTAGCAGTTTCACAATTCAGATCAAATCACAATTATTCAACAATCATACACATTCATATTACTATAATCATCACGAAATCAAGAACAATCATCAAGCACTCAATCGGATCAAATGATTAACGAATTCCAGAACTAACATGTTACCCAAAACATAGACTATCAACCATCATCCAGCTTAAATCATGAATCATGCTCATTCAAGTTAATGCATAAAACCACATCAACCCTAATTCATTATCATGAGATCTCTAACAGTTTGCTATCCGAGTTAGTCCATCCGAATACAAACACATATAGCCGATTATCATGTTTTCGGTTCAAGATTATCATTCACATATTGATACCACACGGTTTCTATCACAAATCATTATGCAATGATATTTTTGACAAACCACATATATATATATATATATATATATATCAACAATCATTCAAATAGTGTTATGATACTAACCCGATTCGAGATGAACACAAAGGAACCTTCGAGAGTTGAGAGGTTGCCGTCGGGTTCCAAGGGAAAACGAGAGAGAGGGAGAGAGCTCCTAGGGTTTGTTGTGTGTGTTTGTGTTTTGTAAATTATGAGGAATTAAACCCCAATGTTACTAAGTGTAGTGAACAAGAGAAGTGGGCCGAACCCAACATTGGGCTGCCCTTGAGGTCTCGAGTCTAATAGAGTGAGCCGAGAGGGAGAAATGCACGGCCCAAAAGGCTTGTGCGACCGAGCAAGTGTTCTGCAACCAAGCTTATAATATTCACACGCAATTACGTAGCACATAGCATAACAAAACATAGTATTCCATTACAATCAAACACGTCAACTAGTCACGTATAGTCCAAATAAGTTACATCGAAGCACACAAATAGAGGTTTGAAATACGAGTTATCACAACTATTCCCTCCGTTACCATGAAATGGCATTTTTCCCAGTTAAGGGCGAGGTTAGTTTCCTCACATCGGGATAGCATTCGTTCAAGGTTATCTAGGCATTGGTCATATGAATCTCCAAAGATAGAAAAGTCGTCCATGAAGATTTCCATTGTCTTTTCTATCTTGTCATGGAAGATGGCCACCATGCAACGTTGGAAAGTTGCGGGGGCATTACATAGACCAAATGGCATGCGTCGATAGGCGAAAGTTCCGTAGGGGCATGTGAAAGTCGTCTTTTCTTGGTCTTCAGATGCTATTGGAATTTGAAAGTAACCTGAAAAACCATCCAAGAAACATTAAAATTTATGACCGGATAGTCGTTCTAACATTTGATCAATGAAGGGCAAAGGAAAGTGGTCTTTCCTTGTTGCTTCATTCAATCGTCTATAATCTATACAAACTCTCCATCCTGTGACGGTTCTTGTTGGTATTAATTCATTCTTTTCATTTATTATTACCGTCATACCTCCTTTCTTTGGGACTACTTGGACGGGACTTACCCACGGACTATCGGAGATAGGATAGATTAGTCCGGCGTCAAGTAGTTTGATGACCTCATTTTTAACCACTTCTTGCACATTAGGATTCACTCTACGTTGTGGTTGTATTACCGTTTTGTAGTCAGCATTCATTAAAATTTTGTGCGTGCACATGGAAGGACTTATTCCTTTAATATCTACAAGCTTCCAAGCGATCGCATTTTTGTGTTTTTTAAGAAGATTAATTAATTTTTCTTTTTCTACACTACTTAATTGAGACGAAATAATTACAGGAAAATTACCATCTTTGTCTAGAAATGCATATTCCAAACCTTTCGGAAGTTCTTTGAGCTCAATGGGTGGGTCTTTAGGAGACTCCTTATTTTGTGGCTCATTTAGATCAAGAACTTTAAAGGTTTGTTCTATGGCGACCTCTTCTTCAACAAAGTGGTCAACTTCTTCACTTGTATCGGGTGGCTCATCTTCATCTTCAATTAGGGGATCATTATTGCCAAAAGGGTATTTCATTGAACGCTCAAGATCTATGCTCCTTTTGAATGCCCCTAACTGAAGAGGTAGATTGTTAAACTTCTGGTTTTTCAAAGCTTCATGAGTTTTTACAAAAGGTTTTCCCAAGACTAGAGGAGCGTCATCGAGGATGACAAAATCGGTTGGAATAACCATTTGATTTGTTTGAACCAAAACATCCTCAACCACACCAATTGATTGTATTACTTTCCCATTGGATAGAAAAACGGGTATTTGAAGTGGAGTAATGTCACACCCCCAAAATCCACCCGCGGATAACACCCGCTTCGGGGGCGTGACTGACCAGGATCCAGCCACCAATTATACTAAGCATTGGTTAATATTAAAGTAATACTTACTAACCGTACGATTAGCAAATATCAAGTTCAGAGTTTAAAGTTTTAAAGTTCAGATTAAAAAGTAGCGGAAGCATAAGTAAACAGTTTTAAACAAAGTTCGAAAGGTAGACATGATAAATGTCCAACAGACGGGCCGACGACCACTACACATCCCAAGCAGCTGCTCCAGTCACTGGCCACCTGCAAAGCATGCAGTAAGGGGGTCAACAATAATGCTGAGTGAGTTCACTAGTTGTCCAGTTTTAATTACCAAAACTCGTTTCACCAGTTAATTTATCCGTTTATACATGCCATGGGGAGCTACCCCAAAAGTTAGCGACTAAACTGTTTTTCCAATACCGAACACTAGGTAACCGAATGCGTTTCCGCAGGATGCCCCGATGTCAATGTTCTATCATCATTGACGGATGCCTGAGTACATTAGTTCACGACCGATCCCATACCATGGCACGGTGTGAGGCTGGTAAGACCTAAATAGCGCTATCAACTAATAACCCGTTCGCCTGGCACCGGCGACTAATCGGTATTATGTAGTAGGGACTTGAGTGATAGAGTTGCGTTTAGTGCCGTTAGTTGCAATCCGTATAAACAGTAATTAACTAAAAAAGGTTTCCCAATACAAGGGAAGATAAAGTAAGTTGTTTCCCAATAACTAGGGAAGGAGTGTAGACGGTATCCCCTTTACAAGGGGATAGGGTTGTTTTAGTCTCGTGTCCCAAACCACCGGGACGCATGCTTTTAAGTTGTGAACTCACCTTGGGTTGCTTGGTATGATACGTTACTTGGTTAAGTATGTTGGTCACCACGTCCTAGCATGGTTACCAAATATGGGTCAAGTCGGGTACAAGTAAACACGTATAGCATGCACGTATACAAACAGTTAACAGGCAGAACTACAAACAGTAACATATGTACATACAGTAGCAGATCAGAATGAAGTCCAGTCAATAGGAGGCCCAACAGTTGAAGCCCAAAACAACAAGACAAACAGTCAAGGCCCAATAACATAAAACAGCCCAGTCGAAACTAAGGTGGTTGCGACTCGCAACCGAGGTTGCGACTCGCAACTGCGGTCTCGGTCCGTCACGATTTGGTTACGACTCGTAACCGGAGATTGCGACTTAGCAGGTTTGGTTGCGACTCGCAACCAGGTTTGATGCGTGCTGATTGCGACTCGCAACTGGGAGGTTTCGACTGGTCACGCGTGGTTTCGAGTAGCAACCAAAGGTTGCGACTCGCAACTGTGATAACGTGCATGGCAAACTTCTAGAACCTGCAGTGTACTATCCAATGATATTGCAATTTCATGAAATCAGGTTGTACTATGCCACTAAAACATGTTTTCTTGTCTAACCTTTGTCTAAAATGGATCAAACAAGGCATTTTCAAATATTCATGAGACATTCATCTTGTTCATCATTATTCAAGCAACATTCAACAACACTCATCATCATTAACCCAAATACTATGCATAAAACCCACTAACCAAAATCTTATATTTCTCGGACAACATCAAAACACACAAACAAGTTATCAAAACAACATTTTATCATGAAAATCCTAAGAATCAACTCTAAACCAAACCGATTCATATGGTGTCACACATATGCAAACCGATTTTCATGAGCATCATACATCAATGGTTTGCGTCATTTTTAGCCACAAAAATGTCATGAACACATTAGCAACTTATCCGAAACTAGAAACATGTTAGCCGATTATTCATTTTACACACAAAACCACATCACCAAGTATACAACTACACTAGCTAAATTATGTCCTTCATGCTATCATCTAACAATCAACAAATATTTTAAAGACACTAACCGGTTGGTGAGGTTCAAGGGTGAGTATGAAACTTCTAACGGGTGTGTGTGTTGATCCGAGAGCTCCTAGTGGTCACCGATTTGATCCGAGAAGAAGGAGATGAGAAGAGGTGATCTTGGTTGCTTAGGGTTTTAGGGTTTTAGTGAGAGAGATGAGAGGAGGGTGTTAGAGTGTAGTGAGTGTTGTAAAAATGGATAAGGGAGGGGTGGGTTGGTTTATATAAGGTTCCGAATGGGCTTAGGGGGTTTCCGGGTTGGGTTCAATTCCCTACAAGGCCAAGGCCTAGCCGGCCCATTACTAATGTTCACTCGAGACCGTGGTCTCGAGTCGGGTTGCTTGTGGTTTCGGCTCATATGTATTACACGCACACATATATACATACATATCTAAATACACCAACACGTAGATACACATAACATGTAACACGAAAGTTCACGGGTTTTCATTTAATAAATATACACACGTAAGTTACATCGAAGGATTGTTCGGGAAAGTCCGAAGTGTCACATTATCCCCAAGTTTTAGGAACTTTCGTCCCGAAAGTTAAGGCAGCCACTGTCAAGCTAGTGTAAGTGAAAGCGTTTCAACGGGGTGTCACATCATCCCCCCGTTAGTTTGGAATTTCGTCCCGAAATTCGTTCGTAGCTTCAGTGCTGGGGTTTTCGCTAGGGAACAACTGGGGATACTTGTGCTTCATCTGGTCTTCCCGCTCCCAGGTATACTCTGGGCCACGCCGCGAGTTCCAACGAACTCGTACAAGAGGTATCTGGCTACGTTTGAGGGTTTTGATCACTCGATCCGTGATCTCGATTGGTTCCTCAGTAAAGTGTAGCTGTTCGTCAATCGTCAGTTCCTTAAAAGGAATCACAAGTGTTTCATCCGACAAACACTTCTTCAGGTTAGATACGTGGAAAACGTTATGTACCGCACTCAGTTCTTCAGGCAGGTTCAATCTATAAGCAACCTTACCGATCTTCTCGGTAATTTCGAATGGTCCGATATATCGCGGATTAAGCTTGCCCCGTTTACCAAAGCGAACCACACCCTTCCAGGGTGAGACTTTAAGTAGAACCCGGTCACCGACCTGGAATTCCAATGGTTTCCTACGCTTATCAGCGTAGCTCTTCTGACGGTCACGAGCTGCCGCCATGCGTTGTCTGATCTGGGCAATCTTTTCCGTTGTATCTACCACCATCTCTGGGCCCGTGATTTGACTATCACCGATTTCTGCCCAGCAGAGAGGTGACCGGCATTTACGACCGTACAATGCCTCAAAAGGTGCTGCCTGAATACTAGTGTGGTAGCTGTTGTTGTATGAGAACTCTACTAACGGTAGATGCTTCTCCCAGTTCTTGCCAAAGTCGATCACACACGCTCTAAGCATGTCTTCTAGAGTTTGGATGGTGCGTTCGGACTGTCCATCCGTTTGCGGGTGATAAGCAGTGCTCATATCCAAACGTGAGCCAAAGCATTTGTGCATAGCTTGCCACAATTCCGAAGTAAATCGAGCGTCTCGGTCGGAAATAATCGAGGTTGGCACTCCGTGCCTCGAAACTACTTCCTTTAAGTAAATCTCCGCCAGGGTAGAAAACTTGTCTGTTTCCTTAATAGCCAGAAAGTGCGCGGACTTGGTCAATCGATCTACGATTACCCAAATAGCATCATTTCCTCGTTGAGATCTAGGTAACCCTGTAACAAAATCCATGGAAATTTGCTCCCATTTCCATTTCGGGATTTCTGGTTGTTGGAGTAGACCTGCTGGCTTCTGGTATTCTGTCTTGACTCTCGCGCAAGTCAAACATTTGCTGACGTATGTTGCTATGTGGGCCTTCATACCAGGCCACCAGTAGGTAGTCTTTAAATCATGGTACATCTTGTCCGAACCAGGATGTACTGAGTAGCGGGACTTGTGGGCTTCGTCCATCACGAGTTCGCGTAAATCTCCAAGGAGTGGAACCCAGATGCGTCCTGTCACATAGTAAGCACCATCTTCTTTCTGTTCCATTTGCTGTCTCGATCCACGCAGAGACTCAGCCCTAATGTTTTCCGGCTTCAATGCTTCAACTTGAGCATTTCGAATCTGGGTAGGGAGGTTAGACTGGATGGTAAGTTGCAGTGCTCGCACGCGCTTTGGTACGGTGTCCTTTCGACTGAGGGCGTCTGCCACGACATTGGCCTTGCCCGGATGGTATTTGATGGCGCATTCGTAGTCGTTCAAGAGTTCGACCCATCGGCGCTGTCGCATGTTCAATTCCTTTTGCCTAAAGATACGCTCGAGACTTCTGTGATCGGTGTAAATGGTGCACTTGGTACCGTACAGGTAATGTCTCCATATCTTAAGAGCAAAAACCACTGCTCCTAGTTCCAAGTCGTGCGTCGTGTAGTTCTTCTCATGCGTCTTGAGTTGTCGAGAGGCGTAGGCGATAACTTTCTCGCGTTGCATTAGCACGCAACCGAGCCCATGAATAGACGCATCGCAGTAAACCACAAAGTCGTCCGTGCCGTCAGGCAACGAGAGAATAGGAGCGCTACAGAGGTTATCCTTAAGCCTCTGAAAGGCAGATTCCTGTGCTGTATTCCACTTGTAGGCGACGCCTTTCTGAGTGAGTGTTGTGAGAGGTTGTGCAATCTTGGAGAATCCCTGAATGAATCTGCGGTAGTAGCCTGCCAAGCCCAAGAATTGGCGTACTTCAGTGGGAGTCTTAGGCGTAGGCCAGTTCTTTATCGATTCGATCTTAGCTGGGTCGACATGAATTCCGTCCTTATTAACTACATGACCGAGGAAATGGACTTCCCGAAGCCAGAAGTCACATTTAGAGAATTTGGCGTACAGTTGCTCGTTGCGAAGGAGTTCGAGGATAAGGCGTAGGTGCTGTTCATGCTCTTCTTGACTTTTTGAATAAATCAAGATGTCGTCGATAAACACAATCACGAATTTGTCGAGGTAAGGCTTACATACGCGGTTCATAAGATCCATGAACACTGCAGGTGCGTTAGTCATTCCAAAAGGCATGACGAGGAACTCGTAATGACCATAACGAGTCCTGAATGCAGTCTTAGAGATGTCTTCGTCACGTACCCTCAACTGATGGTAGCCTGATCGCAGGTCAATCTTTGAATAGTAGCTCGATCCTTGCAACTGATCGAATAGGTCGTCGATGCGCGGGAGAGGGTAACGATTCTTGATGGTAACCTTGTTCAACTCACGATAGTCGATGCACATTCGGAATGTGCCGTCCTTCTTCTTGACAAAGAGCACTGGGGCTCCCCAGGGTGATGAACTAGGACGGATAAATCCTTTATCCAATAGTTCTTGTAGTTGCGTAGAGAGTTCCTTCAGTTCTGCAGGGGCTAGACGGTACGGTGCACGAGCTATGGGTGCTGCTCCAGGAGCTAGCTCGATTTGGAATTCGACCTGACGGTGGGGTGGGAGTCCAGGTAGTTCCTCAGGAAATACCTCGGGATAGTCGCGTACTACAGGAAAATCTTCAATCCTCTTTTCCTTTTCGCGAGTATTGGTGACGAGTGCTAAGATAGCGGTGTGCCCTTTCTGCAAACACTTCTGGGCTTTTAGAAGCGAGATAATGCCTGTGACTTCTCCACCTTTGTTGCCTTTGACGATGAGGGGTTGACCAGAACGACGAGGTATACGAACTGCTTTCTCTTGACAGAGGATCTCAGCGCGATGTTTGGATAACCAATCCATACCAATGACGACGTCGAAGCTTCCGAGTTTGACAGGGAAAAGATCGATACTAAACGTATGGCCAGACAATTCTAGGGTGCAGTCGTGGATCACGTGCGTGGCCTCGATGTTCTTACCATTAGCTATCTCGACGGTATGCTTAGAACTTAATAATGCGGGCGAATGCTTAAGTTTCTTACTAATGCGAAGGGATACATAACTGGCATCGGCACCGGAATCAAATAACACAGAAACATAACGATCATCAAGTAGGAACTTACCCGCCACGACGTTGGGATCGTTCCTAGCTTCTCCAGCTCCAATCACGAAAGCTCTGCCCCTTGCATTTCCAGCATTGTTATTCTGCTCATTGTTCCCAGCTCCCTGGTTGTTGTTGCGATTCTGATTCAGTTCAGGGCAATCCTTTCGCATGTGCCCTGTTGCCCCGCATTTAAAACATACTCTGTTGTTTCCCTGCTGCTGTTGCTGTTGGGGTTGTTGCTGATTCTGCCTTGCCGGGAACTGACTTCTACAATCCTTTGCTTCGTGCCCCATCTTGTGGCATCGCTGACACTGACCCTTGTTGCATGCCCCATTGTGGTGCCTGTTACACTTGTTGCACTTAGGGTAGTTTCCCCGGTAGCCACCCTGTTGCTGAGTGCCTTTGCTGTTGTCAGTTTTCCTTTGCTGAGCTGGGGCTTGAGTAGGGTTAGCATCCTTACCCTGATTTCCATCCCACTTTCGTTTTCCGTCACTAGAACTTCCTTCCGCAGCACTGATCCTTTTGGGCAACCTGCCCTCTTCCACAGCCTGATCCGTGAGTTTGTGAGCAAGTCGAACGATCGGCTGAATGGTAGTGTGGTTGGCTGAAGTTACATGGCTTCGGATTTCTGGGGCCAGACCCTTGATGTACAGTTCGATCCTTCGATACATGGGTCGAGACATGTTTGGACAAAGAGCAGCATAGTCGTTGGACAGCTTGGTGTAGGTCTCAATCTCCGACCCAACCATCTTGAGTTCATAGTACTCATTCTCCAGCTTGTGGATGTCATCCCTGTGACAGTACTCTTCCTTGATCATATCCTTGAAATCTTCCCACGCAGTAGCGTTTGCAGTCTCCAAGCCAAGCATTTGAATTTGCGCTTTCCACCATGAAAGTGCGCTTCCCTCTAGAGTACCAGTAGCAAACTTCACCCAGTTAGCAGTTGGGCATTCACAGACAGCAAAAACAGCTTCGACCTTCTCAATCCAGTGCAGAAGGCCTATGGCACCCTCCGTGCCATTGAAAGGAAGAGGCTTGCAATCCATAAAGGTCTTGAAGGTACAAACACGTGGTTGCACAGGTGCAGGCTGACCTGTTGTGAGGAGTGAAGCGAAATAGGTTTAGAGGCGAAAAGACGATGCGGCGGTAGGATCTAAACATCCTAAGACAACGAGTTTACCTATAGGGTGAGCTGCGAAAGCTGCAGCCACAGTGTTGAGCAGGCTAGTGAACTGAGCCGGGGTCATGTTGACGTTTCCTCGTCCGCGTCCACTCATTGTCTTCATAACCAGAAAACATAGTATGAGTGCGTGATAGCGAGAATAAGATAGAAGAGAGAAGATGTATCTATCTAATCAGGCAACTAGTACGTATAGCAAGCAGAAAGCATAAGACAAGTAAGCAAGTAACTATGGGTCCGAGCTATGAGGTCAGATAAGTCGAGCCTTGTACTTGGAGTGTAGTGTCGTCACGAGTCACGGGTTATAGTCTGGTTTTTCTCAAAAAGATTTTTCCCCTTTTTAAAACCAAGTTCACTATAACCAATGGCTCTGATACCAATCTGTCACACCCCCAAAATCCACCCGCGGATAACACCCGCTTCGGGGGCGTGACTGACCAGGATCCAGCCACCAATTATACTAAGCATTGGTTAATATTAAAGTAATACTTACTAACCGTACGATTAGCAAATATCAAGTTCAGAGTTTAAAGTTTTAAAGTTCAGATTAAAAAGTAGCGGAAGCATAAGTAAACAGTTTTAAACAAAGTTCGAAAGGTAGACATGATAAATGTCCAACAGACGGGCCGACGACCACTACACATCCCAAGCAGCTGCTCCAGTCACTGGCCACCTGCAAAGCATGCAGTAAGGGGGTCAACAATAATGCTGAGTGAGTTCACTAGTTGTCCAGTTTTAATTACCAAAACTCGTTTCACCAGTTAATTTATCCGTTTATACATGCCATGGGGAGCTACCCCAAAAGTTAGCGACTAAACTGTTTTTCCAATACCGAACACTAGGTAACCGAATGCGTTTCCGCAGGATGCCCCGATGTCAATGTTCTATCATCATTGACGGATGCCTGAGTACATTAGTTCACGACCGATCCCATACCATGGCACGGTGTGAGGCTGGTAAGACCTAAATAGCGCTATCAACTAATAACCCGTTCGCCTGGCACCGGCGACTAATCGGTATTATGTAGTAGGGACTTGAGTGATAGAGTTGCGTTTAGTGCCGTTAGTTGCAATCCGTATAAACAGTAATTAACTAAAAAAGGTTTCCCAATACAAGGGAAGATAAAGTAAGTTGTTTCCCAATAACTAGGGAAGGAGTGTAGACGGTATCCCCTTTACAAGGGGATAGGGTTGTTTTAGTCTCGTGTCCCAAACCACCGGGACGCATGCTTTTAAGTTGTGAACTCACCTTGGGTTGCTCGGTATGATACGTTACTTGGTTAAGTATGTTGGTCACCACGTCCTAGCATGGTTACCAAATATGGGTCAAGTCGGGTACAAGTAAACACGTATAGCATGCACGTATACAAACAGTTAACAGGCAGAACTACAAACAGTAACATATGTACATACAGTAGCAGATCAGAATGAAGTCCAGTCAATAGGAGGCCCAACAGTTGAAGCCCAAAACAACAAGACAAACAGTCAAGGCCCAATAACATAAAACAGCCCAGTCGAAACTAAGGTGGTTGCGACTCGCAACCGAGGTTGCGACTCGCAACTGCGGTCTCGGTCCGTCACGATTTGGTTACGACTCGTAACCGGAGATTGCGACTTAGCAGGTTTGGTTGCGACTCGCAACCAGGTTTGATGCGTGCTGATTGCGACTCGCAACTGGGAGGTTTCGACTGGTCACGCGTGGTTTCGAGTAGCAACCAAAGGTTGCGACTCGCAACTGTGATAACGTGCATGGCAAACTTCTAGAACCTGCAGTGTACTATCCAATGATATTGCAATTTCATGAAATCAGGTTGTACTATGCCACTAAAACATGTTTTCTTGTCTAACCTTTGTCTAAAATGGATCAAACAAGGCATTTTCAAATATTCATGAGACATTCATCTTGTTCATCATTATTCAAGCAACATTCAACAACACTCATCATCATTAACCCAAATACTATGCATAAAACCCACTAACCAAAATCTTATATTTCTCGGACAACATCAAAACACACAAACAAGTTATCAAAACAACATTTTATCATGAAAATCCTAAGAATCAACTCTAAACCAAACCGATTCATATGGTGTCACACATATGCAAACCGATTTTCATGAGCATCATACATCAATGGTTTGCGTCATTTTTAGCCACAAAAATGTCATGAACACATTAGCAACTTATCCGAAACTAGAAACATGTTAGCCGATTATTCATTTTACACACAAAACCACATCACCAAGTATACAACTACACTAGCTAAATTATGTCCTTCATGCTATCATCTAACAATCAACAAATATTTTAAAGACACTAACCGGTTGGTGAGGTTCAAGGGTGAGTATGAAACTTCTAACGGGTGTGTGTGTTGATCCGAGAGCTCCTAGTGGTCACCGATTTGATCCGAGAAGAAGGAGATGAGAAGAGGTGATCTTGGTTGCTTAGGGTTTTAGGGTTTTAGTGAGAGAGATGAGAGGAGGGTGTTAGAGTGTAGTGAGTGTTGTAAAAATGGATAAGGGAGGGGTGGGTTGGTTTATATAAGGTTCCGAATGGGCTTAGGGGGTTTCCGGGTTGGGTTCAATTCCCTACAAGGCCAAGGCCTAGCCGGCCCATTACTAATGTTCACTCGAGACCGTGGTCTCGAGTCGGGTTGCTTGTGGTTTCGGCTCATATGTATTACACGCACACATATATACATACATATCTAAATACACCAACACGTAGATACACATAACATGTAACACGAAAGTTCACGGGTTTTCATTTAATAAATATACACACGTAAGTTACATCGAAGGATTGTTCGGGAAAGTCCGAAGTGTCACAAGTAAAATCACTAATACTTAATTTTTCGAAAATGTAATTAGGCATTATGTTAACACAAAGATCTTTATCAATAGTGACATTACTAATAAATGAATTTTGAAAAAAACATGGAACCGGTGTAATGTTAATTTCAAAAGGATCTTCTTTTATCAGTGAAGTTTGATCAGTAGTTAACTTAACACTTACCATTTCTTCAATTTTAGTGTTAGTGTTTAACTCTTTTAAAAACTTAGCATGAGTTGGTACTAAACAGTGATTTTCGAAAGAAGGTGACAAGAGATTAATTTCTTCAAAATTAGTCTCTTCTTGAATTTTATCGTTATCGGCCTCACCTTTTTCGTTATTTAACTCATGTGTCGGTTTTTCACTTATTTGTTCTTCCATTTTTAATTCGTTATTTATCGTTTCTTCCTTTTTGAACTCTTCTCTTACGCGGGACTCCTCTTCCCTTGCGCGAGATTCTTTTATGCAATGTTCGATAAATTTAAGGTTTTCTATTATCCTATCGGCTATGTCGGTGATAGAGTAAGGATCGGGATCCTCATGGCTTGAATCCGGTTGTTCGATCCTTGGTTCCTCATAGTACCCATATGAAGTAGATGGTTCACACCATTGTCCTTCATTGTAAGCATATGATGGATAAGGGTCGTAATTTTGTTCTTCATAGTACTCATATGAGGTGGGTTGTTCACGCCATGGTTTCTCATAATAAGTGTATGAAGGTGGTGGCTCATATCTTGACTCTTCAAAGTATGAGTATGAAGGTTCATACCTTGGTTCATCAAAATATGAGTATGAGGGGGGAGGTTCATACCTTTGGTCTTCATAGGATGTGTATGAAGTTGATGGCCCGTACCTGGCCTCCTCATAATAGTTGTATGAAGTGGATGGTTGAAATAAGTTACAATATTGTGCCGAGTGCGGGTTACCACAATTAGTGCAATATTCTCTCATATAATCATCCTCCTCATAGGTGTAGTTGTAACCTCCTGAGTATTGATCCATAAGAATCACTCAGCAGACCACAACTAAGTCTCGGGACCAGGAAACAGAAACAAAGACGAAAACAGAAGCTGGACACGGCCCCGTGTCTGGTGAACACGGCCCCGTGTTCAGGGTCTGTATCTGGGCGTTTTAATTAAAGTTACTGGTCTCGTTGAGCACGGGGGCGTGTTCAGTGAGCACGGCCCCGTGTTCAGCCTCTGTATCTGGGTATTTAACTAAAAGTATGCAGCACGGCCCCGTATTCAGTGAACACGGCCCCGTGTTCAGGCTACTATAAATGCAAACTAATCTAAATGTTGGTGCATTCATCTGTTGTCTACGTCTTATATCGAGTCTTGGTTTACAAACTTGAAGCTGAAAGTTTGAAGCTGAAAGTTTGAAGCTGAAAGTTTGAAACTGCTGAAAGTTTGAAACTGCTGAAAGTTTGAAAGTCTGTCCGTTTGAAAGTCTGTCCGTTTGAAAGTCTGTTCGTTGAAATGTCTGTCCGTTTGAAAGTGTTTCAAATGGAAGGGTCAAGTAGTATATATAGGTTTCAAACTTTCACATTTGTAACTTTCCGGTCAGAGCAAGGAAGTGCTGCCGAGGTGTTGTCAGGTTGTAAAACGTTCTAAAATCAATAGTACAACAGTATATTGTGTAAATCTAGCTGAATTGAGCTCTACACGTTTGTTTCCGCCGTTTGTTTAGAGATAAACTCTTCTGATTGACTCGTTCGGGTCAGAAGCCGATCCTACAAGTGGTATCAGAGCTCAGGAGGAAGAGTTCTATACAATTCAGCTGCATTTTCTACTTCTACACCTTTCTTTCTCAAATTTTTCAAGTTTTCACGGTTGAAATTGGATGAAACTTACACAATGTGTGCGTAATGATAGTTTAACAAATCCTTGAAAGTTTCAGCTTAAAACTCGAAGTATAACTGGTAAAAATGGACTGAAAAAGGGTGTCCGTTTGAACGAAACATTGCTTGTCCGTTTGAAATCACTTCCCATCGTTTGAAAAATACTTTTCATCGTTTGAGATAAGCTTCCTATCGTTTGAAACTGGGTTCTACCGTTTGAAAACTGTTCCTGTCGTTTGAAAAATGCATAACCGTTTGAAAAGACCGTTTGAATATTGACTATCGTTTGAGTTAGTCGTTTGAATGACTCCCATCGTTTGAAAAGGTTACACATCGTTTGAACATATAATATCCGTTTGAAAAGTCCACAGTTTGAAACACATGGCACCGTTTGAAATCATTGCATCGTTTGAATACACATTAAAGTGTACCAATATTATTCAAAGTGGTTATTGTTTTAGTGGACTCGGAGGTCCAATGACATTAATTTGAAAGACAAGTTGCTGCCCACATTATAAAAGAGGTCCAATGAAAGTTGTCGATTAAAATCAGAATTATTGAACTTTTAAAAAAAAAATTGTTGGCTTCTAAGAAAGGTTTGGCTATTATAATATTCAGTTTGTTTGTTCAAGAAAGTCTTATTGACTTTACATCCCACCAAACAGTATTTCGGTCCAATAATCAAATTGGTTTAAAATTGGTGTCAGCAAAAGTACGGCCCAATCCTTTGATAGTTTAATGGAATGTGTGGCCCAATCAGAGACTATATCGTAAACCCATGTGATATAAATTGGAGTATGTGATATGTTGTGATAAGTTTTGTTGACTAAAGTTGTCAGTGGTGTCAGCCCACCAAGTTCTATGGTCCTATCATGAATTAGATTAGAAACAAGATTCTGTTCATGTGTTGAAATTAATATTGACGGCCACTAGGATTTAAAGGGAGATTATGTGGTTTCGGTTGATAAAAATTCAGTGGAATTTGTATTTGTAGTCGATTGCATGTTTCATGTGTATTGATCAGTTTGTGCAGCCCAATTATATAGACAAATTTGTTTGTTTGTTGCATATATCAACAATAGTTATAACATTGTTTTGTGCAAATTTCAGCCCAAGATTTTATTAGCCCAAGTTAAAGTGTCAACTTTTAAAAGTCAAAAGTGCGGCCCATGTCTTGATATAAGAGAGTTTCGGTTGTCAGGTCCTTTTCACCAGCTCATGTCTCATGTGACTTGGATTAGCGTCAGATGCACAAAGTTGATTTCGGCTCATTCACTCAGTTTGCACAATTTGGAGTTTAGTCAGTCTGCGAGTCATCGACACGAGTCCTAGATCGATTCAATAGTCTCACAATTTTACGTATTTTGTCTGTTTAAACTGATTGTATCTAGTTTGTTTTTATTGTCAGGTATTATTGTCAGGTATTCTTACAAGGTGATAAAGTTGTGAAAATCCGGAAAAATGGACGAAGATTTCTACAACGCATTCGCTACTCCAGCTACACTGATGAGTATTACATAGAACACGATGTTGGAAAACGAAACAGGGACGATGCAAAAGCCTCCCAAATTAATGAACATCGAAGAATTTAAAGGTTGGGAAAGTCGGTTTGAGAATTGGGTGCAAGCTAACTATCTTGATGCTTGGGAATGCATGGAGACGAAGTATGTTCGACCTTTGAATGATGATGAAGAACCTGTTCCGATAAAAGATCTATATGCTGATGCTAGGAAGAAGTACAAAGATGAGAAAATGATGCTAAGTCTTCTTCAGCAAGCAGTGAAAGAGGATATCATGGTTCTTTTGCAACACAATGGAACATCATATTCGATTTGGAAAGCTTTGCGATCGAAGTTTCAAGGAAGTGAAGAGATGGTCAAAAGCAAGAAATCGCTTCTAAAGAAAGAGTTTGATTTATTTCGAGGGTTAAAAAATGAAAGTACACGAGAGATTATTGAACGATACTGTAACTTGCTTGCTAACATGAAGAGATTGAGTATTGAAAAAACAAATGATGAGTTGATCGAGAAACTTGCTGATGCGTTGCCCTATGAGACTTGGGGCACATACCTTATGATGCTCAGAAACAAGAAGGGTTTTAGCAATCTGACGCTCAGTAAGTTCATTGAAAAGATCGAAGCTCAGGAAATGGAACAACGGAAAGTGATCAGAATGAAAGATTTCGATGGTGAACAGGACATCGGGTTATATTATAAGGCAGGGGTAAATGAGAAGAAATCTTCAAATCAATCTCCGAAGATTGAGACTGCTTATAGTGCCAAGAATTCATCTGGAAGTCCATCATCTGGGTCAAACAGCAAAACCAGTTTCACTCCATTTTCATCTTTTGATCCAAACATCTCTGCAACTAAGAATGGGAGAAAATTACAATGCAACATTGTGTTGAATCTTGAAAATGATCAAGATTATTCTGAGGAAATTGCGAAAAACCAAATGTCTTTATTAGGAATGGTTTTGGAATCTTATACTTGTTTTGTTGCAGGTCGTATCGGCAATCCAATGTTAACTAAAGAAGACTACGACCAGATAGATGCTGAAGAGATGGAGCTGATGGACATAAAATGGTGTCTGGCTAGCGTTTTACGGAGAGCTGAGAAATTCAAACAAATCACAGGGAGAGATGATCTTCGTGATGCGAATGTTTCTACTTTAGGTTTTGACAAATCTAAAGTCACTTGTTTTCGATGCAGAGAAAAAGGACACTTCAAGAGGGAGTGCACTAACCGTGAAGCAAGTGGGGCTCAGAATCCGTTCAACAACAACAATGATTACTATCGGAAAGCCATATATCACCAAGTTGGTCAACAATCATCTCAACAACAAAAACATCAAGCTCAAACTGCACATGGAAGAGATGTGATTGAAGATTCTGGAAAGAGAGCTTGTGTGAGCAGCTATGATTGTGGAAAAAGAAGGGATGGTAGTGCTTTGATAATTGATCAAGATGATGAGAGATTACCAGAGGGTTTTAGCTGGGCAAATTTCACTTGGGATGATTATATTCCTGATCAAACTACAGCTTACACTGCTTTTACAGCAAAGGTTGTAGATGACAGTGATGATGATACGGAATATTGGGCAAGAAAATATAGAGAAGATATGAAGTTGCTTGCTGAAAGTGATAGTGAAGATGAAAAAGCCAAGAAGAAAAAGAAGAAGATCAAGACACCGATGAGCAGTGATGATGAAGAGGTGCCGGTGGTAAGAAGACAAAAGGTGAAAGAAGTGCCTAAATTCAAGGTAGAAGAAGAAGTTGATGCGAAAAAGATTCCGGTAAAGTGTGAAAATTGTGAAGTTGTGAAGAAGCAGAATAGCACATTGATTTACAACTTGAACAGTCTGAAGGAGTCTTATGATGTACTGAATAAGACGATGAATCAGTACAATCAAACGAGTGAAGAACAAGCTGTAGCAATGAAGACTCTTCAAGGAGCGTTTATGATAAAACAGAAAGTTGTAAACAACTATATTGAGAAGTGTGCTGCTTTGGAACAAAAGCTTGAGCTGCAAAGAATTGAAACGGAGAGAGTTAATCGTTTATTAAAAAGTTACTCATGTACTTCCTATGTTATTGACAGGATTTATCCGACGGTTGAAAGCATGAAGGTATGGGAAGACGATGAAGTAACTGAGGAGAAAGCAGCTGGAGCAGGCGTTGATGAAAAGATTGCTGATAAGAAGAAGAATGACAAGAAAAAAGACACTGAAAAGACAACATCTGGTAAGAAGCAAGGTGTCAGTTATAACCAGTGTCCACCCCCGCTGGAAAATGGATATTTGCCTAGATATCCAAATGATGAAAGAGTTAAAAAGGCCACAAATTTACAGTGGGAGTCAGAGTCGTCGGTCAATCTTCCAGAAAGCATTGATATTGTGTTTACATCATCTGACACTGATCAACAGTCTCAATTAATGAAGAAAGTCGTGGATCATGTGTTAGAGAGTGATGATTGTGAACAGTCAAAGTCGGAGTCTGCGTCAGAGTTAAAGTCTGAGTCAAGCACTCCGGGTCAAACAGAAAAACATGGAAAAATAGTCTATGAAAAAGAATTCCTGTTATCAAAATCTAATTTGGATGATGGGTTGTTTAAAGTTGTCTACACTTTAAATGATTCTGACAAATTATATTCTGATGAGGAATTTCCAATAAGAGGTGTCAAAACTGAATTGATAAACAAGGTTTTCAAACTCACAGAAATTAATATTTCTGAAATAAAAGACTTATGTCTTAATGAAAAACCTAAAAAATACACCTCAAGAGTTCAACAAAGATTAAACAAGAAAAAGGGTTACGGTTCTGGTTCTGGTTTCCAAAAGAAATCAAACCATAACGGTAATTTCAAAAAGAAAGATCTTGGTTTTACTCCTACAAAAAATGAAAAATATGTTCGTGATTTTAAATCCAAAATGTCATTTGTTTCAGGAACGTCATCTGAAGAAGAAGAAGAAAAGAAAGCATTCTGGAGACAGTCAAACAATGAATTTCTTGCAAAGAAGCAAGATGAATTGAAGATAAAGGCTGAGCAGAAGAAACACATGAAAACCTGTTTCCGATGCAACACTGTTGGACATATTGCCCGAGATTGTTCTGAGGCAACACAATCAAAACATGGAGTATTTCGTAAAATCAAAGAGACAGTGCTTCCGTTCGAATCACCAATTGATAGAACAAAATTGTTTCAAGATTCTATATTTGAAATTGGTGAGAGTTCGAACAAGTTTTACCAGAAGAGAGCTAAATCTGACAACCAGAAATGGGTTGTTAAGAAGGTTGGTGAAAGCTCTAGCGATGATTCTGATGAATCAAAATCAGAGGAGCTATCTTCGGGCGATGAAACTGATTCCACAAAGTCAGTTGAGCCACAAGTTGTTTCTAAATGTGAAGCTGTTTTAAAAGATGAAAAATCAGTTCCGATTTTGAATGATGAGGAATTTCCATCACTTCGGGCTGAAAATTATAAAAAGAAAATTGGTAAAACTGAAATTTCTAATCAATTTTATAATGATAAACAGGAATTTGATGCTGAGAAGGTCTTTAACCCCAAGGTAAAACATATCTTTGGAAAGATGATTGATCGAAAAGTCAAAGGGGTTAAAGAGTTTTATGAGAAGAAAACAATGAAAGAAAAGATTGAACCATCCCTGGTTTGTGACTGGGATGGTACATACTATGAACAGTAAGTCTCAGGACTTGCCGGAGCTCCCAGGTTGGTAAGCGTGGAGCATGAATCGGCATCTTTCTTAAAGTTTTATTCGGTAACGTCAATCATTCAAAACGGTAAAAAGGTTTGTTTGTGTTTTATGTACGAGTGGTAAAAAGATTTGATTGTGCAAATGGTAAATCAAGGACATTAATTTGTACTTGTATTTTCCTACAATTGGTTGGAAGACTATATGATGAACCACAACCCCGAACTTGTTATTGATAAATCTACAAGTGATAAAATCAATCAAACTTATTTTCCGGAAAAACCATTTTGATTAAAACAAACTTAAGTGTTTTGAAATCTAAATGGGAAAATAGTTTGTTGATAGGGGGAGTTCTGATTGTTTATGCCAAGTGAATGGCGAATTGAGGTGATTTGATATCAGTTGTCATGTTCTGTATAGTTTGTTTTCAATTTTCATTAGATGTATTTGAATTTTAGGGGGAGTAAGAATTTTTAGAAAATCCAAAAACATCAGAAAATTTGAAAAAGACAAAAACATGATAAAACTGAAAAATGAGTTTCGTCGCATAAAAGAGGAAATGATAGTACATCAGTGGACTATCACAACACGCTAAAGATATGAAATGTTTAAATGTGATAAATAATCTTACTGCGGATGTGTCAGTAGGTTTTTGCACACTTAGTAAATTGAAACGAGATATAAACCTAAAACAAACTTGCTTGATTTGTGGGTAACTATTCTTGGATATATAGGTAACCCCTGAAATCTCGTTTGAAAGGTTTCTTTTTCTGATATACTAGGTTCTTATACTCTGTGATATCTGGGGTATTATCCCAGGACTTCTGCTGAATGGAAGTTCTGACCTAGTCCCCGGATAATACTTGCTGCAAAATGCTTGAAACATAGCATAAAGCCCTCAGCTGATTAGACAATAAAATTGATAATCAGTTGTTGTAGCTAAAAGATCTCCTAAAGGGGACACACCGAAAAGTCGAAGCTGATATCTCTCTGCGTATACGGAAGTATCGACCTGAGATCCCTCAGTCCTTGCATATCCCCTAATTTATATACAGATATCAGTTGTAGTATATTTACCTGTAAATCTGAACATTGAGATCTGGATACGGGAGTATATTCAAGTGGAGTGATACACAATTAAGTTCAAGTCTCTAAAACATTAATATTGTATCTTGAATCAATTGAAATTTGTGTGAAAATTTAAAGTGGACCAATATACTGACAATCTAGGTAAATTGTTTAGAACTTAAAATGTTTAAAGCTTAATGGTGTTGGTGATTTGTCTCAAAAACTGATATGATCTTCTTGCATGAACTCACAAAAATATTGTCTGTAAAAATTTCGTTTCTGCATTATCTTTCATTCAAAATCCAAAAAGATTTTAGTGTATTTTAGCATAAATTTTGAAAAATTCAAAAAGATTTTCGCCAACTGGTGTTGGAGAGCTAATTTTCAAAATTCCGAGTGCTAAACATGATGAACAGATGGTTTGGGTGAAAGTGTGTGTTTTGAAAACTTAAAATATATTTTCAAGTGGTTTATCAAAGATTAACATTGTAAAATCATTCTTTGATAGAATTATTCCTGCTAGTGGTTCATTAGCTGGTGAGATTGTTTTTACAAGTTATCATCAGAGATTTTACTTTTGGGTAGAGAATGTGCAGGTTATATGAAGATAGAGTGCCAGGTTCCGATACCTGAAGATTGCGTGATTTCAACAAGCCAGACTGTGATCCCAGCATATCGAAAGGGGGAGTCTGAAGATATCCTAATAAAGATTGTTCGTGAAAGTTTGTTGATGATGACGAAAAGAGAAGAGAAAGATTTGAGGATTCTTACAACGTCAAATACTTCAAGGAGTTTGAGAAGACTGATAAAGCTTGAAGATGCAGAGACTCGACATTGAAGACTCCGTCAACATCTGAGGGGGAGTCTGTTGGTGCATTCATCTGTTGTCTACGTCTTATATCGAGTCTCGGTTTACAAACTTGAAGCTGAAAGTTTGAAGCTGAAAGTTTGAAGCTGAAAGTTTGAAGCTGAAAGTTTGAAACTGCTGAAAGTTTGAAAGTCTGTCCATTTGAAAGTCTGTCCGTTTGAAAGTCTGTCCGTTTGAAAGTCTGTCCGTTTGAAATGTCTGTCCATTTGAAAGTGTTTCAAACGGAAGGGTCAAGTAGTATATATAGGTTTCAAACTTTCACATTTGTAACTTTCCGGTCAGAGCAACGAAGTGCTGCCGAGGTGTTGTCAGGTTGTAAAACGTTCTAAAATCAATAGTACAACAGTATATTGTGTAAATCTAGCTGAATTGAGCTCTACACGTCTGTTTCCGCCGTTCGTTTAGAGATAAACTCTTCTGATTGACTCGTTCGGGTCAGAAACCGATCCTACACTAAAATGCAGAAAACTGTGCGCGCGTTTTAAAAAGGTTTTGAAAAACTGATTAGGCCGTTGATTTTAAGCTTTCTTAAAATCCTTGTGTCCCTGGCAACGGCGCCAAAAACTTGATGTGCGTTAGGTGTAATATGTTTTAGGTATATAATTTAAGCCCTTTTTACACTTTAGCCAAGTTTTAAATTTATAAAACACGATATTTACTAACACTAAACACACATATGGGCAAGTGCACCCATCGTGGACGTAGTATAGTGTTGGTAAGATACCGAGGTTGTCCAAGGACACAAGAGCTTTTAGTACCGGTTTATCCTCAACGTCTAATCAAATCAAAATGTTAGAAAAAGATTTTTAAACTAAGAAAATAAAACTAACTAAATGCTGAAAAATAAAATAAAAATAAAAACAGATAGACAAGATGAATCACTTGGATCCGACTCATGTGTTAGTATAACCTTTGATTATTTTCGCACTTTTGCACTTGTTTAAGAGATTATCTTAGTTATTGTAGTAGGCCCCTCTTTTGAAGGCGACGTTACCCTCAACCCAGTAGTTTGAGTCAGCAAGGATACAATCCTAAAGGGTCGGATTACTGAAAGATAATTAATTAAGTTATTAATGCAAATTACGGTAGGCCCCTCTTTTGGAGGTGACGTTACCCTCGACTAACTAGTCTGAGTCAGCAGGGATACAGTCCTAAATAGCCGGGTTATAGTACTAATAGTAGTTAACTTATGAGGGGATCAAAGAGTTTGGACCCCCGCCATCCAATACCTTTGGGTATTGAAGGAGGTCCTACTAAATTTGACCCAGGTCCCTTGCAGGACCTCTAAACGCTGAACAAGGGCAAGACCCTTACCAAACCATTCCCTTAACCCCCGACCAGGTAGCCAACATACCTCCATATAGACCGTGGAGATATGAATGGTGAAAATCTTTTATTTTATATAGACAGTAAAATAATGCCAAGACACCACGAACAAACGATAAGGAAGAATCACCTTCAACATAAGAAACTAGTTATTAAAGTCAATAATACAAAACCAATTAAGAAATGCAAAAGATTAAAAAAAAAGTATTATACTAAACACTTGTCTTCACCAAGTGATGTAAGAGACTTAGGCAAACATGGCCTTGATTGTCAAGAACTCTTACGATCAATCTTGGATCCCGAGACGACTCACACACTCTATGATGGACAATGGATGATGGTGGTGGATGATGGTGTTATGGTGGTGGTGGGTGGTGGGTGAAGTGTGAGAGAGGTGGTGTGCCAAGGGATGAGTTGAAATGGCTCCAAGCACTCCTATTTATAGGCTGAACAGAAGCCTGGACACGGCCCCGTGCCCACTGGGCACGGCCCCGTGCCCGTCTGACACTCTCTTTCTTCATTAATTGTAATTCGCAATTACAATAAATGCGCCTGCAGTACTTTGGGCATGCCCCCGTGTTCACTGGGCACGGCCCCGTGGTGAGCAATAGAAGCTTCTACAGGTTTGTCTTTTCTGCTGCTTCTTGGGCATGGCCCCGTGCTCGCTGAGCACGGGGCGTGTTCAGTCTTCTGCCTTCTCTGTTTTGCTTGGGAGGATGCTGTCAAGGGGTCGGGCAGTCCACTTTTGTTCCCTTTCTTGTATTTATGTTAGATTTAGCTGTCTTTTTGCTTCTTTTGTTAATTTGAGCTCATTTAATCCTGAAAATACAAAAGGAAGACAAAAACACACTTTTTCCAACATTAGTACTAAAAAGGGTTAGTTTTACGCCACAATTGATATAATTTATATGTTGCATTTTGCGCGTATCACTGTGCAACATTGCTCTTAAGTTGAAAAATTCTCCGGCAATGAGCATCAATGCAGCTATGCAGCAAATGGGTTTTCTTGCATCTGTTCTGGAATCATATGAAGGTCTTGTAGCTGGAAAAATTGGAAACTCAGAGTTAACCAAAGAAGACTATGACCAGATCGATCCTGAAGAGATGGAACTCATTGACATTCGTTGGTGTTTGGCAAGTTGCATTCGCAAAGCTCAAAGATACATGGAGATTACTGGGAAACAATCTCTTGGAGGTGCATCAACAAAACTTGGATTTGACAAATCCAAAGTGACATGCTTCAAGTGTAAGCAGAAAGGTCATTTCAAGAGAGAATACACCAATTTTGTAGTTGGTGGAAATGAACATCCGTTCAATGATGATTACTACCGAAAAGCGATTTACCACCGCAGCAGAGAAGAGCCAAAGATGATTGAAGATAAACCGAGAGAAAAATCAAGAGCTTGTTTTGTAATTCAAGATGATGAAGGTTTTGATTGGAACGAGATTTGTCCAGAAGAAGATCCTTTGGAAAATGTTTGAAAAACAGCTCATGGCAGAGCTATGACAGAGAAAAGACAGTTTGTTTTTGTTGCTGAAATTAAAGAAGAAAACAGTGAAGAAAAAGGCATAGCTGAGACAAAAGAGAAAACCAGAGATGAAATTCTAAGTGAGAAAACTTATCGAGAAAGAAACATTGCTTTCAACAGAATGGACGAGATGCAGGAAGAGTATGAGAATGCCGTCAGTAGCAAAAGATGGGATAAAAAGAGAGAGTGCTACTTCAACAGAGAAGGAGAACCAGTTGTTCGAAGAAAGACATAATCTTTGAAGATGTTCTTCTCATAATTCCTTCAAGAACCGAATATTATAGAAATGTGTTGAAAGATGACACATATGCAAAAAGACATGAAAAGGAAATATGGTATGCCATGACATCGTGTTTGAGAAAAAGAGATGAAGAGAGAATGCAGAAGAATGTTGAAGAAATGGTGAACAATCTGAAGAAAGCGGCTGAAGAGGTTAAAGTTGAAGCCATTGAAGTTGAAATTGTGAAAGCTGAAAATTTGAAAGTTGTTGAGACAGAAAAAGTTGAGGGGAATGATGAGGTTGAAAAAGCTGTTACTGGAGAACAGCAGATAATGAAGAATGAGAATTTGGAAGCTGGGGATGAAATTGGTGTTGAAGAAAAGCAGGATGATGCTGATCAGAAGCAGACAAAGACTGCAACAAACACCGAGGTGCCAATCACTGAGGTAAATTCTGATTCGGGAATCTTAAAACCGATTGAACAGTGCAAGAAATGCATGGAAACGTGCAGAGCTTGTACTAAAAAAGATGAGAAGTTCAGAACAAGAGATCTTGAATTCACAAAAATCGAAAACATTTTTAAAGAAAAATGCAAAGAAATGCTAGAAAAAGAAAAAGTTTAAAAAAAATGATGAAAAACTTTCAGAAAAATGTAAAAAGTTCGAAAAAGAAAATGACAGAAGATTGTGATAAAAAAAGAAAATGTTTGTCAAGAAATGAAGAAAGAATATGACTCAATGAAATTGGCATATCACATTATGAAAGAGTCATATGAAAAAGTGAAAGATGAAATGAAATATGCACAATCAAGAATGAATTATCTTTCTGAAACAAGTCAACAACTAAAGAGCTTAAATGAATGTATGAAATTAAACAAGGTGTTGTTAATTCCTATATTAAGGATGTTGCTAAGCTAAAGCGACAGATTGCTGATTTAGAACAGGACAACAACAAGTTAAAAAGTTATCACGTGTCGTCATATGTGCTTGAAAGAATTTTCAATATAAAACCGGGAGATGGTGAGTCTGAGCAAAACAAGAAAGGCATTGGCTCAGAGTTTCATCAAGTTCCACCACCGGAAAAGTTTGCATTTTATGATGAAGAAAAGGTCGAAAAAGCTTTCAACCTGGTAGATCAATTGCCAGACAACATTGACGTAACCTATTCCAAATCTGATGATTCTCATGATTCAGAGGTGGTAGGTAAAGTCGTTGAAAGTGTGTTGAAAGAAGAGTCGGTTGAAACAGGTAATTCTGAACCACAAGATGAAAATGAAGGTAATTTTCATGATTGATATCTGAAAAACACAAAATCCGAGAAAAAATTGAATGAAGATTCAAAAGGATTGGTTTATACCATGATTCGATCGGACAAATTATTCTTAGATGTTGTATTCCCAATTCAGAATGTGATTTCAGAAAAGATTGACAAAGTTTTCAAAATGGTTGAAATTGAAAAATCTAAAATTTCAAAATTTGTTGGTAAAGGTCACAAAACTTTTTATAACAAACATGGTTTTAAGAAGGAAAACATGAAGGCTGGGTTGGGTTATAAAAAGAAACAAAATTGGAAGAAAAATGAAGTGCCAAACTCTCAGGCAAAAATGAGTTTTGTTCAAGGAAAGAGTTTAGCTGAAGAGAAAGAACTCAAATTTGGACGACAGTCTAATGATGAGTTTCATGCTCAGAAAAAGCAACAACAACAGGTCAAAGATGTGTCCAAGAGAACATGTTTCAACTGTGATCAAATTGTCATCTTGCTTGCAAGTGTCCAAATCTGAAACCTGTTGATGTTGATATGAAAAAGAAGTCTGATGATGTTAAAAAACAGAAATCTGAGGATGTGAAACAAAGGTCAACCAGATTTGATTCGAAACAAACTTGGAGGTATAATACAAACAAGTTTGCTTCAAATCAAAATTGGAAATCAAACCCAAACAGGTTCGATTCGAGACAGACCTGGAATTCTCACACACCCAGATTCAGAACAACACAAAGTTGGAAAACATCAGTTGATATGATAAAACCTCAAGAGTTTTGGAAACCAAAAGTTGTTGTTCAAAAACAAAGTGTTCAAAAAGATTCACATTTTTACAAAAGAGGAACACCAAAAGGTCAGACATGGAGTGTTAAGAAACCGATGACTTTTGTAAAAGATGAAAAAGTTGAAGTCAAAGTTGATAAGGTCTTTGTGAAAGATGACAAAGACTTTCCGGCGTTGAATGAAGATTATTGTGTTGAAATGCCTAAGGTCAAACAGGCCTGGGCTAAATTGTTCAAGTAATTGAGTTAGTTGAATGTGCAGGTGCTCAAGAAAAACAAAGATTGTGAGAATGAAAGTTGGAGCAGCCTGGCACATGGAAAGGAGGAAGAGGCTGCTGGAACCTGTGTTGGTTGAAACAGGGAGTTTATTTGTTTTTCTGTACATAAATAAACAATATTTTCAAAAACCCTAAAAATCTGAAAAATTAAAAACCAAAAATATGTTTTTAGTTTGTTAAAAACTTGAAAAACCAAAAATATGTTTGTTTTTAATTTTTTGTCAAAAATAGAAAATTACAAAAAATATGTGTTGATTGAATATGCCGAAACCCTCACGGCGGAACAAACATGATTACTTTCACCAGATTGAAAAACGGTTTTCAAACTGTAAAAGATCAATGTGTTGTAAATCATGGGGGTAATTACTGCTTTTCGTGTAATTCAGAGCATAGTTAGCAGAAAATGGATGGCAAGACAAAGCTATCAGTATTGTGTTGTCAAATTTTCTTTTAATGATTTTGCATTTAGGGGGAGAAAAATTGTCAGAAAATCCAAAAACATTAGAAATTTTGAAAAAGCCAAAAACATGATAAAATTCAACAATTTGAGTTTTGTGTGAAAAGAGGAATTGATAGTACATCAGTAGACAGTTACAGTATGCTAAAGAAATGTAATGATTAAATAGCGTTAAACAGTCTCACTGATGATATGCCGATAGGTTTTTATACATTTAGTAAACTTTTTCGGGATATAAACCTAAATTCAAACTTTCTTATTTCGTGGGGAACACTACTTGGATATATAGGTAACCCCTGAAATCTCGTTTGAAAGGTCCCTCTTTCTGAGATTATGCTCGGTGATATCTGGGGTATTATTCCGGGATTTCTGCTGAATGGAAGTTCTGACCTAGTCCCCAAATAATACTTTTCGCATTGCTTGAAATATAGCGTCGCCCTCAGCAAAAATGATGAAACAATAAAATTGATAATCATTGCTGTTGAAGAAAAGATCCTCTAAAGGGGACACACCTAAAGTCGAACCGTCATCTCTCTGCTGAACGGAAGTTCTGACCTGAGCTCTCACGGTTTTGCATCTAACCCCTTATAGATATCATTTAGGTATACTCAACTGTAAGACTGAATATTGGGATCTGGATACGGGAGTATATTCAAGAGGTGGGACACATGAATGAGTTTAAGTTCTTAAAACACCTAATTCGTATCCTGAATCAGTTGAAGTTTGTGTGAAAATTTAAGTGGGTCAGTATATCGACAATCTAAGTGAATTATTTAATTCTTAATGTGTAACTAAGCTCAACGGTACTTGTGACTTGTCAAAAACTGATATGATCCTCTGACGCATACTCAAACAAAAATATTGTCTATAAATATGTTTGTACATATTTCTTTACTGCTTTATATTTTCAGAAAAATACAAAAAGATTTTTGATTCTGCTTTATTTTCGACAACCGATGTCTGAAATGCTGAGTTTCAAAATCTAAGTAAGCTGATTGTGTTTTTGAAAATAAAACAAGTTTATTAATTTGAAACTTGAATTAAAAAATCAAAAGTCAAAAACAGTTTGTGATATCTCCAAGGTCATTAGTTTGGACTTGGATGATTAACTGTGAGGGATTTGGATGCTTATATTGTTAAAGAGCAAGTTTCCGATCCGTTTTGTTGAAACTGTCAAACTTGTAAAGATTGTTGATAGGGGAAATGATTTTAGGAAAGTTTGAATTGCCAGATTACGATTTCTAGAAGTATTAAAATGTTGTTACTTATAAACGTATGAGTGATTACAGATATTGAACCAGACTACGATCCCGACAGCATAGTCTAAGGGGGAGTCTGAAGACGAGATCAAAGCAAGGGGAAGCTTGTAACCAGGAAGCAAGGTGTCGATCCCTAAAGCACAGAAGCTTGATGAAATGGGGAGCCTAAAGAAGCTGATAAAGCAAGAGCCAGGGCAAGATCCTGAAGAAGCTGAAGAAAAGATGAAGAGTGATAGATGCTTACAATGATAGACAATTTGGAAAAGAGCTTGAAGACTGGTCAAGACTGAAGATGTGTCGTGATAGAGACTTGACACTGAAGACTTCGTCAATATCCAAGGGGGAGTCTGTTAGTGCACTATGTCTATTGACTTCGTCTTGTATCGAGTCGTGTAATGGGATAGGATAGGATAACCAGTGTTCGGGTTGCGAGAAACTGTTTTTAGAGAAAATGGTAGTGATTCTGCTTGAAATGAACAAGGACCATTTCAAGCGAAATCAGAAACAAGTGATTCCGCTTGAAATTGCTTTGTCCATTTCAAGAGAAATCTCACTAGTATAAATACGGTCACTTGGTTATTCATTTGTAACTTTCGGACTTGAGTAGCGAAGCTCTGCCGGATTGTCTCCAGGTTGTAAATCAGTGCTAGATCAATAATAGAGACTTTATAATTACATCGAGCGTCCGTTTCATTGATTCCGCCATTGACACGGATAAACAACTCTTCTGATCGACTCAGTCAGATCGCACAACGATCCTACAGAACCATAAAAACGATGTATGGCGCGCATAGAAATAAATGACCCAAGTGAATTCGTGAAATAAGTCATTTTAGACGAAAGAGCCATGGTTGACAAAAAGGGGCATGTAAAACCAAAGGATAATTGACCCACGAGGTCATAAAAACAAAGGTATTGCCCATACGAAAAGACGATCAAAATCGTTGACTTTTGTGACACCCCGTTGAAACGTTCTCACTTACATTAGCTTGACAGTGACTGCCTTAACTTTCGGGACGAAAGTTCCTAAAACTTGGGGATAATGTGACACTCTAGATTTTCCCGAACAAATACCTTGTAATAGCCTTATGTGTATATACGTCATTAAATGAAAAGTTGCGTATTATCTTGATGGTGCTATGTGACCTTTGTGCTAAGTGTGTTGTATGTATGTATGTTATATATTTATGTATGCGTATTACAAGTGAACCGAGACCACGAAACTCAACTCGAGACCACCAGGTCTCGGGTGAACAGTGAACGGTTGGGCCGGTTGGGCCGCAACCTCCCCTTAGCCCATTTCGGAAACCTTTAAGGATGCACCCTTGGCTATATATAGCCCCAAACTCTCACACTCTATCCTTTACACTCTCCCTCATTTCACTCTCACCCTTTCTCCTCTCACTAAAACCCTAAACCCTAGCAAACCAAGATCACCTCCTCACCCTCTCATCTCTCTCGGATCCAACCATAACATCAAGACTTCCGGATTTCTACTCGGAACCATCACTCGGAAGTGGAACCTTTGATCCTTCGCACACACAACATCAACCGGTTAGTGTTTTTAGGTGTTTGCTATGATTCTTGAGTATGATGATTAGTGTTGCCATGTTTTTAACTTAGATATGTCACTAATAATGATGATAAACATGTTTGAACCATGTGTTGTTGCTATTAATTATGCTTGACCGAATGATTATGCATGATTGTTGAATCTTAGTGAATTTGATTGTTTGAAGAATGAACATGTGCTTCATATTAGTGAATGAAAGGAAATGTTGCCTTGATATCTTGTCTATGTGTTATAATTCTTGTCCGAAAAATTTGCATAATTATGAAGGATGAACTATTTAATTTTAGGATGAACTATTTGAATATGCTTGAAGATATGATGAACTAGATGAATGTGATATGAATATTCAAATATGCCTGTTTTTGATCCATTTTGCTTAGTAATCAGACAATAAAACATGTTAGTGCAATATTATTGGATAGTACAAAATTTCATGAAATCAAAATCCTATTGGTTAGTACATTGCCAGGTTCTAGAAGGATTCAGGTGCACGTAACAGTGGTTGCGAGTCGGAACCCTTGGTTGCGACTCGAGACCACAGCATAATTTGTCGAGATCTCCCGGTTGCGACTCGCAAGCAGCTCATGATGAACCGAAACCAAGGTTGCGAGTCGGAATCCCTGGTTTTGGGGTAGCTCCCCATGGCATGTATAAACGGATAAATTAACTGGTGAAACAAGTTTTTGGTAATTAAAACTGGACAACTAGTGAACTCACTCAGCATTATTGTTGACACCTTACTGCATGCTTTGCAGGTAACCAGTGACTGAGGAGCTGCTGCTTGGGGATGTGTAGTGTTCGTCAAAACCCGTGTGTTGGGTTTTACTTATCTTGAACCATGGACTATCTTTTAAAACTTTTTGGTTTATGCTTCCGCTGTTTTGTTTAAACTTACTATCGAACTCAAACTACGGTGTTGCTAACTACTTTAGATAGCAATTACTTTGCTATTAACCAATTCTTAGTATAATTGGTGGCTGGATCCTGGTCAGCCACGCCCTCAAGCGGATGTTACTCCGCAGGTGGAATTTGGGGGTGTGACAGATTGGTATCAGAGCCATTGGTTATAGTGAACTTGGTTTTAAAAAGGGGAAAATCTTTTTGAGAAAAACCAGACTATAACCCGTGACTCGTGACGACACTACACTCCAAGTGCAAGGCTCGACTTATCTGACCTCATAGCTCGGACCCATATTTACTTGCTTGTTTGTCTTATGCTTTCTGCTTTACTATACGTACTAGTTTGCCTAATTAGATAGATACGCCTCCCCTCTTCTATCTCATTCTCACTATGTTACGACACCACACTCATACTATGTTTTCTGGTTATGAAGACAATGAGTGGACGCGGACGAGGAAACGTCAACATGACTCAGGCTCAGTTCACTAACCTGATCAACACAGTGGCTGCAGCTTTCGCAGCACACCCAGGAGGTCAGCATGCGCCTGTGCAACCACGTGTCTGTACTTTCAAGACCTTCATGGATTGCAAGCCTCTTCCATTCAATGGCACTGAGGGTGCCATAGGTCTTCTGCACTGGATCGAGAAGGTCGAAGCTGTCTTCGCTGTCTGTGAGTGTCCCCCTGCTAATTGGGTGAAGTTTGCTACTGGTACTCTTGAGGGAAGCGCACTTTCGTGGTGGAAGGCGCAAATTCAAATGCTTGGTTTGGAGACTGCTAATGCTACTGCATGGGAAGATTTCAAGGATATGATCAAGGAAGAGTACTGTCACAAGGATGACATCCACAAACTCGAGGACGAGTACTATGAACTCAAGATGGTTGGGTCAGAGATTGAGACCTACACCAAGCTGTCCAACGACTATGCTGCTCTTTGCCCAAACATGTCCCGACCCATGTACCGAAGGATCGAATTGTACATCAAAGGCTTAGTCCCAGAAATCAGGAGCCATGTAACCTCGGCCAACCTCACTACCATACAGCCTGTGGTTCGTCTTGCCCACAAACTCACCAACCAGGCTGTGGAAGAGGGCAGGTTGCCCAAAAGGATCAGTGCTGCGGAAGGAACTTCTAATGATGGCAAACGAAAGTGGGATGGAAATCAGGGCAAAGATGCTAACTCTACTCAGGCCCCAGCTCAGCAAAGGAAAACTGACAACAACAAAGGCACTCAGCAACAGGGTGGCTACCGGGGAAGCTACCCTAAGTGCAACAAGTGTAACAGGCACCACAATGGGGCATGTAATAAGGGTCAATGTCAGCGATGCCACAAGATGGGGCACGAAGCCAAGGATTGTAGAAGTCAGTTCCCAGCAAGGCAGAATCAGCAACAACCCCAACAGCAACAGCAGCAGGGAAACAACCGAACATGTTTTAAATGTGGGGCAACTGGGCACATGCGAAAGGATTGCCCTGAACTGAATCAGAATCGCAACAACAATTAGGGAGCTGGGAACATTGAGCAAAACAACAATGCTGGGAATGGTGCAAGGGGAAGAGCTTTTGTGATTGGAGCTGGAGAAGCAAGGAACGACCCCAACGTCGTGGCAGGTAAGTTCCTACTTGATGATCGTTATGTTTCTGTGTTATTTGATTCCGGTGCCGATGCCAGTTATGTATCCCTTCGCATTAGTAAGAAACTTAAGCACCCGCCTGCATTATTAAGTTCTAAGCACGTCGTCGAGATAGCTAATGGTAGGAACATCGAGGCCACGCACGTAATCCACGACTGCACACTAGAGTTATCTGGTCACACGATTAGTATCGATCTATTCCCCGTCAAACTTGGAAGCTTCGACGTCGTCATCGGTATGGATTGGTTATCCAAACATCGCGCTGAGATCCTCTGTCAAGAGAAAGCGGTTCGTATTCCTCACCGTTCTGGCCAACCCCTCATCGTTCAAGGCAACAAAGGTGGAGAAGTCACAGGCATTATCTCGCTTTTAAAAGCCCAGAAGTGTTTACAAAAAGGGCACACCGCTATCCTAGCACTCGTCACCGACACCCACGAAAAGGAAAAGAGGATTGAAGATTTTCCTGTAGTACGTGACTATCCCAAGGTATTTCCTGAGGAACTACCTGGACTCCCTCCCCACCGTCAGGTCGAATTCCAAATCGAGCTAGCTCCCCGAGCAGCACCCATAGCTCGTGCGCCTTACCGTCTAGCCCCTGCAGAACTGAAGGAACTCTCTACGCAACTACAAGAACTATTGGATAAAGGATTTATCCGCCCTAGTTCATCACCCTGGGGAGCACCAGTACTCTTTGTTAAGAAGAAGGATGGCACGTTCCGAATGTGCATCGACTATCGTGAGCTGAACAAGGTTACCATCAAGAATCGTTACCCTCTCCCGCGCATCGACGACCTATTCGACCAGTTGCAAGGATCGAGCTACTATTCTAAGATTGATCTGCGATCAGGCTATCATCAGCTGAGAGTTCGTAATGAAGACATCTCTAAGACTGCGTTCAGGACTCGTTACGGTCATTACGAGTTCCTCGTTATGCCTTTTGGAATGACTAACGCACCTGCGGTTTTCATGGACCTCATGAACCGAGTGTGCAAGCCTTACCTCGACAAATTCGTGATTGTGTTTATCGACGACATCCTGATCTACTCGAAAAGTCAAGAAGAGCATGAACGACACCTACGCCTCATCCTCGAACTCTTACGCAAGGAGCAATTGTACGCCAAATTCTCGAAGTGTGACTTTTGGCTTCGAGAGGTCCATTTCCTTGGGCATGTGGTCAACAGGGACGGCATTCACGTCGACCCCGCTAAGATCGACTCGATAAAGAATTGGCCTACGCCCAAGACTCCAACCGAAGTTCGCCAATTCTTGGGATTGGCAGGATACTATCGCAGATTCATCAAAGGATTCTCAAGGATTGCACAACCCCTCACGACTCTTACTCAGAAAGGCATTGTTTACAAGTGGAATGAAGCTCAGGAGTCGGCCTTTCAAAGGCTAAAGGATAACCTCTGTAGCGCTCCTATCCTCTCGTTGCCGGAAGGCACTGACGACTTTGTGGTCTACTGCGATGCGTCTATCCATGGGCTCGGTTGCGTGTTAATGCAACGCGAGAAAGTTATTGCCTACGCCTCTCGACAACTTAAGACGCATGAGAGAAACTACACTACGCATGATTTGGAACTGGGAGCAGTGATCTTTGCTCTTAAGATATGGAGACATTACCTGTACGGTACCAAGTGCACTATCTACACCGATCACAGGAGTCTCGAGCATATCTTTAGGCAAAAGGAATTAAACATGCGACAACGTCGATGGGTCGAACTCTTGAATGACTACGAATGCGCCATCAAGTACCATCCGGGCAAGGCCAATGTCGTGGCAGACGCCTCAGCAGAAAGGACACTATACCAAAGCGCGTGCGAGCATTGCAACTTACCATCCAGTCTAACCTCCCTACCCAGATCCGAAATGCTCAAGTTGAAGCATTGAAACCGGAAAACATCAGGGCTGAGTCTCTGCGAGGATCGAGACAGCGATTAGAACAGAAGGAAGATGGCGCTTACTATGTAACAGGGCGCATTTGGGTTCCTCTCTATGGAGATTTACGTAAACTCGTGATGGACGAAGCCCACAAGTCCCGCTACTCAGTACATCCTGGTTCGGACAAGATGTACCACGACTTGAGGACTACATACTGGTGGCCTGGCATGAAGGCCCACATAGCAACATACGTTAGCAAATGTTTGACTTGCGCAAGAGTCAAGACAGAGTATCAGAAACCAGCAGGCCTACTCCAACAACCAGAAATCCCGAAATGGAAATGGGAGCAAATTGTGACAACCCTCACTAAACCAGGTATCCGTACGACTTAATTAACTATTAATTGTTGCCTAATTACTGTGCTTAACTGAGATTTCTGATAAACTGCTACTTGATTGTTGATACTTGTACATATCTGCATCATACTTTGATTTCCTGTCACTACATTATTTACTTACTGAACTCTAGTGACAAACATGATGCACAAAAGCACAGTAGCATTTGAACGGATAACCTATTGAACATGCTGATATAGCCAGCATCAGGCAAACACTGCCTCTAAAGGCCTGAATGAGCCAGAAATATTTTACTACACCCGTAGTGTGTGTAGGGATACAAGGGTTGTATAATTGCGTCTCTAGGAATAAGATACAGAGATTGGATGTGCCTAAAACGTACTCTAAGCACAAGACACAGCACTTTTATCAACACACTAGCTTCTAGCTAATTAATAAAGTGCCAAAACATGGGGAAATATTCCTGACACTTTGCAGAATAAATTGTGTCGCTAAAAATATTATTTACGACGCTTAAAAGATTACTTAAGCGCTTTAACGGATTACTATCCAACCGGACAACCGGACTATACCCGGAACATAAAAATATTGCCAGAAATATTATTAGCCTTTTTCTGAGCCAGTTAGGGTCCCTGATTACCCTAACACCCGCTTTACAATGCATCAAACAACTAACGGGGTTAACCTCTAAAAGTAACCAACTTTATGTAACTGAACACTAACTGAACAATCGAGATCGAACCGGATGTCTTTTCCCCCTAAGGATTTCGGCCAACAAGAGGGAACCAAAGGGTACACCTTTTGAATATTTTATTAGATTTCGTGGATATCTAGAGAGCTAAGAAACCGTTGGACGATGATCAAGTTTTTATCTATAAAATGCACACTAGACACACAAGACATCCACCACAAATCACCAACTTTCTTCACTCTCTCTTGATCTCCCTCTCTTCTCGGCCGTAACCCCCCACCCACAACCATCCATCTTTCGGTTCTTGTCTTGCCATTCCAAGCACATACAAGGCATTCGGGTCACGTACGAGGAAGCTTGAAGCAAGCGGAAGTTGAAGGACCTCGTTCATTTGCTTTTATCCACGCCATTTTCGCCAAAGATCTTCCCTAGCCCCGAGCTAGAGGTATAACATTTAAAACTCGCTCTTGATCGTATCTAAAGTGGTTAAAATGATTTTTAACGGTTAAAAGTCGGAAACCCATCTTTTAAATCTTTAAAGGCTACTAAAACTCGAATATCGTTGGATAAAAGGTCATGTCTTGTGTAAAAGTCGTAGTATTCGAATATGTTGATTATTGAGGCCCGATCTACGATGTGGTGGCTCTTATCATCGTTTAACCCGACCTTGTTAAGATCACGAATCTTGACATATGCTTGTTTCTATTTGTACAAGGGTTAAAAGGTGAAACTCCACCACGCGAGAAACATGAACTTGTGTAAAAGTATTTTGACTTGTAAAATAGTATTTAAAACGAGCCGATCTACGTATGTACAAGTGGTATATTCGTAGAACCAAGTGTCGAGAAAAATCATGTTTTAAAAGTTGGATGACATGTTAATAAATATGATTTTTTTTTACAAACTACAAGTGTATAAACACTTGTGAAACGAAAGATCCGACAAAATAACAAATTTTTACAAAAGTTGTCGGGAAGTTGTAAAGAATGATTTGTTCCAAAAACGGGGTTTTTGCAAGACTAAACTATTTTATACATAGATCCACTAAAGATAAGGTGATCTACACCATGATTTTCGGAAAAATTACAAGTTCATGTAATAATGTGATTTTACATACTAGTCTACAAATTTGATGTATTGAAACTGGTTTGAAGTATCGGAAATTGATTGGTTGATTTAAAGAAATTGTTGAAGTGATTTTGTAAAAGAAAATGATACGCTTGAAAGCGTGGCCACCTCCAGTTACAGGGGAAACTCTGGCGAAATTTTTCTAAAAATCTAACACTTAGAATTATTTACAAGTGTTAAACTATTTTGAAATGTTTTCAAAATATATTTCGCCATGACTTTATTTACAAATATTCGGAGGTGGGGTTTTCACAAAAATAAACGTGATAAATATTTATTCGATAAATATATTTTTTTTCACAACACTGTTTATGATTATTTTGTGAAAATGTATAAATATTATTTTTAGAGTAAAAATAATATTTACTAACTTTGTCGAACCCAAAATAATACCAACGCTTATACAACAAACATATAAGTTACAACGGTAATTATTATTACCACTAAATCACCAAAACGTAACTTACGCCTTATACGGAAATATTCACGAATGCGTATGTTGTCAACTTATTATTTTGGAAAGTATTATGTAAAAAGAAAATATATTATTTTTGAGAAAAATAATTATATTTTGGGATGAGAAATAAAATGTATTAAGTGAGACTTAATATTATAAACGCACATGTATTAATTCCCCCATCCTTGGGAAGGAGATTTACTACCAAATATATACAAGGAACGGTTGTCTAACTGTTTCCCCGAAAATTAAACTATAAAGCTAAAGCACGGCCATCCGTCTAATAGAATTAGCACATGTAGGTCGTTGCACAGCTTTCGGACATTTGGAGTGCTTGATTTAGCTACGCACTGACTGTGAGTTCATGTCCCCCTTTTCTCTTAACTGTTTTCAGTTTTATAAACTGCGGGGGTGAAATACATGTTACAATGATTATGAATATGTTTATACATGGTATGGTTAGCGTAAGGAGGTTTGTTACTCAGATCATGTGAGTGGGTAGGCACAACTTGAGGCCATTAATCCTCGTAGTAGGACCGAGGGACAGGAGCGGTAGATCTATCTGGGTGTAGCGAGCCCAGCCCCAGGTCCAGCATAACGGACCTCGGGGTGACTTAGTGCCCGACGCATAAATCCGCTAGGTTTGAGTCATCCCTACTTGCACTTCACACATATCAATGGCCTTGCAAACCATTGGTGATCTCTTTTCTTTTTCCTTATTTGCTACATACCAGGTTTTTGATAAAGATAAAGGTTTGTTTACACACTTTCGCATGAACTCGCTCAACATTATTGTTGATTTTTCAACTTACATGTATTTCAGGAAATTAACGATCTGGCGCGGTATGGCTTGTTTTCCGCTGCATTAGGCCCGAGGTCATCCAGGGTTCGAGGCTTGTGACTCTTTCCTGGACAAGTCACAGTCCCTGAACCATGTTTACTTTAAGTTTGCATTTGTAATGTTTAGACAAGTTATGGTTGTTGGGTGTTAACCCGTTAAGACAATGTTTCGATATTTTATTTTCAATGGATGATCTTGCATATTTTTAATTCATATAGCTTGTTATGATTAAGCTATGGTATTAAGAAGTCACACCAAATTAACCACGCTTCCGCAAAGCCAGGGTGTGACAGCTTGGTATCAGAGCTCTGATCATAGCGAACTAGGATTCCTTCTCGAGTCTAGACTATGATCACTAGGGCTCTCACGAAAACATTTTCTGCATACCACTTAAGTCCAGATCCAAAACGTTTTTACAAACAAATGTTGAGCACATTTCATTTATTCATTATTAGGCTCAGTCCTGAAGACTGAGGCTCGGTCTTGGAGGCCGAGGCTCGATTTTAGAGATCGAGGTAGATGTTATTTATGTTAGGCTCAGTCTTGGAGGCTGAGGCTCGGTCTTGGAGGCCGAGGCTCGATCTTAGAGATCGAGGTAGATGTTTGTTGTTTTAGGCTCAGTCTTGGAGGCTGAGGCTCGGTCTTAGAGGCCGAGGCTCAATCTAAGAGGTCGAGGTGGATGATAGAACAGTCTTAGAGACCGGGAGGAATTTGGCTAGTGGGACTAGGAATGTCAGTCTAGGAGACTGGGAGGCTAGTGGGACTAGGAGAATTATTTGATTGATTATTGTTGACTTACATGTTTATATGAATATATGATTGATTATTATACGTATGTGTGTTTGTGTTACACACGGCATGCCTTCATCATGTACTAGAAAGATGGACACTACGAATCCCATGGCCATAGTATTAGACGACATAGTTTCATCGGAGCACGAGGTGTACGTTCCCGATACTACCGGCACAGACAATGACGACTCTCAGCCCTTTTGCGCTGCCTGAATGTCGTAGCAGAGCCTACTGATGGCCATCTTGTTGGGAATTTGCCACTCGCAGTGATCCCTGCTCCTGTGCCCCTTGCCGCTTATCCTGTTGTTGATATGCCCCCTGACGTGGCCTCTGATGACGATAACGATCTACTAGAAGAGGGCCCATTCGAGGGCGAGGCCCTATTGCTGCTGGTATTAGCCTACTGCTTGCGGACGCTCCTACAGGGGAAACTCATGCCCATTCCCCTGTCCCAGACTCATTTAAATTTCTGACATCCGCATTTTCGCATATATAGGGAGTGCAGCACCATTCACTCGGCGCCGACCCTGATACGGCATCATCAGCTGCACCGGTTCCCGCACACAGCTTGAGTTTGATCACAGTATTGAGGGTGATCTTGTTCTTCCACCTGGTGTTGATCCAGACCATGACCTTGAGTTCATACACTTAGACCAGCCCTTGGAGGATCCTGTAACCCCCTGTGATGGTTAATCCAGCTGATTTTGAGATGGAATTTGTTGATCCGGAGCCAGCCATGGCCCTGAGCCAGGCGTTGCTCCTAACACCGCATTGGAGCATGACCCTGTTCATGCCGATGCACCTGCTGTTGCTCCTTGATTGATCATCTGCTTGGACGAGAGAAAACCTGGGGTAACTGTGCAAGACAATTTATTATTACGGGGGCCCACGTAATAACGACTTGTAGTGCACAGAAATCCTGGTGGACTCTGCGGGCCAAGCTAATGAAAACCAATGTAGCAGGAAACAACTCGAACACGAATGACCAAGGCGATGAAGCCTCGGCTTCATTCTATTTCAAGCAACAAGCCAAATTGGCAAGCCTATGTGAGGGCTCAGAAAATTTATTTTTCCCCACCCATACATTGAGTATATTTATGTGTAAAATTGGGTGAGTACATGATGGCTTACGGTGCTATGTATCTCATAAGACAATTGGAAAGTTGTCTAACCCACTTCATGCCATTCCGGTAGAAGAGAATGCCACCCAGGCGTGACACAAACACCAGTATGTTGCCAAGGATAGGAGCCGAGCTGCAAAAACGCAACTCACAGGCAATTGCACGACATGAAGCTCTCCGCTTTTAGCACAGCAATGGCACTATTGGAAATAATCCCTAGCTGACCGCACCTATAAGCAGTTCCTAAACTGCAAGCCTTTGAACTTCGACGAAACAGAAAGCGCCATTGCATTTGTTCGTTGGCCCGAAAAGATTGACTCCATTCTAAGAAAGACTAACTGTTCGCCCCAAATGGAGTGATACCTTTACCTCAAGGTCATTACTAGACGGCACACTCTCATGGTGTGACCATCATGTTCAGGCCCTTAGCACGGATGCTACTTATGCACTGAGCTGGGACGAGCTCAAGGAAATGATTGAGAGGAAATGTTGTTCTAGGACTGGAATTCAGAAGCTTAAGGTGGAGTTCTGGAATTTGAAAATGGAGAGACCCGAGATTCCTTAACATGTCTAGAAATCGCACGACTTGCTTAGGGTCGTCCCCTACTAAGTCATTATTGTTGTATGATACAGTTATGTACATATAAGCTTTACATTGTGGTCTCGATTTGTGGTAATGCAATCGTAGTATTCTCATCACTTGTGATGTTTGATCTATGGTTTATGTTCTATGACATGAGATGTTATGTGGCTGATTTATTGATAGCATGAGATGTTATGTGCTGATATTGTTGAATACATACGTACATTTTACCTGCTACGACCTAACCTATGTGAAACATCTTTTAGAAGATGCCACCAAGACGCGAAATGCGCATACCCACCAACGAGGCGGAACTTCAGGAAATCATTGCTGCAGTCATCGCATAATACGAGGCCCATCACTCCGAGCGCAACGGAGGTACCTCGGAAAATAACGGTTGTCCCTACTGGCACTTCCTCAACTACAAGCCTCCGAAGTTCGACGGCACTGGAGGTGCCATGGCTTTTGTGAAATGGATTGAAAGTATGGATTCCATCTTTCGAATGAGTGGTTGTACGCCAGAACAACAAGTCCTATACGTTTCTGGGTTGTTTCAAGAAGGAGCTCGACTATGGTGGTACCTTCAGGTTCAAATGAAGGGCGAAACCGCAGCATATGCATTATCATGGGATGAACTGAAGGGAATGATGCATGAGAAGTATTGCTCCAAAGAGGAAACCCAGAAGTTGAAAGGGGAATTCCAGAGCCTGATAATGGAAGGTTCAAAAATGTTGGGGTACATGCAAAGACTTCATGACTTGGCACGAGTTATTCCCCACTTAGCGGAACCAGAAATGAGGAAATTGGGACACTTCATTTGGGAACTGGCACCAGAAGTCATGAGCTTAATGGCAGCATCTACGCCACCAACAACTATTGCTGCAAGCAAGATGGGCTTGGCACTCGTTACGGAAGCCATTAGACTAGAAAAACTTGCAAACCCTGATAGGGGGACTCAGGTAGGGTCATCTGGAAAGAACAAAAGGAAGCTTACCGAAGATACCCGAACAAATAATGATGAACAAAGATCTATTCGAGGTTGTTTTGACTGCGGAGGCAAAGGGCATTTCAAGAAAGATTGCCCTAACAACAGACAGGCCAATGATAAGATTTGCTTAGAAACTAAAGCAAGACGTGCTGGGTGCAAATATCACCATGAATGTGGATGTCGGAAGCCTAGGTGCGGGAGGAAAAGGCATAACAAGGATGGTTGTGGGATGAAGAGTCCCAAACAAGGAGAAAACCGTAACAACGCTCAAGGTGGAAGCAGGAAAGGAAATGGCCGAATGCTAGGATGCTTCCATTGTGGGGACATTGGACATCTTAAGAGAGAATGCCCGGAGTTGAAACAAGACCGTGAGAGAACACCCAGCATCGGAGTTTGTGAAGCATGCCAGGATCCAGGCATGATTACTGGTACGTTCTTTAACAACCAAAACTTTCGCATCTATCTTGTGTGAAACTGGTGCCGATTATAGCTTCGTATCATTAGAATTTAAGAATATGCTTGGTTTAACTGCTAGTAAATTAGATACTCAATTGAATTGGCGAATGGGAAGCTAGTAGAAACTAAGGAGGCGACTCGAGGTTGCGTAATCGAGTTGGGAGAGCGTGAGTTTGCTCTCGATCTACTACCAGTCCAGTTGGAAAGCTTCGACGTGGTAGTAGGGATGGATTGGTTATCGAGTAACAAAGCGGAGATAGTTTGTCACGAGAAGATTATTCGTATCCCGACCGGTGATGGTGAGACCATTGTTGTTCATGGGGAGAAGCGTGAGACGCCGTTAAGGATGATTAGCTGCCTGAAAGCAAGGAAGTGTTTGCAGAAAGGATGTGTTGCTTTTCTGGCACACATTATGGATAAAAAAAAGCTGTTGGGCCGAAGATCGAAGACATCCCTGTCGTGAGGGAATACCCAGAAGTCTTTCCAGAAGACTTGCCTGGCTTGCCACCTCAAAGGCAAGTGGAGTTTCGCATCGACTTAGTTCCAGGCGCTGCGCCTGTGGCTAAGGCACCTTACAGACTTGCTCCGTCTGAGATGCAAGAACTGTCGACACAACTTCAAGAGTTGTTAGACAAGGGTTTTATCCGACCAAGCTTCTCGCCTTGGGGAGCTCCAGTTTTGTTTGTGAAGAAGAAGGACGGTAGTTTCCGTATGTGCATTGACTACAGAGAATTGAACAAGCTGACGATCAAAAATAGGTATCCCCTGCCAAGAATCGATGATCTGTTCGACCAGCTTCAAGGTTCAAACTTCTATTCAAAGATCGATCTTCGATCTGGATACCATCAACTACGGATACAGGAAGAGAGTATTCCGAAGACAGCCTTCAGAACTCGATATGGACACTACGAGTTCCTCATTATGCCGTTTGGGTTGACAAACGCACCTGCAGTGTTCATGGATTTGATGAATCGAGTTTGCAAGCCATACTTGGATAAGTTCGTGATCGTATTCATCGATGACATCTTGATTTATTCAAAGACGAAGGCTGAGCACGAGCAGCATCTTAGAGCCATTCTGGAGCTGCTGAAGAAAGAACAGTTGTACGCCAAATTCTCTAAGTGCGAGTTTTGGCTAAGGGAAGTGCAATTCCTTGGGCACGTGGTGAATGGAGATGGAATCCACGTGGATCCAACCAAGATCGAGGCGATCAAAGATTGGGAAACGCCAAAGACGCCAACTGAGATTCGGCAATTCTTGGGTTTGGCTGGCTATTATCGAAGGTTCATCGAGAACTTTTTAAAGATCGCTCAACCATTGACACTCCTCACGCAGAAGGATAAGAAGTTTGATTGGGGAATCAAACAGGATGAGGCATTTCAGATATTGAAAGATAAGCTTTGCAACGCGCCAATCTTAGCTCTACCAGAAGGCACTGACGATTTCGTGGTATACTGCGACGCATCGCGTCAAGGATTGGGTTGTGTGTTGATGCAACGTCAAAAGGTTATCGCCTACGCATCACGCCAACTGAAGGTGCACGAAAAGAACTATACCACGCATGATTTGGAGCTAGGCGCAGTGGTCTTTGCTTTGAAGATCTGGAGACACTACCTTTATGGTACGAAGTGTACGATCTTCACAGATCACAAGAGTCTCCAGCATATATTCAACCAGAAAGAGTTGAACATGAGGCAAAGACGATGGGTCGAGTTGTTGAACGATTACGACTGCGAGATCAAGTATCATCCAGGGAAGGCGAATGTGGTCGCCGATGCCCTAAGTCGTAAGGAGAGGATCAAGCCCATAAGGGTTAGGGCTATGGAAATGATAATTCAAACTGACCTTTCCTCGCGCATTCGTGCAGCACAGAAGGAAGCTCTCAAGGAGGAGAACCTTGAGAAAGAATATCTCCGTGGGATGGAGAAGATATTGGTGCCAAACAGGGAAGGAACGTTATGTTTTGAGAAAAGGATTTGGGTTCCTCTGTTTGGTGGTTTAAGAGAGATTATTTTTGATGAAGCTCACAAGTCGCGGTACTCTATCCACCCTGGAGCGGATAAGATGTACCAGGATCTTAAAGATTACTACTGGTGGCCTAGGATGAAGGGCGATGTTGCTATTTACGTGAGCAAATGTTTAACTTGCGCCAAAGTTAAGGCGGAATACCAGAAGCCTTCGGGACTTCTGCAGCAACCAAAAATTCCCCAGTGGGAAGTGGGAAGAAATCTCCATGGATTTTATTACGAAGTTGCCAAGAACGCCAAAAGGCCATGACACTATCTGGGTGATAGTGGATCGCTTAACAAAGTCAGCACACTTCTTGCCTATCCGCGAGAAGGATCATACAAGCAAATTGGCTGAAATCTACATGAGAGAGATTGTTACACGCCATGGAGTACCTCTCTCGATTATTTCTGATAGAGACGGGAGGTTCGTATCGAGGATATGGCAATCCTTCCAGGAAGCTTTTGGCTCAAAGCTGAATATGAGCACAACTTTTCACCCGCAGACCGACGGTCAAAGCGAGCGGACGATTCAGACGTTGGAGGACATGCTGAGAGCATGTGTTATGGATTTAGGCGGTAGCTGGGATAAGCATTTACCCCTGGTTGAGTTTTCCTACAACAACAGCTACCACACCAGTATTGGTGCCGCACCATTCGAAGCATTATATGGGCGCAAGTGCAGGTCGCCGCTCTGTTGGTCTGACGCAGGTGATAGACAATTGGTAGGTCCCGATGTAGTTCAGGAAACTACAGATAAGATCGCGCAAATCCGAGATCGCATTAGTGCGGCTCGTGACTGTCAGAAGACCTACGCAGATCTGAAAAGGAAACCTCAGGAGTTTGAGGTTGGGGATATGGTTTTATTGAAGGTATCACCCTGGAAGGGTGTGGCACGCTTTGGGAAGCGTGGGAAGTTGAATCCGCGCTACATTGGTCCTTTCAAGGTTTTGGAAAGAATTGGGACCGTAGCATACAAGTTGGATCTACCTGCCGAACTGAATAATGTTCACGATACATTTCATGTATCCAATCTGAAGAGAAGTCCAACTCAAGTTAATGTTGCCATTCCTACCGACGAAATTCATATTGATGACACGCTCCACTTCGTTGAAGAACCTGTCGAGGTCACAGATTGGAAAGTTAACAAGACCCGCCGGAGCAGTGTCAAGCTCGTCAAAGTTCGCTGGAATGCTAGACATGGTCCTGAGTTCACCTGGGAGCGTGAAGATCGAATGAAGGAGAAATACCCCCACTTATTTCCTGAGAACCCTGCTTCTACAAGCAGAATTTAAAATTTCGGGACGAAATTTATTTAACGGGGGGAGAATGTGACAACCCTCACTAAACCAGGTATCCGTACGACTTAATTAACTATTAATTGTTGCCTAATTACTGTGCTTAACTGAGATTTCTGATAAACTGCTACTTGATTGTTGATACTTGTACATATCTGCATCATACTTTGATTTCCTGTCACTACATTATTTACTTACTGAACTCTAGTGACAAACATGATGCACAAAAGCATAGTAGCATTTGAACGGATAACCTATTGAACATGCTGATATAGCCAGCATCAGGCAAACACTGCCTCTAAAGGCCTGAATGAGCCAGAAATATTTTACTACACCCGTAGTGTGTGTAGGGATACAAGGGTTGTATAATTGCGTCTCTAGGAATAAGATACAGAGATTGGATGTGCCTAAAACGTACTCTAAGCACAAGACACAGCACTTTTATCAACACACTAGCTTCTAGCTAATTAATAAAGTGCCAAAACATGGGGAAATATTCCTGACACTTTGCAGAATAAATTGTGTCGCTAAAAATATTATTTACGACGCTTAAAAGATTACTTAAGCGCTTTAACGGATTACTATCCAACCGGACAACCGGACTATACCCGGAACATAAAAATATTGCCAGAAATATTATTAGCCTTTTTCTGAGCCAGTTAGGGTCCCTGATTACCCTAACACCCGCTTTACAATGCATCAAACAACTAACGGGGTTAACCTCTAAAAGTAACCAACTTTATGTAACTGAACACTAACTGAACAATCGAGATCGAACCGGATGTCTTTTCCCCCTAAGGATTTCGGCCAACAAGAGGGAACCAAAGGGTACACCTTTTGAATATTTTATTAGATTTCGTGGATATCTAGAGAGCTAAGAAACCGTTAGACGATGATCAAGTTTTTATCTATAAAATGCACACTAGACACACAAGACATCCACCACAAATCACCAACTTTCTTCACTCTCTCTTGCTCTCCCTCTCTTCTCGGCCGTAACCCCCCACCCACAACCATCCATCTTTCGGTTCTTGTCTTGCCATTCCAAGCACATACAAGGCATTCGGGTCACGTACGAGGAAGCTTGAAGCAAGCGGAAGTTGAAGGACCTCGTTCATTTGCTTTTATCCACGCCATTTTCGCCAAAGATCTTCCCTAGCCCCGAGCTAGAGGTATAACATTTAAAACTCGCTCTTGATCGTATCTAAAGTGGTTAAAATGATTTTTAACGGTTAAAAGTCGGAAACCCATCTTTTAAATCTTTACAGGCTACTAAAACTCGAATATCGTTGGATAAAAGGTCATGTCTTGTGTAAAAGTCGTAGTATTCGAATATGTTGATTATTGAGGCCCGATCTACGATGTGGTGGCTCTTATCATCGTTTAACCCGACCTTGTTAAGATCACGAATCTTGACATATGCTTGTTTCTATTTGTACAAGGGTTAAAAGGTGAAACTCCACCACGCGAGAAACATGAACTTGTGTAAAAGTATTTTGACTTGTAAAATAGTATTTAAAACGAGCCGATCTACGTATGTACAAGTGGTATATTCGTAGAACCAAGTGTCGAGAAAAATCATGTTTTAAAAGTTGGATGACATGTTAATAAATATGATTTTTTTTTTTACAAACTACAAGTGTATAAACACTTTTGAAATGAAAGATCCGACAAAATAACAAATTTTTACAAAAGTTGTCGGGAAGTTGTAAAGAATGATTTGTTCCAAAAACGGGGTTTTTGCAAGACTAAACTATTTTATACATAGATCCACTAAAGATAAGGTGATCTACACCATGATTTTCGGAAAAATTACAAGTTCATGTAATAATGTGATTTTACATACTAGTCTACAAATTTGATGTATTGAAACTGGTTTGAAGTATCGGAAATTGATTGGTTGATTTAAAGAAATTGTTGAAGTGATTTTGTAAAAGAAAATGATACGCTTGAAAGCGTGGCCACCTCCAGTTACAGGGGAAACTCTGGCGAAATTTTTCTAAAAATCTAACACTTAGAATTATTTACAAGTGTTAAACTATTTTGAAATGTTTTCAAAATATATTTCGCCATGACTTTATTTACAAATATTCGGAGGTGGGGTTTTCACAAAAATAAACGTGATAAATATTTATTCGATAAATATATTTTTTTTCACAACACTGTTTATGATTATTTTGTGAAAATGTATAAATATTATTTTTAGAGTAAAAATAATATTTACTAACTTTGTCGAACCCAAAATAATACCAACGCTTATACAACAAACATATAAGTTACAACGGTAATTATTATTACCACTAAATCACCAAAACGTAACTTACGCCTTATACGGAAAAATTCACGAATGCGTATGTTGTCAACGTATTATTTTGGAAAGTATTATGTAAAAAGAAAATATATTATTTTTGAGAAAAATAATTATATGTTGGGATGAGAAATAAAATGTATTAAGTGAGACTTAATATTATAAACGCACATGTATTAATTCCCCCATCCTTGGGAAGGAGATTTACTACCAAATATATACAAGGAACGGTTGTCTAACTGTTTCCCCGAAAATTAAACTATAAAGCTAAAGCACGGCCATCCGTCTAATAGAATTAGCACATGTAGGTCGTTGCACAGCTTTCGGACATTTGGAGTGCTTGATTTAGCTACGCACTGACTGTGAGTTCATGTCCCCCTTTTCTCTTAACTGTTTTCAGTTTTATAAACTGCGGGGGTGAAATACATGTTACAATGATTATGAATATGTTTATACATGGTATGGTTAGCGTAAGGAGGTTTGTTACTCAGATCATGTGAGTGGGTAGGCACAACTTGAGGCCATTAATCCTCGTAGTAGGACCGAGGGACAGGAGCGGTAGATCTATCTGGGTGTAGCGAGCCCAGCCCCAGGTCCAGCATAACGGACCTCGGGGTGACTTAGTGCCCGACGCATAAATCCGCTAGGTTTGAGTCATCCCTACTTGCACTTCACACATATCAATGGCCTTGCAAACCATTGGTGATCTCTTTTCTTTTTCCTTATTTGCTACATACCAGGTTTTTGATAAAGATAAAGGTTTGTTTACACACTTTCGCATGAACTCGCTCAACATTATTGTTGATTTTTCAACTTACATGTATTTCAGGAAATTAACGATCTGGCGCGGTATGGCTTGTTTTCCGCTGCATTAGGCCCGAGGTCATCCAGGGTTCGAGGCTTGTGACTCTTTCCTGGACAAGTCACAGTCCCTGAACCATGTTTACTTTAAGTTTGCATTTGTAATGTTTAGACAAGTTATGGTTGTTGGGTGTTAACCCGTTAAGACAATGTTTCGATATTTTATTTTCAATGGATGATCTTGCATATTTTTAATTCATATAGCTTGTTATGATTAAGCTATGGTATTAAGAAGTCACACCAAATTAACCACGCTTCCGCAAAGCCAGGGTGTGACACAAATTTCCATGGATTTTGTTACAGGGCTACCTAGGTCTCAACGCGGAAATGACACCATTTGGGTAATAGTGGATCGATTGACCAAGTCCACACACTTTCTGGCTATTAAGGAAACAGACAAGTTTTCTACCTTGGCGGAGATTTAGTTAAAGGAAGTAGTTTTGAGGCACGGAGTGCCAACCTCGATTATTTCCGACCGAGACGCTCGTTTTACTTCGGAATTGTGGCAAGCTATGCACAAATCCTTTGGCTCACGTTTGGACATGAGCACCGCTTATCACCCGCAAACGGATGGACAGTCCGAACGCACCATCCAAACCCTAGAAGACATGCTCAGAGCATGTGTGATCGATTTTGGCAAGAATTGGGAGAAACACCTACCACTAGTAGAGTTCTCCTACAACAACAGCTACCACACTAGTATTCAGGCAGCACCTTTTGAGGCATTGTACGGACGTAAGTGCCGGTCACCTCTCTGCTGGGCGGAAGTCGGTGATAGTCAAATCACGGGCCCAGAGATGGTGGTAGATACAACGGAAAAGATTGCCCAGATCAGACAACGCATGGCGGCAGCTCGTGACCGCCAGAAGAGTTACGCTGATAAGCGTAGGAAACCACTAGAATTCCAGGTCGGTGACCGGGTTCTACATAAAGTCTCACCCTGGAAGGGTGTGGTTCGCTTTGGTAAACGAGGCAAGCTTAATCCGCGATATATCGGACCATTCGAAATTATCGAGAAAATCGGTAAGGTTGCTTATAGATTGAACCTGCCTGAAGAACTGAGTGCGGTACACAACGTATTTCACGTATCTAATCTGAAGAAGTGTCTATCAGATGAAACGCTCGTAATTCCTTTCAAGGAACTGACTATTGACGAACAGCTACACTTTACTGAGGAACCGATTAAAATCACTGATCGAGAGATCAAAACCCTCAAACGTAGCCAAATCCCTCTTGTACGAGTCCGTTGGAACTCGCGACGTGGCCCAGAGTTTACTTGGGAGCGGGAAGACCAGATGAAGCACAAGTATCCCCAGTTGTTCCCAAACGAAAACCCCAGCACTGAAGCTACAGCCGAATTTCGGGACGAAATTCCAAACTAACGGGGGGATGATGTGACACCCCGTTGAAACGTTCTCACTTACATTAGCTTGACAGTGACTGCCTTAACTTTCGGGACGAAAGTTCCTAAAACTTGGGGATAATGTGACACTCTAGATTTTCCCGAACAAATACCTTGTAATAGCCTTATGTGTATATACGTCATTAAATGAAAAGTTGCGTATTATCTTGATGGTGCTATGTGACCTTTGTGCTAAGTGTGTTGTATGTATGTATGTTATATATTTATGTATGCGTATTACAAGTGAACCGAGACCACGAAACTCAACTCGAGACCACCCGGTCTCGGGTGAACAGTGAACGGTTGGGCCGGTTGGGCCGCAACCTCCCCTTAGCCCATTTCGGAAACCTTTAAGGATGCACCCTTGGCTATATATAGCCCCAAACTCTCACACTCTATCCTTTACACTCTCCCTCATTTCACTCTCACCCTTTCTCCTCTCACTAAAACCCTAAACCCTAGCAAACCAAGATCACCTCCTCACCCTCTCATCTCTCTCGGATCCAACCATAACATCAAGACTCCCGGATTTCTACTCGGAACCATCACTCGGAAGTGGAACCTTTGATCCTTCGCACACACAACATCAACCGGTTAGTGTTTTTAGGTGTTTGCTTTGATTCTTGAGTATGATGATTAGTGTTGCCATGTTTTTAACTTAGATATGTCACTAATAATGATGATAAACATGTTTGAACCATGTGTTGTTGCTATTAATTATGCTTGACCGAATGATTATGCATGATTGTTGAATCTTAGTGAATGTGATTGTTTGAAGAATGAACATGTGCTTCATATTAGTGAATGAAAGGAAATGTTGCCTTGATATCTTGTCTATGTGTTATAATTCTTGCCCGAAAAATTTGCATAATTATGAAGGATGAACTATTTAATTTTAGGATGAACTATTTGAATATGCTTGAAGATATGATGAACTAGATGAATGTGATATGAATATTCAAATATGCCTGTTTTTGATCCATTTTGCTTAGTAATCAGACAATAAAACATGTTAGTGCAATATTATTGGATAGTACAAAATTTCACGAAATCAAAATCCTATTGGTTAGTACATTGCCAGGTTCTAGAAGGATTCAGGTGCACGTAACAGTGGTTGCGAGTCGGAACCCTTGGTTGCGACTCGAGACCACAGCATAATTTGTCGAGATCTCCCGGTTGCGACTCGCAAGCAGCTCATGATGAACCGAAACCAAGGTTGCGAGTCGGAATCCCTGGTTGCGACTCGGAACCAGAGCATGATGAGCCGAAACTGTGGTTGCGAGTCGGAGTCCTTAGTTGCGACTCGTAACCATGCATTCTCGAGTCGAAACCGCCCTTATCTCGACTGGGCTGTTATTGGGCCAAAAGCTTGTTGGATTATCTGCTAACTGGACTACTTGTGCATCTGTTACTGTTTAGGCCCAATACTCCAACTGTTTGAATGAATTGTATGTTAAGTGTGCCTAAACGTGTTTGCCATACGTGATTACTCGTACCCCAACTTGACCTATATTTGGTAACCATGCTAGGACGTGGTGACCAACGTGATTGACCGGGTATTTAATCTACCGAGCAACACAAGGTGAGTTCACAACCTAAAGCATGCGTTCCCGGTGGTTTGGGAAACGGAACTACAAACAACACTATCCCCTATGAGGGATACAACTTACTTTTCTTCCCTTGTTATTGGGAACCTGTAGTTAATTACTGTTTATACGGATTGCAACTAACGGCACTAAATGAAACTCTATCACTCAAGTCCCTACTACATAATACCGATTAGTCGCCGGGGCCAGGCGAACGGGTTATTAGTTGATAGCGCTATTTAGGTTTTACCAACCTCACACCGTGCCATGGTATGGGATCGGTCGTGAACTAATGTACTCAGGCATCCGTCAATGATGATAGAACATTGACATCGGGGCATCCTGCGGAAACGCAAACGGTTACCTAGTGTTCGGTATTGGAAAAACAGTTTAGTCGCTAACTTTTGGGGTAGCTCCCCATGGCATGTATAAACGGATAAATTAACTGGTGAAACAAGTTTTTGGTAATTAAAACTGGACAACTAGTGAACTCACTCAGCATTATTGTTGACACCTTACTGCATGCTTTGCAGGTAACCAGTGACTGAGGAGCTGCTGCTTGGGGATGTGTAGTGTTCATCAAAACCCGTGTGTTGGGTTTTACTTATCTTGAACCATGGACTATCTTTTAAAACTTTTTGGTTTATGCTTCCGCTGTTTTGTTTAAACTTACTATCGAACTCAAACTACGGTGTTGCTAACTACTTTAGATAGCAATTACTTTGCTATTAACCAATGCTTAGTATAATTGGTGGCTGGATCCTGGTCAGTCACGCCCTCAAGCGGATGTTACTCCGCAGGTGGAATTTGGGGGTGTGACAACTTTGGTCGTAGTAAAAGAAAGGATAATGATGATAATCATCATTCAGAATTTATAAGACCATCAAGCATGGTCACATAAAGAATAAAGGTTTGGTTGAATAAAGCGATGGATTTCTCTAAGAAAACCAAACAAGTCAAAACGAAGTCTTAATGCATATCTAATTGGTTGCATTAATAATGACTTCGGTAAATCACCCGGTTAATGGGTAAGGATTAAACACATGCGTAAACAGTAGCGGACATAAGGCTTACCGGGGGGCAACCTCTGCTACGGCTTGGCGCGGAAAAATTTGGAAAAATTAGTGTAAATTTTGGAAAAATTTGACGTTTTTTCGATTTCGTGTCGGCTTATTTATAAAACGTTACGGCTTAGTTTCGTTTCCAGATCCGCCACTGTGCGTAAACCAAGAAACGGGAACGCATATTGAAAGTCGAAAGACTCGGATTACGAATTATGACTAAAAGGTGATAAAATTTATTAAAAAGAAATTTTGAATAAATATGTTCAACTATTTTGAGGTTGAACGAGTTGAATAAAGAATAAAGTTTGATTGTTTATAAGTGATGGATTTCACATTAACAAGTCAAACAGATTGAGTATAAAATAATGTCGGATGGCATAAGTAAGCGCAAGCCGGATAACGCTAGCGTTAAACGCAAAAGAATAATGAGCCCAGTAATGGGACATAATTAAATACGAATATATGTAAACTGGATAACGGTGAGCATAAGATGAACCGACGCATAAATGACGTGAGAAGTCATAGAGTCGGGAGAATGATCTGAAATAAAATGATTGTATTCACGAACTACAGTTAAGGTTAACGGATCTTAAACTTGAAAACAAATGAATTTCAAACATAAAAAGAATGATCTACGGGATCATCCTAACCTTCGGGTTACAAACAGTGTAAAGATCTACAGGACCAAAATGACTCTCGAGTCATGAATACAAAGAAATAGATAATAAAGACCTCACCTTAAAGAGGTGAAAGCTTAATGAAATAGCCCACGAGGCTAAGTGAAAGAACCTACGGGTTACTTAGACAATGCAAGGGAACCAGTTGAGAATCCCCGCGTAAATTAAGAATGAACAAGAATAAATTCTTAGCTGTCAATTTCTTGATATGAGTAATTGACATAAGTTAAAGAGAAAACGCTAAACTAAAATTCAGTTTTTGTAAGAAACAACGTTTTCACAAATATGACTAATCGGATAAGAATAGGAATTGTAAATATTAAAAGATACGAGTCTTGACACTAATGAGTGCAAGATGATACATTCGAAAAGAAATATTTTCGAAAATGAAAGGTTGACATAAACTTAAACATGACGTGACACGATCACGGTCAAGAAAAGTAATGTGAAGTAGAATCAAATTATAACCAGAGTGACGGGTATAAAGTAACTGAACTAATAAGTCTAGTTAGTGAGATCAGTTAAGGTAAAAAAAAATCAAATTAAGGATGTGGTTATACGCTATTTATTATGGGAATAGCGTGGAATAAACAAAATCAATAGATTTATAAGATTAAGTGGCCAAATTGGCGACTTGGTCAAGTAAACAACAAAGGTAAATAGCACAAGATGAAAGTGATGGCCCATGAGACCTCACTAACAGAAAATACTGATTATCTATTTTGAGGGATCATAAGGCTATAAGTTCACAAACAAAGAAGTTGTTTGCTAAAAGTGAAATATTTCACTAAAGACCTTAAATGGGTTAAAATAATGGATTTATAAAGAATTCAATAGTATAAAGCGATGGACTTCCCTAAATTAACCAAATTGGTCAAAATAGCGAGATTACGTTATTTTGAGTTGTATTATTTCGTATGAGATACGTATATGATTTGTAACCAAAAAGATATTACCATACTTTTCTGGTAATACTAACAATTGGTTAAAGTATGAGTACTGCTTAAAAGATTACTCAGGTCAAATGCATTGGGTTTAAAACTCAATGAATTATGCAATAAAAGTTTCGAGGACGAAACCTCTTTAAGGGGGGTAGACTTGTAACACCCCGAAAACGGATTTGGTAATCAAACAACGTTAATATTAAAAGACGGGTAAAGTACCGTTAGTGGTAAAATTAACCCGGTGAATATTAGGATTTTAAATAAATAAACCTAATATTGAATGAAAGTTAAATGAAAGCTTTTGAAGAAATAAAGTTTATAAAAGGCTCGAGTTAACGGGACTTAAAATAAACTTAGTCATGAATTCCCTGAACCCACTAATTTAACTAGGAATGTTTAACCTAGTTAATAAGTGGGACAATTGTTAGAAATAAGTGGGTTGTGGCCTACTTAATAACTAACCAAATAAGAGGCGCCAAATCTGGATAAGTGTAAACTTAAATTATAAATAAAGAAATCAAAACAAAACACACACTCAGTGTGTGTGTTCGGTTCGACCAGGAGAGCTCCCCAGGAGCCAAAACCCTAACTTTCAACAAAATCATCCAATTGAAGGGCCAAATGAAGTCTAAATTCATAATTGAACGTGAATTAATGATCACCCAAGCTAGGGGATCAAGAGGTATGTCAAATTTTGATGATTTGAGAAGTTGTGAAATTTGAATAATCATCATAATCGCAAATTATGAATGAATTATTGAAGCTATGATTGAATTAGGGATGTATACTTGCTTAGGAACAAAACTGTAAGTGAAAACTATACATATGATGTTATGAATTGAATGATTTGATGAATTACCACACTAGGATAAGTGGGTATTAATCATAAGATGAATTTGATGATATAATTATTGTTAGAATCATCATACATGATAGTAATCAGGAAATACTTGAACAAATTGTGTGTTTGAGTATATAATCATATTTACTATGATATTAGTTTAGTATGATATGATAAAAATTGATGATATGTTCATATTAAATGATGTTTAATATCATCAGGTATTAATTCGGTAACTTATAGTTACAAGAACTTGTTAAATAAAGCGGTTAAAAAACGGTAGCATAAGAATGATGCTTACCGGATAATTGACCAATGATAGATCGAATGATAAATTCGACATAAGAATCGTAGGATGGAATAGTCGTAAATGATTATGACTAATCTTACCATCTTACAAATTTCAATGATATTTTGACGCTTGACAAGCTAGGTGGAAGCTTGGGAATGAAGCGGGTCAAACAGATCAAGAAAGAAGGAAAAGCATAATCAGGATGCAAGGTAAGTAAAGCTTACACCCTATCTATTTTATACCTATTGCTTTTATAGGTTATGAATAATATAAAGTCTAGTTTGAATTATGATGTTTCGACACGACATGTGCGGTTCGGAACAAAAGACAATGATAATAAACCATGTTAATGGTTAAAAAGAACACAATCAAGATTCAAGCTTCTGCGAAATGATTCGTCGTCACGTTTTTAAACGATGAATGTTTTAGAAAATGTTGAATTGTTTTATTCTTAAAAGTTTTAAGAAATACGTATTTTGTAAAGTATGTGTAAGCATAATTAAATAATTATAGTCGAAAACGATATGAAAATCGTATAAATGGACTAAGAGTCTTACACAAACGTTATGTGATGCATTAATCATATGAAAACACGTGTTTCGACGTATCCGATTGAACTCAATGTAGCATATAGTTGCATTGCGATTGGATCAAAAAGTAAAGTAAATCAAGTTTATATACCGTACACTCATAACGTATTATATGCAACTCGATTAACTCGAATCTATACCGTCAAGTCAAAATGAATTATAAGCGACCCAATTCATATGTAGGAATCATACAAAATAAAGCACAAAAGCGTATACCAAATTTGCATTGAAATGTTAAAATGCAAAGTTTAAAAGCTGAGAGGTCGGTATAAAGCATAATAATGTAAATTACCAAAGTATAGGTAAAATTATAAGCTACAAAAGTAGGGATTAAGAAAAAGAAAAATTTTATGTGCCAAAAATGTAATTTACAAAATTATAAGCTAAAAGTAAAAAATCTTTAAAGTTAGTGGGTGGTTGTGGAAAACACCCACCGACTTTGTACTTTAAGTAAGTATATAATAAATTTGCTAAAATAAAAATTATATTATATATAATATTAAAGAAGAGAAGATGAATAGTGTTGTAGGGGGAGGTTTATTTTAGAAGAAAATTAAATTGAGAAGAAAAATAATAAAGGTACAATTGTAAAACATTAAATAGTTTTTCTCATATCTCGTTTATTATTATCTTTGACTAATTAGTTAGTCATAAAGACTATCATCATCCACACTAAAATTTTCACCTACATATATCAAAATTTATCGTACACGTTTTGAAAATTTATCCTACACAACTCGTAATTCATCCTACACACCTCGTAATTTATCCTACACTTTAAGTTATTTTTTTTCTTTGAAAATATATAATTTTTGAAAATAAGTTACAAATTTAATTTACTAGCTATTAAAAAGAAAGACTAACAATTAATGATCTATCTAAGTTTACCAATATACCCTTACACTAATATTAAATACAAAAATTAAATGAAGTAAAATGAAGGATTCTTATTGGTTGAAATTTCTTCTTTTTTATTTTTATAAAAAATTTCTTTTCATTTGAAACCCTCTACTAGTGTTGTACAACATCTAATGAATGTTTTATAAGCTTATCAATTTTTTTGTCATTTATTTTATTTCGTCATTTAGTGTAACTTTTTTTTTTCATTTACAACTCATGTAGTTTAATATTGTTTTTTTTACTTTAACCAAATTACTTTTCAATCCATAAATAGTTTTTTAACGAACATGTTAATACTGTTTTAGACATATTTTTTTATTTTTCTTTTTCTTTGCTACAACGTTGTGTGGCAAAGGTTTTTTTTAGTTTAATATTTTTTAACGAACACGCCGATACTCTTTTGAACATAATTTTTAGAGTAATTTGCCATTTTAGTCCCTGAGGTTTGTCCAAATTTGCCATTTTAGTTCAAATAGATTTTTTCCCCTTTGGGTCCCTGACTTTTCCCTTTTGTTGTCATTTTAATCACATGCCCAAAAACCCTATTTTTAACCAGGGGTATTTTGGGAAGTTTCAATTTAAATCTTTCACATTGCTATTTTGATCCATTCTTTTTTTTTATATTGAAAAAAATGAAAGAAAATATCCAATTAGTGGGACCCACCTCCTCCTCTCACCCTGTGGTGGCATACGCCTATCGGATTGAAGTTGATGCGAGTTAGTATTAAAAATCCTCAACTTGCAAGGAATTATTTACTACACTACTAATGAAGTTATTTTTTCCCTATTTGGTCAACTGATCCATTATCAAATTTATTAAAGAAACCAGGGTCTGCTTATCACTATTCTCCACGGAATCAGAACCGAAGGAACTCCATTGCACCTCTTTAACACCTGTAGTACCTCCAGATCCCTAATTCTGATCCTCACTTCCTGTAGAACCCACTGGTTTATCCAACTGGATTGTACCATCATCAGGTTCATCATTAACATTATTATCCACTGTCAATGAATTCGAAGAAACTATACGACTTGAGTCTACACGCGTAACATTAGCAAATTGTGTCCGAGCTAATTGTGTGTTGTGCTGCATTTGACGCAATCGATCATCTCCGATTCGATCAGGTAACACTGTTGGAAGATTCAATTTTGCTTGCTTGCTGGATCTGATCAGGCGTATGCCACGACAAGCTGGATGGATCAGGTGGTGGGTGGTGATGGTCATGGCCGTGGTGAGATGGTGTTGATGGTAGTGGTGGCTGGTGTTGGGTGAGAGATGTAAAGTGAGGTGAAAATAGTGACAGTAGTGGCAGTGGTGGATGGTGTTGATGGTAGTGGTGGCTGGTGTTGATGGTGGTGTTGGGTGGGAGATGTAAAGTGAGGTGAAGGTAGAGAGAGTGATAGAGGGAGCGGGTTTGATGAAGAAGGGAAGGGTAGGGGTGGGTCCCACTAATTAGATATTTTTCTTTTATTTTTTCAATATAAAAAAAAAGAATGGATTAAAATTGCAATTTGAAAGATTTAAATTGAAAATCCTGAAAATACCCCTGGTCAAAATTAAGGTTTTTGGACAGAGTTAGACAATCTGATCAAAATGGTAACAAAAGGGAAAAGTCAGGGACCCAGCGGAGAAAAAAACTATTTAGACAAAAATGGCAAATTTGGACAAATCTCAGGGACTAAAATTGCAATTTACTCTAATTTTTGATTTTTTATTTGCTATAACGAGCGCACCAAAACCGACCAAATTTCTATCATTTTCTTTTTCGTTTCCTTAATTTTACCTTTGTTATTTACTATATCATTTTACATTTTGTTATTTTTTTGATCTTTAGAGTCGAGTTACGATGCAAATAGCATAAAACATTAATATATCATTTTAATTAATTTTACAACTTTATTTACGGTTGTTCATGGTGTGTAATATGTTCTAAATTTCAACCGCGTCCGTTCATATAAATTTGCAAACACAATGACGAAAAAATAATAAATGTGAATAGAAAGAAGTTAAAAAAATTAAATATTTGAACATTATAAATGTGAATAACGTTCATATAAATTTGCAAACACAATGACGAAAAAATAATAAATGTGAATAGAAAGAAGTTAAAAAAATTAAATATTTGAACATTATAAATGTGAATAGAAAGAAGTAAAAAAAAATTAAATATTTGAACATTGAATGCATTCGTCGTCTATACGACGACGACTGAGCAATTTAAAACCACAACCGGACACCGCGTGCTACTCCGCAGGCCTCCGGCGAATCACTCTCTATAAATTCACATTCACTTTACTTTAGCTTCACATTTTCTAGAGAGTGTTGACACTTTCTCTCTCATCAACAGTCAACTGGCAGATGTCTAGTAAGAAGAATTCAACGTTTATTTGTTGTTTCCTGTTAGCATTTTCGATTACTTTTATTTTTTGTTACAGCTCCGCCATTAACGGCGGCGATGGATGGCTCACCGACGGGGAGGTGAGTTACATCCTGCAACGGCAGTTATTGCACTACCGAGATGAGTTAGCAGGTAGAGGTGAAAATGTTAGCGTAGATCCTACGCTAGGGTTTGAAAACCCTAGGTTGAGAAACGCTTACATTGCGTTACAAGCGTGGAAGCAGGCGATAATTTCAGATCCGCAAAATCTTACCGTTGATTGGACCGGATCCGGTGTGTGCAACTACACCGGAGTGTTCTGTGCACCCGCACCTGATAACCGCTCTGAATTAACGGTCGCTGGAATTGATTTAAACCACGGTGATATCGCCGGTTACTTGCCGGAGGAGCTAGGTTTACTCACCGATTTAGCATTGTTTCATCTGAATTCTAACAGGTTCTGTGGAACCGTTCCGAAGAAGTTTCGGAACTTGAAACTACTGTTTGAACTTGATCTGAGTAATAACAGATTCGCCGGAATATTCCCTCACGTTGTTCTTAAATTACCGAAGTTGAAGTTTTTAGATATCCGGTTTAATGAGTTTGAAGGCGGTGTGCCTAAAGAACTGTTTGATAAAGATCTGGACGCTGTTTTTATAAACCATAACCGGTTCATGTTCGAAATTCCGGATAATTTTGGCAATTCGCCGGTGTCTGTGATTGTGTTAGGGCACAATAAGTTTGACGGATGCCTTCCTGCGAGTATCGGCAACATGTCGAATACGTTGAATGAGATTATTATGATGAATAATGGATTGAGGTCCTGTGTGCCGGAAGAGATAGGGTTGTTGAAGGAAGTGACAGTGTTTGATGTGAGTTTTAATGAGTTGATGGGGCAGTTACCGGAGAGTGTTTCGGGTATGGTTAATGTGGAGCAGTTGAATGTGGCCCATAACTTTTTGAGTGGGAGGATACCGGAGAGTGTTTGTAGGCTGCCCAAGTTGGTGAATTTTACGTTTGTGGATAATTTCTTTACTGGTGAATCGCCGGCTTGTTTGAAGTTGCTGGCTTTTGTTGATAGGAGGAACTGTTTGCCGGCAAGGCCGGCGCAAAGGTCTGAGGAGCAGTGTAGGAGGTTTGCTTCTAAGAAGATACATTGTAGTGCATTTAATTGTGCTCCATTTGTACTGCCGTCGCCGCCGCCACCGCCCGTCTACTTGCCGCCACCACCTGTCTACTCTCCCCCGCCTCCACCAGTTGCATCCCCACCACCACCATACGTCTATTCATCACCACCGCCACCATACGTCTATTCATCACCACCACCACCGGTTGCATCCCCACCACCACCTTATGTCTATTCATCACCACCACCACCGGTTGCATCCCCACCACCACCTTATGTCTATTCATCACCACCTCCACCAGTTGCATCCCCACCACCACCATCGGCAGCCCAATCTCCACCACCACCTTATGTCTATTCATCACCACCACCACCGGCAGCCCAATCTCCACCACCACCATCGCCGCCCACTTGTATTGAACCGCCTCCTCCGCCACCTCCTTGTGTTGAGAACTCTCCACCACCTCCAACTGTTTACCATTCACCACCACCACCACCAGCTATGATTTATACTCCGCCAGCTCCGGTATACGAGGGGCCTTTACCTCCGGTGACTAGCGTCACGTATGCTTCCCCTCCGCCACCGCCCTTTTACTGATTCATTAGAGAAAAAAGGAAAACTTAGTTACAGTAGTACAACCATCTATTTCTTCTTTTTCCTGATAACAATTATAATTCATGAGACGGATAGTTTTTTCGAATTGGGAAAATAAGAAATAAAATGGTAAATCTAGGTTGCATGTATAGAGAACGTCCCATTTGCCAGGCCACAAATCCGTTATGGGTCTGGTTTCTAATTTATTATTGAGAAAATTACGAAAATAGTCAAGGTCAGGTTTGACTTACGAAAATAGCCACCTCATTTTTTCTGAGGTGACTATTTTCGTAATTCAACTCTGGTCTTGGCTATTTTCGTAATTTTCTCTTTATTATTTTAATTAAACTAGGATTGCGATCCGCCGCAATGCGGCAGGGATTCTTTAGTTATAACAAAGTGGATCTAGGACCCGCACGTTATGTTAAACCTGTCAAACGGAGAAAAAATAGACGATGTAAAAATGTTCACCTACACACGCACGTTGCGTCGTGTTAACTCGCAAAATTTAGAACGAAACGTAAAAACGTTAAAACAAAGACGCACGTTGCAATGTGTTAAATTTTGGGTTAAAAGGCCAAAGTTGAAAGTAAAAAAAATTTTGACGATAGATTGCAAAACATAAAAAATTTTGGGTTAAAAGTAAAAAAAATAAATAGTTTTGGGTTAAAAGTAATTTATGACATGCTTTTTGGTGAAAAGTAAAAAAATCAGTTTTTTTGGATAACCCCCAAAGCCAACGTTACGATAACCATATGCATAACCATTTTTTCTTTAGAAAACCCTCAAAGCACACCCCGTGTTGCGGCGAGGCGTAAAACGGTGTCAAATAGTACTAATGTCACACAGCCGTCATCGATCACCAACACTGACTCGACCTAGGATATGCGTGTTGCGACGAACCTTTCAAACGTGGAAAAATAGAGGTGAAAACGTTGAACCACAGATGCATGTCGCATCGTATTAACTCGAAAAATTTAGAACTATACGTAAAACGAAAATTTGCGAAAGATGAAAACTATAAGTGAAAAAAGTTGTGAAGTTAAATTGCAAATAATGAAAAGTTTTGGGTTAAAGTTATAAAACCAAACTATATAGGGTTAAAATTGTAAAAGATATAAATCTTTGGGTGAAAAGTAGAAAATCAACTTTTTTCTTTGAAAAACTTGCTAAGCTCATATTACAACCTATAAAAGCATAAAGTACTTGCTTCTTTATATAGGGTTTAATTTCATACATTTCTCTTTTACTTAACGTATTGGTCAAGTAAACTTATTAATGGCATGTGCAGTGGTATAACCCCGTAGTGGCTTATGTGACAATTGTCAATTTGGTAAAAATGTGGGTTTTATATAATTTGAGTGTGTAGTGAGAATATATATCTATACTATACTAATAAGCATATCCAAAGGACTTCTTTTAGTCATAAGAATTTCCTTAAAACACCCCTAAAGCATGATGTACAAGTCTTTTAAACACTATAAAATATCACTTTCCACTTATACCCTTATTAACTCAAACAAAAACACACAGATCATGATCCTACCGTCCATCACTATCATGATCATATCCTACCGTCCATTAACTCCACACGGATCATGATCCCCACAACTGTCCTACAATCCCTACTTTTGTACAGCTTTTGTTGTCACACCCCCAAAATCCACGTGCGGAGTATCACCGCTTGGGAGCGTGACATGACCAGGATCAAGCCACCAATCATATTGAACATGTATATAAGTAGTAATAGTTATCCAACAATACGAAAGGTGTTTATCAAAACCAACGTAATTAAGTGTAGCGGAAGCAATTAAGTAAACCCAAACATAAGTATTACTGTGTGAAACATCATAAGTGTTCAAATAGCATTCGCGATCCTTTGCCCACAACGACCTGCTCCTCCCTGTGCAAGCTCCATAATGTACTTAAGGTCCTGCAAGGCATGCAGCAGAGAGTCAACAACTAGTTGAGCGAGTTCACAGAAAGTAAGTTCAGTAATAGAAATGGTATAGCAAGCATTGCGTTCGTTCATCTAATCATGTATCGTATTAGTTCGTTCATTGCTCATGTATAGTATTGGTTTCCATCGCGGGCCCTTTCGGCATGTATGCGAAGATTTGGGTTAATACTCCCAAATATTCTAGACTATGTATATTTGTATCGCTGGCTACCCTGGCATGTGTGCGAAGTTCTAATATGATATAGTTCGCAGCCTTCCCGAGGCATGTGTGCGAAGATCAGTCATAATTATCGCAACCAACCCTTGGCGTGTGTGCGAAGATCTGTTCAGGTAGGTATACTAGTCTAGCCGTATCTTATCATTCACCATCCTCACCCTGAGGACTCATATCATTAAGTTCCATTAACTAAGTATGCACGTATAATTCATTCAATCCCATTCCCACCCTGGGAACCCCATGCCTTGGCTGTGTGAACTCACCTTGGTTTGCTCGGCAGATACACAATATAAGGTTCTTGAACTAACGAGGTCAACCACGTCCTAACGGGGTTACCATACAAGTCAGGTTTTGACTTCAAGTAATGCACGTATAAGTCATACACGTTACTAACACGTATTGATCATGGTAACATCTTAGAAATCGAATAATATATCAAGAAGCCCAAATGATAATAGCCCAACCCATTGTGCGATCTGCATGCTTGTGCGCTCCTCAATGGGTTGTGCGATTCACAATGACCGGCCCAAATAATAACACATAACAGCCCAATACACATAAACAATCCATTACATACTCGGCCCAAACTAAGTAGTGTATGTGTGCCTTGTGCGATCCGATTAATACCCAGCCCAACATGTCATTCGGCCCAAACAGTTAAATAACATTCAGCTTGTGCGATCTAGGTACTTTGTGCGACTGGAGACCCTTGTGCGACCGGGGTCTTTTGTGCGACTCGGACCGTTGTGCGATTGGGATTGAGATTGTACGATCCAATCCATCTTGTGCGCGTGGGGCCTTGGGCGGTCCAGCCCAACACAACACAGTTCAACAGGCCCAAATAAACAGGCCTTGTGCGATCCAGGAGCCTTGTACGAGTGGGCTCACTTGTGCGATCGACTAGTCTTGTGTGATTGATCCATTTGTGCGATTAGTTTGAATACCCGGATCTTATGCGGTTTCAGTTACAAGCATTTAACAGTTTCCAAGTTTACCAAATCAATTAACATCTTAACAGTTATCAATTAACACAAACCCACAAATCGGTTAACCAAACTATCGATCAAACAGGGCAATTTCATCAAGAACTCTTATGAACCCTAATCCACATCAACATGAGCAATATTCAAACATTTGAACATATAATCTAATTTCGTGTTCTAGATCCCTAATCATCAACAACAGCCGATCCGATTCTCATCATGCAATAGCCGATTAATACAATTATACAACCGATTAACAAGCATGCGATTTACAACATTTAACAACTTATGTTCAACCGATTACTTGCAAGACATCAACACATAGATCATATTTTCATCAAATCAACAACCTTAATCGTTCTAGTCTAAGCATGAGATCATGTAATCATCAATAAACAAAACAATACAAACACTAACCGGCTGAATTGAAACAAAGGGAAGGTGAGCCGAAGGGAAAACGAGATCCTTGATCCGAATTGTGGTTGTTCGCCGTCGGGTTCTAAGCAAGCCGAAAGAGAGAGAGAGGGGGAGTCTAGGGTTCTTGTGTGTGATGTGTGTTTTGGTAACAATTGAGAAACAAAACCCCTTACAGTTATTTGTTCACGTGAAAGGGGAGTGGGCCGAGCCCAACTCGGTGCTCACTAATCCGAATGCAAAGTGTAGAGCCCAAAAGGCTTGTGCGGTCCAAAAGGTGTTGTGCGATCGGCCATTTACTTGCATACATATAATATATACACAACATACATAACACATTATTCACAAGGTTCACGTAACATTCATTAATCAAGGTATCACATAGACACGTAACGTTACATCAAAGTAAGTCTAAAGTTCGAGTTGTCACATTATCCCCAACTAAAAAGAAATTTCGTCCCGAAATTTGGTATGCACTCACTGAGGAAGCTAGGTAAGTTCAATCGTTCGTTCACTGATTTTCCTGGGGTGTCACATTTGTGACATTTGAATTTTGAAACAGGGGTTCAACATCGATTTGAGGATTTGGCTCCATCTTCTCTCTTTCTCATGTATATTGAACGGCTCCATCTTTTCTCTCTTTCTCAGAACACCACCGATTTGAAGATTAAATCTGGGAGATATGACGTCGAATAAGTTCGTTCTTCCGATTCAACAACCATCAGGTTTGTGTTTTTGAATCTGAGTATCCATGAGTTTTGGAACAATAATTACGATTTTTGAGGTCTAGGGTTTCAGTATCCATGAGTTTTGGAACAATAATTACGATTTTTAGATCTAGGGTTTCATAACTCACCAAATCGGGCATCGTGTAGTTTATAGGGAATCAAGTCTGCAAAGATCGGTGGCTACGGAGAAGAGTTCTCGGCTATAGATGGTGATTGAGGTAGGTTCCGACAGACAAACTGAGGTATGTCCGGCGACCTCCATTTGATTTGTTTAGGTCACACGCTTTAGTTATTGAATCTGATGTTTGTGTTTGTTTTAAACTTGTAGATCTAGGGTTTTACTTTAATTTTTGGATTTTATTTAACCACAATTCGTGAACCAAATGGGATAAATGCGGTTAGTTTAATGAACATGGTGCTCAGAAATATATTCAAGTTAAAGGGGTGTACTTATAAAAGTTTTTATTGTGATTTTTGAACTATTATATGAGATTCTTATGCAAATAATTGCAGATGTAGGCTTAAGTAATGGTAGAGGTTTCCCACCAGCGCACTCTTTTTAACTTTGATGGTATGGTTTAACTTTGATGGTAGAGGTTTCCCGATTTAAAAAGAACTGGCTTTTTATAACTTTTAAATGATTTTTTAAGTAAATTGTTTGTTTTAATCCAAAAAATGTATATATGTAAAAAAATCGGTTTTTTTATAACAGGTTTGAAGCCTGACCCAAACCGATCAGTATCAATTAGGATCTTAAGGTGATCAAACTGGTTTAAAACCGACCCTGTTAAAAAAACGATCTTTTTATCAACAAAAAACCGGTTCCGTTAAAAAACTGGTTCGGTTTGAAAAAAAAAAAACAATTTGTATCTAATTGGCTTATTTGGCGTTAAGAAAAAGAGACAATAGAATACCTCCTGCTGGGATTGTGTGCTGCTTTCAGAAAGCAAGAATACAGGAACATCATAAAGCCCCCACATATATGTAATGATGTTTGTTGATTGTTGAATGCTATGTGTTTGTTGATGCTATACTTCGATTTATTTTTTATTTTACTAGACGATATCTTCAGAGCAAATTTAATATTGTGATCTATGATTTTCATTTCAAGTTTGGTACCGGTTATAAGAAGTTTTTTGTATTGTGCTATTTGAAGTAAAAATTTAATATTTCTGCATGATTGAAGTAAAAATCGCTAGGTGAAATTTGTAGAAAGGTGTGTACTGTATGGAGTATAGCCCGAGTTGACCCATTTACCCGTAAACCGATCAAAATTACCAGCTCTTGTTAAATACTTCTGGATAAGTGTATTGAGATTTTTTTTGGTTACTGTCGTTTGATAAATGACGTGGCTCTTTCTTAAACCAGGGAAGGGTTTCGGTCCAGGTGCACATATGCATGGAACCGATGAGGTTTGGTATGATGATGCGTCACAGGAAGCCATTGAAAACTGGCCCGATAGGCCTTCTGACCCGCCAAGAATGTTTCATTTGGGCGCTGTTGGGAGGGTCAACACGTTTCACCCACCCGGCGATGACAATATTTATAGCTTAGAACTCCGGGAACTTTTAAGCAGGTAACACCTTTCCTAAGGAGGGCGTTTGAATTTGTCAAACACTTTTGACATCTGATTATTACAATTTTAGACAATAAAATAACATCTAAACACTATTTTTTGAGTAAAATTCCAATTTTGTCCCTGAGGTTTGGCCAGTTTTGCGACTTTTTCCTCGAGCGGTTATTACCGGTTACGGTTTCGGTTAATAACCGGTTACATCAATCACTATCGGCGTCGGTGCAACGTTTCTGACCCGCCAAGAATGCTGCATTTGGGCGCTTTTGGGTGGGTTAACACGCTTCACCCACCCGACGATGATAATATTTACAGCTTGGAACTCCGAGAACTTTTAAGCTGGTAACATCTTCCTAAGGAGGGCCTTTGAATTTGTCAAACACTTTTGACATCTGATTATTACAATTTCAGACAATAAATAACATCTAAACACTATTTTTTGAGTAAAATGCCAATTTCGTCCCTGAGATTTGGCTAGTTTTACGACTTTTCTCTCGAGTAGTTATTACCGGTTGTGGTTTCGGTTAATAACTATCCAAAGAGATGTTTACGCTTCCTGAGATGAATAAACTATCCAGAGAGATCAGATCTAGCTCTCTAGATGTATTGTTGTTTAGCTGTGGTATAACATTGTTTCCATTTTTTTGTTATATTTGGTGAATTGTTGTGTTAAGTTTGTAGTGGTTTTGAATTTTTATCTATTTTTTCAGCTGACTCCATAGATTCTCCAAAGATTGACGGTTTTTGGTGGGGCTGAGACATCGAGTACAGCTCGAGCAAAGAGAGGGAGCCATTCCAATTCTCATCGTCCCTATCTCTTTCTATCGAATCCAAACGACGACGATGCCTCTTCAGCTCTTCGAGATGTTGATGGGCTGAAGATGTAACAGCTAACTTAATGGTTTTGGTCATAGATTGTGGTAAGATTTTTTTTATTATGAGATATTTGCATGATATACTTTTAATAGTGAAAATTTTCTATTTTATGGGTCCCATTTTGAACGACTGAAGAGTTGAAATTTGGCTGCATTAGATCTATATAGAGTCCCAACATTGTTCGCTCTAGAAAGTAATAAGTTCATAACTGTCTCGGATCGGGTTCCTCAAAATGGGGCTGGTTGGAGCTGGGTGCGGAAACGGGCCTTTTTCGGTGGGCCGGAGGCTGCAGATTTATAGCAGCTCTGCAGCTTAGTTGCAACTCACGTGTTTAACTACGAGACGCAATGCTTGGGTGTGGGAACTGGACGGGGATGGCTCTTTTTTTTGTTCGGAGTGTGAAACAACAGCTGCAGGTTACTCGATTTACTTCAGCTCCTTTTGTATGCAAAAGAAATGGCTGGGTTCCTAAAAAAGTGGAAATTTTGGTGTGGCATGCAAGCTTGAATCACATTCTGACAAGGTGCACTTTGGCTAGGAGGAACATCAGTGTGAGTTCAGAGTTTTGTCCCATGATGGATAGCGAACACAAATCAGCAGTTATATCAGATGATGTTCATAAGCTAACAGCATACCATGAAAGTGGTCACACCCCATGTCTGTTTATACTGATGGGCGCGCACACTGTACACAAAGCAACAACTGTGCCACATGCGATGGTTTTCGTTGTGGTGACTCAGTTGTGTAAGAAAGATGAAACACGTGTCTCCCGAAAAGAAACGCTTGCTCGGCTCGATGTATGTATGGGTGGCAGAGTTGCAGAAGAGTTGATTTTTGGTGAAGATGAAGTTACTTCAGGTGCATCTTCTGAATCAGCAGTGGCAACATCTTGCTCAACTGAAATCACAATCTACACCGAATGTTTTTTGGGTAAAGGGAATCTACACCGAATGTTGATGTGCCTGCAGCGGAGCTACCGCCAGTGCTTCTTATGCTGCCGCTAAGGCGAAATGCATTGCTTTTGTTGGATCTTAGCATTTGATATTTTGTCAAAATTTTGAACGAGTGCGCATATTAAATTATGGTTTCTATATACTTGTTCTTTATGGCTGCCACAAAGGTTTAAGTAATCTTTAGACATAAAAGATAGTCATAGAAGTTCAAATCTAGCAGAAGTGAGCATTTTTTAGTCAACATTTTCCCCTCTCCTAAAATAAGATCCATGTTTAATGCCCATTTGGTATCCTCTTAAGTAAAAGAATATAAATATTTGGTATCCTCTTCTGTAAAAGAATATAAATATCTTGCTTAGTTCCCTTATTTGAAGTCATTAATTTAATAGGCTCATAAAGAGCACTTGCAGAATGCTTTTAAGAAGTCAAGAATCTTTAATACTATAAACGAGAAAATATTAGTTTTCTGAAAATTGTGCCCAACATTATTTATCAAATGGTCATGTTTGAACTTCATGTTGGTAACTACTATTGAGATAAATGTAAGTTGAAAAAACTTCATGTTCTTATTTAGTTCTCTCAAAACTCAAATCCGCGGAATGTATACAATTGATGTTGATTTACTATCAATTTCATTGTCTCAAAATGTTCTAAAAGGGTCACAGTCACGTTGGTGGTTAGAGGTGCATACACTGGGTATTTTAAATAACTGGTTCCGGTTCAGGAACCGGTTTCGGTTTCTTGTTTTATGGGTTGGAACCAGTTATTGCTATAACCGGTTCGGTTCCGGTTATTTGACTAAAAAACCACTATGTGCCCGGTTCCGGTTTCTAAGAAACCGGGTATTAAAATGCCCTATTTTCGGGTTTTTATACCCTATTTCTGAGTTTTTGTACTCTTTTTTTAATTACATCTACTTGCTTGTTTTGTACTCTTTTTGTTTTAATTACGCTATCCTACATCAACTTTAAACTCATAGTTTATCAGATTGGCTAAACGTATCTAAACAACCTTAAATTTTCTTCGTACTCACATAAAAAATTTCCAAAAACATTCAACGCATAGATAGATCACGCCGAAGCTACAGCTAATAAAATTAACAAAAGTTTATCACCAAATAATTGATAAACTAACAGAAAAACGAGTGCAAACATATCACGAATAAGAATATTAACTTAAGTACTATACAATATATCATGAGATTTTGATTCAAATAGTTTATCACCAAATAATTGTAAATCGCTACTCCCGTCGCATCGCGCGGGTAAATAGCTAGTATATTTATGTATATATGTGTGTGAGTGGGGAATAGGGGTACAAACGAGTCGAGCCGAGCCCGAGCTCGACCAGGCTCGAGCTCGAGCTCGTTTAACATATGAAAGCTGGAGCTCGAGCTCGGCTCGAAGGTAATTTTTTAAGCTCGAGCTCGGCTCGGGCTCGACTCGTTTGGTATTTATTAATTAATTTTTATTAATTATAATTATTGTTATACATATAATTTAGTTATTTTTTATATTTATATAAATGGTAAATATTATTATTTAAGTATATGTTTAATATATTAATAAAAATATATAAAAAGAAAGCTCGATAAGGCTCGCGAGTCGGCTCGAACTCGGGCTCGATTACTAAACGAGCTTGTTTTTAGGCTCGAGCTCGAGCTCGTTAAAGCTCGGGTCGTTCGAGCTTTTTTTCGAGTCGAGTTCGAGTAGCTCGCGAGTAGCTCGGCTTGTTTGCACCCCTAGTGGGGAAGAAAGGGTCACGCCGGGAAAATTTTCGTGAGGAGGGAGATGCCGCACATGGGGCCGGCTGTAATGGTGTTCACCGGCGCCAATGAGCGTTATGGGAGGATGAGACGCCATATACAGCCCTATTCCAGGTGGTCTAAGATTGGAAAAAAACTAAGAAAGCACTAAAACTTGATTCGTTGTTGGTCTCAGTATCAAATACAAACTAAAAGAAACATGTCAAATAAACATAATTAGCTACTGGTCTTAATATAAAATACAAACTAAAAGAAGCACGCCAAATAAAACTTAATCTGTTACGCGTCTCAATGTTAAATACAAACTTAATACAAAATGTTCTATAAATTAAACTTACAACCAGTCTTGATAAAGTTACTAATAAAAATATCAAAGAAACTTGGCAGGTTTAGAGATCACTAAGCTTAGAATGATCTATTTGACCGAATATAAGCACATTTATACATTTTCAAGTTGAGGGATTAGTGTCAGACAGTTTGTCTGGTATTTCTCTATTGGACCAACCCAGTTTTAATTTAATTTTATTCACAGTTTAAAATTACGGTTTTGGTCTTTATTTAAAATTATGTTTTCGCCCACAGTTTAAAATAAAATTATATTTTTGCCCCTGACTCAAAATTACGATTTTGCCCTCAGTGCAAAAACTCATTTCTAATTTTATTCCCTGTTTAAAATTACGGTTTCGCCATCCGTTTAAAATTACGTTTTTGCCCACAGCTAAAAATAAAATTATGTTTTTCCCCTACCTCAAAATTACGATTTTGCCCTCAGCTAAAAACTACGTTTTTGCCAACAGTTTAAAATAAAATTATGTTTTTCTCCATAGCTCAAAATTATGATTTTGCTCTCAGTTTAAAATTATGATTTCGCACCCAGTTCAAAATATAATTACGATTTTGCCCTCTGTTCAAAATTATGACTTTGTTCCCATTTCAAAAATTACGATTTTGTTCCCACAGCTGCCTGGCACTTCCCCACTAGGCTTGTTTGCACCCCTAGTGGGGAAGAAAGGGTCACGCCGGGAAAATTTTCGCGAGGAGGGAGAGGCCGCATATGGGGCCGGCCATAATGGTGTTCACCGGCGCCAATGGGCGTTATGGGAGGATGAGAAGCCATATACAGCCCTATTCCAGGTGGTCTAAGATTAGAAAAAAACTTAGAAAGCACTAAAACTTGATTCGCTGTTGGTCTCAGTATCAAATGTTGGTCTCAGTATCAAATACAAACTAAAGAAACATGTCAAATAAACATAATTAGCTACTGGTCTTAATATAAAATACAAACCAAAAGAAGCACGCTAAATAAAACTTAATCTGTTACGCGTCTCAATGTTAAATACAAACTTAATACAAAATGTTCTATAAATTAAACTTACAACCAGTCTTGATAAAGTTACTAATAAAAATATCAAAGAAACTTGGCAGGTTTAGGGATCACTATCCCTTCTAAGCTTAGAATGATCTATTTGACCGAATATAAGCACATTTATACATTTTCAAGTATTTCTCTATTGGACCAAACCAGTATTAATTTAATTTTATTAACAGTTTAAAATTACGGTTTTGGCCTTTATTTAAAATTATATTTTCGCCCATAGTTTAAAATAAAATTATATTTTTGCCCCTAGCTCAAAATTACGATTTTGCCCTCAGTGCAAAAACTCATTTCTAATTTTATTCCCAGTTTAAAATTACGGTTTCGCCATCCGTTTAAAATTACGTTTTTGCCCACAGTTAAAAATAAAATTATGTTTTTCCCCTACCTCAAAATTACAATTTTGCCCTCAGCTCAAAACTACGTTTTTGCCGACAGTTTAAAATAAAATTATGTTTTTCCCCATAGCTCAAAATTATGATTTTGCTCTTAGTTTAAAATTATGATTTCGCACCCAGTTCAAAATATAATTACGATTTTTCCCTCTGTTCAAAATTATGACTTTGTTCCCATTTCAAAAATTACGATTTTGTTCCCACAGCTGCCTGGCACTTCCCCATTGGTCCAGCCAAATTATGACTTTACCCCGTTTAAATTTACAGTTTTGCCATTGGTTTGTTTTTTCCTCTCCATCCTAATTACGATTTTGCCCTCGGTTTCAAATTTACAGGTGTTTGCCATTGTTTTTGTTTTTTTTTTCTGTCAAATTACGATTTTTCCCCCAGTGTAAAATTACAGTCATGTTTTCGTTTTATTTTTTTTTGACAAATCTATGGTAGTGTTTTGTTTTAATTATTGACTCGGTGTAATTTTTATTCGTGTCAGGCGGTTGCGTGGCACACGCTCATTTGTCCTGAAAAATTACAATTTTGCCCCAGTTAAAAATTATAGTATTTCCATCGTTTTAGTTTTTTTAGGAAAAGTATTGATAGTGTTTTGTTTTAATTGGTTTTTTCGGTGTAATGTTTTTTGAGATCGTGTTATGAATAGTATGTACAAGTAACCGAAACACAGACGTATATGAAAGAGAAATATTTGGCTTAGTGCCCCACAACGCGGTCAGGGCAACACCTAGTTGTCTATAAACATCACAATGTTTAGCATCCCCCCCCCCCCCCCCCCTTTTTTTATAATTCCATTCAATGTTCCTATCCTTGTTCAACGAGAATGTACTTCTCTTCTTGTTTTAAACATAGATCAAAAAGCAAGTCTTTGAAAGATGACTGTGAGCAATATACTTTGTGAAGAAATGGTGAAAGCTAAGATAATAGGGTAATCTACAAGAGTGGCGGATTGATGGATCCAGAATGTATTTTATAGGAGGACGCTTAGTTGGTTTAACTAAACTTCTAAGTACACGGTTAAAAATCTCTAATAAAGTTATAGTGAGCTACCCATGGCATCTAGTGCATTTTTCTCAAGCAATTGAGGAACTTGTGGATTTCTTTTCCCAACTTCTTACATGATAGAGTTTAATATTAGAGTTTTTCCTAATGACATGTATATAGGAAGATTATCTTGATTTTTGGGCGGTTCTTACCGTTGGAGGTAGGGCTGTAAACGAACCGAACGTTCAGCGAACAGTTCATGAACCGTTCGGCAGGAAGTTCGTTTATGTTCGTTCGATAAGCTTAACGAACAAATACGAACAAAAAATTTCGTTCGATAAGCTTAACGAACGAATACGAACAAAGGTCTCGTTCGTTCGACTGCGTTCGTGAACGTTCGGTAATATGTTCGTTCGTGTTCGTTCGTTCGTTTATGTCCATCGTGTTCGGTATTTTATGTTTATTTTTCTAAAAGTTTTTAATGTTTATTAATTTTTTACTTTCCCCCATATGTATTTCCCTCTCTCTGGCCCTTTCCCTCTTTGATATCACGCTCCTTCATTCAGCCTATTTCCAATCGATTGAACCCAATATCATCCATCCCTTCAATCTTTAAATGATTATATTTAACTACTTTCTTTGCGTACAATGTTTAAGATTAACAGTGCCTTTTTTTTTAATTTTCAAAATTAAAGTTCATTTGTGTTCATTTGCGTTCGTGGTTAGTGTTCACGAACAACCAAAATTCCTTAACGAACGAACACGAACACAAACTTCTGTTCGTCATGTGTTCGCGAACAGTTCACGAACATCCAAATTTTCTTAACGAACGAACACGAACATAGCCTTGTTCGTGTTCGTTCGGTTCGTTTACAGCCCTAGTTGGAGGTGTTGGAAAAATAGACCGGTCCGATTAATTAACACGGCCGACTAAGTTATGACATGTAAGAGTTACATCATGAGCAACGAACTAAAATCCACTTAAAGGGTTTAACTGGTAATTACGAACAATATGCGATATGGATCATAATTATATTTATGATCATGAGCGGGCTTATATTATTAATACTCGTTATTAATAATATAATTGTTTATCTTAATTAATAAACTTGTCGCACGTATTAACTGGGAGACGGGTACATCGACCGGGTGAGACGGATATACTCATCTCGCCACTTGTCGCGCATGCACCCATGCTACGCCACTTGTGGCACATGCACCCTTGCATCGCCCCTTGTCCAACTTGGGCATGCATGTCCGCCACTTGGTAAGCATGCATGCATCTCCATACTCTATATATAGAAATGTATGGTCTTACATTTTGAGGTTGAACAACTTGCACAAAGCTCTCTAAACACCCACAACCACCACTGCTGCCACCGCGGGCCACCGCCGGCGCCGACCACCGCCGCTGCTCGCCGCCGCTACCCGGCCTATACCTTCCTTTAGCAAGTTCTTATCACTAGCACGTGTTTGTTGAAGCTCGGTGTCTCAACCGGTTAGTTATTAACCATGGTATATCTTTCTCATCGTTAGTTAGTTATCCTTATTACTGTGCTTGTATTTTCCTGTAACCGGATCCTATCGGGTTTCATTTATTGTTAATCACTTGTTTGTTTTTCTGCTGCGTTTTATTGATTAGCTCGCTTAATTAACTGACTATTATTTATTTCACCGGGTTCTGATAAATAAAATTTTTAACTGATCACCATGGACACCCAACAGTGGTATCAGAGACTTGGTAACAACAAACGAATCGGTACCGGTCTTTTAACCGGAATTAGAACACAAACTTTAAAGATTTAAATAATTATAAGGGCAATTTTAATTTTGGTCAATATTTTATTTGTTTTGTTTGACCAAAAGATTTCCCGGTTTATTTTGTGATTGTTGTGGAATATGTAAATCTGGCCCGACCTTGTTTTATGGTTGTTTACTTTATTCGGTTTTGGTATTATTGTTTTTGGCCACCATGATGGTTCAAAGTTTTAATAGATAGGGTTCTTTCCTTTATTATATTTTGTAAATTTTGTAATAAACGAAGACCCGAAGATATAAACCGTGGATGCTAAACCGAGGAGTCACGAAGTCAGTGGGAGTTGCTCGAGACGACTGATACACTCAAGTCCATCCTTGTAGTTGTTTGTGTGTTGTGACCCCGTGACCCGTTTGATCTTGCTATTAGGCTCTAGCAAGATCGAACAATTTTTAGCCATATGGATTTACATATTTATCTTACTATTGTGGTTGTTTTTTATCTTATAAGTTGTTATAACATAACCAACCTAAATACCAATATGATTTTAAATTGAATTTTAAAATATTGAAACGAACACATTAAAAAAAGTTCTAAATTGTTTTTGTACAACATGTTAAAACTTTGTTATAAAACGAAGATTGTTTTTATAACAAACAATAACCAATTAAATTTTGAAAATCAAACTAAATTTAATTTTCTAAAACTATTAACTTAATAGATTTCTGTTAACTTAAAATTGGTTATATAAGTCGCGACTATAACAACCCGACTTTTCGGATTGTTATCAGTTTGCTACTTACTTCGATTTGTAACCGTTTTGTATTCCGAGATTCGATATAAATAAAGGTTTATGTTATACTAAATACATTTTCATCACACAGCGCCACTGCACGCTTAAACGCTTTGTATTCGCAAACGCTCAACGCTAACGCACCATGAATTACAGAGAATTATGCTACTTTACTTGCCGAGTGTGTTTGTTTGTTCGGTAACCACTCTCGCATTCGCACTCGCTTATCGCGCTAAATCGCAAACGCTGTTAATAGTAGTAATGTTATGTTATGTGTTCTTATGTGCTTTACTTGTGTGTGCTTTATAGGTGTTGATTACATCGCTCAAAACGCTCAAACACTACTCGCACAACTCTATTTATCACGCTAAAACACAACACAACACGACACAGTACTTACTATCTCGCTAAAATACTTAAAGCACCAATACTAACTAACGCAATAACATGCACTAAACGAACATCCTACATGCGAAACGAGGAAGTTATAACACAAAACAGGCCCTTCGAACGAAGCCAGCCAGCCTCGTACGAAGGCACTGATTTCATACGAAGGCAGCCAGTTCGAACGAATGCCCTTGTGCGAACCTCCATCCTCTATAAATACCCATGCCCTTCTCCATTTCATTCACTTGCTGCCTTTTGCACCGAAACGCTGCCGAATTGCTGTCCGATAGTTTTCAAGTAAGATTTATCATTTTTACATGATTATACAACGTTTTCCACCACGATTTTCCACAAGAATCACTTCGATTTCATCAAAACTCTTTTGTTTTCACCCAACCTTCATCTTTTTCAACTAAATTTCTTCTTTTTTTACAATAAACCGTCATCTTCTTCATGAAAACCTTCATCTTTTCATCAAATCTTCTTGTTTTATCACGGATCTACACTTAACTGAGTGTATTGGGCCAAGCTTCGGCTTTCCAAGTTAGAAATTGACAGATTTGGCACTCATAAAGTGTTAGATCTAAGTGAAAACCATTCAAAACATGATTTTTACACAAAAACGGACCAAACCGACACATATTTCGTTCACTGAATAGTGGGACGAGGTGGTGTCGAAACCGTCATGAATTGGACTCGAAAACACATCCGATTCAGGCGAAAACACAGCTCCGAACGCCAAGAACAGCCACGAATGCGAGCTGGACTGTTCTGTACAAAGCCCGACTTCGGACGAAGGCACTGCCTTCATACGAAGGCACTGACTTCGCGCATCACAGCCCGATTCTCATCCATGACTCAGACAAAGACCTCTCCGACTCTAAGTTTAATCAGTAGCTTAAGGTTGGAGGGATGAACACTCGATTTTCCGAAGACAGACGCGAAGAACACTCGATTTTGGACAACGGAAGCATCACTTGTGCGAAGACCCACCTTCGTACGAAGGCTCAGCTTCGTACGAAGCCTCTTTTTCCACCGGCACTTCAATTTTCGACCGTTTCAGCACTTTGGAGGACTTACGCTTTTGTTCCCGAACGCAAGCTGATCCGGCGCTCCCTTCAATCCATTTTCAGATCGTGTTTAGTTGTTAGACACGCACTGTGAGTATACTCGAACCCATTTTCGTTTAACGCACTTTTGGGTGTTACATACGTTCTCTATCAAAAACACAACGCTTAACACTTTTATAAACGCTAACCACTCCCGCATGATATACGTGATTAGCTGAATGCTTTTTGCTATGTTTACACCGTGATTACTTGCCCGACCGCCTTTGGCAACGATAGTACTATAGTTTGGACTCAGCACCTGTTTGTTTAGGGGTTGCTAAGGATCACATACTTTACTTCACGTGTTCGCTTCGGTGAACATGTGTCGCGCATACTCTACTCGCAGTCACATGGTTAGGTTGTATCATTGTTGAAAGTTTCTTGATTCACCCGTTACGTGTTACATGTTGGTTATGCGTAAACGCTTTTTATGCTATATCTATGCAAACTTGTGTACTCACCTTTACATCATTGTATTGACTTTATTTTAACATATGTGTCAGGTTGATGTTTATGTGCTGCAAATGGATAGGAGGCCTAGAAATTCACCAAATAAAATCTAGGTTGTCGGACTTGTTTTGTTTGAGAGATGTGAACTCCGTTATGACTGTTTGTTGAAATATTTGTTTATTAGTATGGGATAATAGACCTTTTAAATATTGTCACTAAATAGTTGTTATGGATTCTCTTGAGCAATCTGGTTCGCCTAGTGCCGCGCCCCGATGATTCCGCCATCTGTTGGGGTGTGACAGATTGGTATCAGAGCCATAACTATAGGGAATTAGGTTGAGTCGTGTAGAACAGACCTAGTCAATAGTCTAAGCACCAAAACAGACCCTTCATACGAACCCATTTAGGGCTTCGTACGAACACACTTGATTTGCCTTCGAACGAACTCACCATATTGCACCTTCGTACGAACGCAACTTCGTATGAAGGCGACCTTTCCTAAGGTCTCGCATTTTGCCTTTCTTAAGGCTAATACAATATACACGTTTTAAAAACGCTCGTATAACACAAACGAGTGATTGTGTCGAGACTAGGTGTGAAAACCAAGAACACTCGATAAGATGGCTCACTCCGCATATTACTCTCAGCACGAGAATCTTTCGTTGAGTTAGGAGTGATATCCATATCTCGACGGAGATCTCCAACTCTTTATCCGATAGCACTCCCGAATTTATTTAGTAAAGGCTTGAAATCCATAGAGTGCAGTTGTTAAGTTAGGGGTGAAACCCGCACCTTAATAACACATTCTACTCTCTAATATGGTTTTACAAAAATCTCACCAAAGTCTCAACTATTTAATAAGCCGAGTCACGTAGTAACTGGAAGGATGAATGCTGTTCACCGTATTACGGTGAGAGCATAGTCTATTAGGGCAAAGCGTATGCTCGAACTTGTTGTGAATAGTTAAATCACTTTGGGTAGTCGATGTCTAACACCCAAGGCACTCCCTTTATTATTTTTGAGCCTGCAATCGCTGATTTTACGCGTCATCTAATTTATTATGTTTATGTGTTTTGAACTTACGATTTACGATTTCATTTATTTAGCGGGAAGCGATAAATCTGGAAACCACATACGCTATGATTCTCGCTCTGCCAAACGCGCACAACTCGCACAGCTCCTGCAATCTAAAATGCTAACTAATCGCGAATAAACTAAGAAGCCTTATTCACTTATACTACTCGCTTATGCTACTCGCTATCTCTCACACCTCTCGCATGTGCTACGCATCCTTGAAATGTAGGTGAATACGTGCAAAATATGTGTTTATGTGAACTATATGCTAATACGTGCTTAGGTGCTTATGTGTATACGTGCTTATGTGAACTATGTGTATACATGCAACTACGTGACTACATGCTGACGTGTTACTGAGCTTTATATGAATAATAATAAAATATGTTGTATGAAATGCTAAACTTTTCAACAAAACCCGATATAATCGAATCTCATCTAATGGCAGATGTCTTGTTTTGGATCCCACACTCGCCGAACTGTTCAGAGGAACAATGCTGACAAACGAATCGCCTCTCCCGTGGCCAAGGAAATGGCAAAGGTGATACCTCAAATCGTCAGTGAAATCAATGCTGCCAGCAGTACTTCCTTTGTGGATTCCAAGAATGACTCGCCTAAAACTCCAATCAGCTTCAAGCAGTTCAAGGCCTGTGGTCCAATGAACTTTACTGGTGAAGATGGACCCAGTGCGATGTTTCAATGGTTTGATGCGATCGAAGTTACCTTCAGGGAAAGTGGATGTCCCGAAAATCTCCGCACTGTCAACGCCACCGGAGTCTTTCAGCCAAGGGCACTTGAATGGTGGACTGCTGAGCGCAACAGGCGCGGTAATGATGCAGCTTATGGTCTCACATGGGAGGAGCTCAGGGAGCTCATGATGAAGGAATTTTGTCCTCCCCACGAAGTCCAGAAGCTGGAGAATGAATTCTGGAACATTAAGCAAGATGGAGGTGATAACTCTGGTCTCACCGCTCGTTTCAAACAGTTGAGCATCATCTGTCCTAGTCAAGTGGACAATCCCGAGAAATCTATGAAGAAGTATATTCAAGAAGTATATTCGAGCTCTCCCCGATTGTGTAGCTGATTTTGTTCAAGTAGCGAAACCTGCAACTATCTAGGAAACTTATCAACTCATAGCTGAAATCAATGACAAGCGAGTCTTAGCTAGTGTTTTCAAAACCTCGATCAAGAGTCTCAACCAAGTTACTGCAACTCCCAGCACCGACACTGCAGCATCTCAAACTTCAAGGTCCAGTCGCCAAGGTCGCAAGCGAAGGAACTCAAGCAAGAACAATGTGGTAGTCACAACACCGGCCCACACCCAGAATCGTCAAGTTGCTACTCCCAACGCACCGCCTGCTAAGCGTGCGTATACTGGTACTCACCCACTGTGCCCTACATGCACTTATCATCACCCAATGGGAACCAACTGCCGTTCTGTGTCAACTGCAACATCTATGGGCACTACACAGCTCACTGCCGCTCAGGCCCCCATCAGCAAGCTCCGCAAGCTCTTCCAGCACCGCCAGCTCAACCTCTTGCTCCTCAGGGTAACCCAGGAGTTCCAGCACCAGTTGCTAATGCTCGAACTTGCTACACTTGTGGTGACCCGAACCACTTTGCAAATGTCTGCCTACAACGTGTTGTGAAACAAGAGCCGCAGCAGCAACTGCCACCGCAGCAACAGTAACCACAGCAACAGCAGCAGCAGCCACAACAAGCAGCCCGCGAGAGAACTTTCAACATCAATGTCCGCCAGGCACAGACTGACAACAATGTTGTCAATGGTACGTTCCTTGTTAACGTGTCACGGCCCCCGACCCGGTTTGACCCGTTTCAGAGGCCGCGGGACAGGAATCCCGTGGTATTTAATTTAGGCGACAGCGGAAGTCTTTTTAAAACATGATCTTTCAATAATTTAAACTGCTCGTTTCATAACTTAGGGATAAATTCCCGTATTTTACAATAATGTGATTTCCCAGGGAAATCTTTATTTTCAAAACATGTTTCTTTTATTTATTTACATTGAGCCACTTTTCTAAGCTGAGAGTGCTCCACGGCACATTTCCTTGCTCACAACAGATCACCTGAAACATGTTTGAAAAAGGTTTTGTCAGCGGGGAAATACTGAGTGAATCATTCAGTTTGCTAAAACAACTCGTTTGTTATAATTTACAGTATTAAGGGGAATTACAATGTTTCTGATTTCAAACCAACTACCCACAGTACTTGTCACTCGACTACCCATTGGCTATCTCGTTGTCCAAATGGTGTCTGTGACTGTGGTCAGATCACCCTTTGGCTAACTCGTTGTCCAAGTGTGACGGGAAATAAGTAATGTATACAAAACCCCACATACCGGCTGTAACTTGGTGATTACATAGACTTAATCACTATAACTATAACTTTGAAAATAATTTGGAGTTTTGTAAAACAGTTGATAAAAAGAGAATGACTCACATTGCAGATTTACGAGCAGAGTATAAGCTTTACTGATTAGCCTTCTAACCTAATTTAAATAACAATGCACACACAAACGGGATTAGTAACTAATTCAGCAGTTACGTCAATTCATGAGATTAAACCCTCACAACTATTATCAAGTGCGATACTTAATAATTCAATGGATTCACAACGAATGACAGAGCATAGTCCGAATTCGAACAACACTCAAACATTCAAGTCGAAATCACAATGAATAACAAAGTACAAGCTCAATTTGAGCAGCACTCGGACAATCGTTGGATAGTTATAATCGATCGGGCGTTGAATCGTAATAGCGATCGAGTTATTACCCTGATTGTGGCAGCACCTCGTGATCGTGTGTGTGTGTTGTGAACTGATTGTAGTATAACACGACGTACAGACAGAATCTGAGCGACGTTTTAACTTCTACAGGTAAGTGCCGATGTCGGCTATTTATAGTAATTTTTGGGACTTGCTTACGGTCCGTATGCCTGATCCCCTTACGGTCCGTAAGCTAAGCAGTCTAATTATAGGCTGCCTAGGCTCGGGACTAGGCTTGCTGAATCAAAATTTCAGCCAATCAGATACTAGCAACATTTTATTTAGATAATTATCAACTAGGGTTTGCCCCCCTCGAGTTTTAGGGGCCCTGATCCTGATTCTGATTATTCTGAAAATTTTAGGGATAGTGTAGAATTACTTGGGTGTCTCAATTAGGGTTTTCTTATTGACTAATTATCGTCCTAATTATTGATTTTAGTGGCAGTTGTTACATCCTCCCCACCTTAAGAAAAATCTCGTCCTCGAGATTTACTGAAGTAGATGAGGGTACTTTCGCTTCATCTCTGATTCCAGTTCCCAAGTGTATTCTGGTCCTCTCCTGGATTCCCATTTGACTTTTACTAGCACTAGTCGTTTGTGTTTGAGAAACTTGATCTTCCGATCTTCTATTTGTAGGGGTTTCTCTACGAATTTCAGCTTTTCATTTACCTCTATATCTTGAAGAGGTACTACCAGGGATTCGTCTGATAGACATTTATTGAGATTGGATACATGAAACACATCATGTACTCCAGCTAACTCTTCTGGTAGTTGTAAAGGATAAGCTACTGGTCCTATTCGTTGGATCACTGGGAATGGTCCAACATATCTTGGACTCAGTTTTCCTTTCTTACCGAATCGTACCACTCCTTTCCAAGGAGAAACTTTCAAGAGTACTTTGTCTCCGACTTGGAATTCTAACGGCTTGCGGCGATTGTCCGCATAACTTTTCTGGCGATCTGTAGCAGTCTTCAGTGTTTCCTTGATTTGAGTTATTTTGTCTGTGGTCTCTTGTACAATCTCTGGACCTGATAACTGACTTTCTCCTATCTCTGCCCAACAAACGGGAGTTCTGCACTTGCGTCCATACAGTGCTTCGAATGGAGCAGCTTCGATGCTTGAATGATAACTATTGTTATAGGAGAATTCAATTAATGGTAAATGGCTATCCCAATTACCACCAAAGTCAATTACACATGCTCGGAGCATGTCTTCCATTGTTTGTATTGTCCTTTCACTTTGTCCGTCCGTTTGAGGATGATATGCAGTACTTAAGTTAAGTCGAGTTCCCATTGCCTCCTGGAAACTTGTCCAGAAACGGGAAGTGAAACGACTATCTCTATCCGATACAATGGAGAGTGGGACTCCATGTAAGGATACTACTTCATCTACATACAACTTGGCTAACCTTTCCATGTTAAAGGTTTCCTTCATTGGTAGAAAATGAGCTGATTTGGTTAATCGATATACAATTACCCAAATAGCATCATTACCTTTTCTGGTTTTGGGTAACTTAGTAACAAAATCCATTGTTATGAGTTCCCATTTCCATACAGGCATTTCTAACTGTTGTAGTAGTCCTGAAGGTTTCTGATATTCGGCTTTAACTTGTGAACAGGTTAGACACTTAGATACGTATTCGGCTATATTCTTTTTCATTCCTATCCACCAAAAATTATTTCTTAAATCTTGGTACATCTTATTATTTCCTGGATGTACAGTATACCTTGATTTATGAGATTCTTCTAAAATCTTATTTCTTAATTCTCCTTGTTTAGGTACCCAAATTCGTTTCTTGTGGAATCTCCAAATTCCATCCTTTCCTTGTTCTAGTTCCTTTAGGTAACCTTTCATTCCTTCGGCATCGTCCTTGATTGCCGTTCCCTAAATTTTCTTCAATTGTTCCATTAAATCTAATTGTAGATTTAATCTAAGAGCACGGACTCGTCTTTGCTTTTCATGATACTTACGACTTAAGGCATCTGCTACTACGTTCGCTTTCCCTTCGTGATATTGAATATCACAGTCGTAATCGCTTAGGATTTCCATCCACCTTCTTTGCCTCATGTTTAGCTCTTTTTGCCCAAATATATACCTTAAACTCTTATGATCCGTATAGATGGTAAACTTACTTCCATACAGATAATGTCTCCAAATTTTAAGGGCAAAAATTATGCCTCCTAACTCTAGATCATGTGTAACGCCCTGTGTTTTGTACTTTCTATTTATAGCTTGTCTTACTCGTGTTGCTAATTTTGGAAGCTTTGTATCATTGTACTCGTTCCTTCTAGTACTCGTTGTAAACTCGAGATTTTGATCATGAATGAAAACTTGCATTTCCTTGTTACATACTATACATACACCATAATACGATTAATCATGAGATCATTTGATACTTCTTTGTGATACTTACAAACATATGTTGAACTTGTAAATATGTGACATATACTTGTTACTTACAAACATGTTACATACTTGTACATTACACTTTTTGCCTAGTTAAATCATGTTTTATTTCATATTTCACCTTGTTACAAGTTAGGGGAAACATTGTTGCATATTATTACACAACTTAACTAATAAAATTACTCATTATAATGTTTTAAAAAATAAAAAACTAAAGAAACATGGCAGCCCAAATTCAGCAAAATTCAGCCCCATATAGTTGGGTTTTATGGGCTAGTTTCAAGGTGTAACCCCTTCTAAACACTTCCAAAGCCCAACCCATTGAAACCCTAATCCTTCCCCCTATAAATACCACTTATAACCAGCCTCCCTACCACTTTTGCAACACTAAAAACTCTCAAAACATCCTCCAAACCGTAGCTGAAAGCAAAGGTTCGAGTAGATTGACACCCCTTCACGAAAATGAGCATAACTCACTCAATTCTTATCCGATTCACTCGATTCTTTTTCCTACTTGCTTGTATAATCATGGGGTTCGATTCCTAGACTTCTCCTTGGAGAAATCAGACCTGGAAATGCCCCGAAATAGTCCATAAACTTTCTGTTTGTTTTTATGTTCATCAAAAACTTGTTTAAATCTATGCAACTTGTGTCCAACACATCTCATACCTATGTCCTAATGCTTACAACTTATCCCATGGTTGGTTAAGCTTAAAAACAAGGTTGAGACATCTAAATCAGAGGTTAAAACCTCATAAACTTTCTGTTTTTAATTAGGGTTTTACCCACAAGTAATGTTCAAGTGTGAAACTTGTTGAATGTGTGATGGTTGGATTAGCTTGGGCTATCCTTCATAAGAATCCACTCATTACTTGATGTTTTGCTATAGATTAGTTGTTGTTAATACCTTGATACTTGTATGTTCATGACCCTCCTTGTTGTTTATAACAACAAGTGTAGTGGTGAACAATAGAGGTGCCTAAATGGAAGCTTGTTCTTCCTACCTCATGTATGTATTCTATGACACAAAGAGGTACCTAAATGGAGACATTAATCTCCTACCTCATGCTTGAATCATAAGACTTGTAAACTATATAATATCTAAGTTATTCTATATGTATACATCTAAGTAACTAAGACTTGATGATGACTTAATAGTTATTTGTTAAGTGGACGTTACATCATCTATGACCATGCCCTTGTTACGACTCTAATGGATCTTAGAATCCATGAAATCATACCAACTCTTTTGAGTTTCAATAGTGTCAAGAACAAGAGTTATGCGTACAAGATGATTATTTTCACCTATGTTACTTTCTATATATTAAAAACTCCGAATCTATAATCTTCCGTTATACGCCAAACTCACACACCTACGTTTCCTTGTGTAGAAGGACAAGGTGCTCCGAACTAATTCATCTACAAACTTGCTCTCGGAATTTCAAGTCACCACTTGTAAACCGTGAGTATACTCGTATTTCCCCCCTTTTACTTTTACCACTTTTGGGGTGTAACATGTTTACTTATCAAAAACTTACACATGAACATTTTGCTTAAACACATGAACGTTCCTATAACATGCTTGTATACGTGATGACTTGATACTTTAAACTTGGGTTATTCTTATGTGTTGAGCTTATCATTAACTTCGTACGAGCCAAACCTTGACATATGTAGCGCTATAGGATTAACGACCCGCCCGTAAACTTGAGGTTATGTCTTGAGCATATTGCGTTTTCTTGGTTTGATATGTTAGACACATGCCATATTTAAGGTTTATCTTGAATCATATGCTTGCCATGAGGAATTGATCACACTTTTTAACTTATGCTATGTACGTACCAAACTTGTATACTCGCCTTTGCTTTTGCATTGAATTGTATTTTTAAACATGTTACAGGTTGATGATGATGAAATGAAAACGGATAGCAAAGATGCCTAAATACTCACTTAGACGTTTAGGTTTAAAGTGTTGTATCAATTTTGTTTATGTTATGTTGAACAATATTGTTATTTGCTTTTCTTGTAATGTTTTGACATTTATTTTGGAAATGAAATTTGGATTATTAAATTATTGTCACAAATAGCGTTATGATGTCTCGAGCAATCTTTACACTTCGTCTCATCCCGATGTTTCCGCCATTGGTTGGGGTGTGACAGATTGGTATCAGAGCCATAACTATAGGGAATTAGGAAACTTTTGCCCTAGTCTATAGTTTTAGGAACTTTGTCTCTTATTTGTTGTTTAAAACATTTGTGCTCTATCTTACATGCTTCCTAGCTACACTTCTTGTTAATAAATTTATGTGCCTTTCCTAAGGCTAACACGAATACACTTTTGCTATTTTATACTCTTGTAACATCAACGAGACAACTTTACCAAAATAGGCGTGAAACCCACAATTTGGTAAACGACTCTCACTCTACCTTTAATCTATTTTTGCACGAAATTTCACCATTAAGCTAGGAGTGACATCCACAACTTAATGGTAATTTCCATTTCAACTCTAGTGGACCCTTGTCAAAGTGTCAAAATTTTATTTTGGCCGACAAGTACCAACCACATTTAGGGTACGAAATCGTCAAGTTAGGGGTGAAACCCGCATCTTGTCGATTAAGTCCCATTCCTTGATTTTTTTTATTCTCGCCAAAGTCCCGAATGTTCCAATCATTTAGAGATGTGTAGTAACCGGAAGGGTAAGATACCGTTAATCGCTTCTCGACGAGAGTATCTTACTTATAGGCCAAAGCACAATATCTCTAAATCGAAAGGACTTTCGACCCACTTTGGAATTGTCGACGTTTCTCTACCCGAAACATTCCTATGTTTTATTGAGCCTCTCTTTTATGTATCTCAATTTATATGTGATTTTATACTTGAACGTTCATTCATTTCGAAATGTCGTTTTAATCATGTCGCACATTATCGCAATCACAAACAATAATAATTCTCATGAACCAACTAAATTTATATTTTCCTATTCGCAACTTATGTGCTATACATGTTGAATGTGTGTTGGAAACTTATGCTTTATGTGAACTTTACTTGGTACTTGAACATCTACTTGCTTTGCATACACAAACCTTGTTTTCAATTAATGATCAAAGTCTCATCCTTTCCCTTCTCTTTCAAATCTTTTAGATGTCTTCTAGTTCATCCAAGAAACTCAAGTCAAAGAAGGGTTCGACCTCCTCCGCCATGTCCCAAAAGGATTGTATGAAGTTTATGGCTAAACAATTTGCAAAGGTCCTACCCGACATTGTTAGCAAGATCCAAACCGATTCACCCCATGGTTCGGTCGACTCAAAGGCCGACAAACCCAAATCGACCTTCCAATTTAAGCACTTCATGGCTTGTAAACCCTTAGAATTTACCGGCAAGAATGGCGCTACCGCCATGATGAACTGGTTTGATGCCATCGAGCTTACCTTCTTGCAAAGTGGTTGCCCTGACGAACTAAGAACCTTGAATGCAACCGGTGTGTTTCGTGAAAAGGCACTTGAGTGGTGGACAACTGAGCGTAACAAGAGAGGAAACGAGGTCGCACACGCTATGCCGTGGGACGATCTCAAACAACTTATGAAGGATCACTTTTGTCCCCCTCACGAACTCCAAAAGTTGGAAAATGAATTCTGGAACCTCACGCAAAAAGGGAGTGACATGGATGGTTTGATTACACGCTTCAAGCAGCTTAGTGTTCTATGCCCTGGTCAAGTAGAAACCGCCCCCAAAACCGTGGCCAAATTCATTCGTTGTGTTGCACCTTCTTTAACAAACCATCTTGCATCTGCCAACCCTCAAACCATTGAAGACGCGTACCGCATAGCTACCGAACTTAACAACAATTGTGTTCTTCATGGAACCTTTGACAAGGTTTCAACAAAGAATGCGCACCAAGCCACCATTGACTCCCCTAATGAGTCTAAACCCTCCCAGCAATCTAAGAGAAACCAAGGCAAGAAGCGGAAGGCTTCAAGCCAAAACTGCGCGGTCGTCACTCCGCCAAACCCACAACCCCTTCAAACTGTGCCTGCTTTCGATGGTGAACGCAAGGTTTATACTGGAACGCACCCAAAGTGCGACAAATGCCGATATCATCACCCCCCAAACGCTCATTGTCGAAAGTGTGACAAGTGTGGCCGGTATGGGCATCTCTCGCCATACTGTCGTATCCCCCCACAGGCCTACCAAAACCAAGCTCTTTTGGCTCCAAATCAAGTCGCCCCTGTGCGAGCATGCTTCACGTGTGGTGATACCAACCACATGGCCAATGTGTGTCCTCAACGATATCAACCACAACAACCTCGACAGCAACAACCACAGCCACAACCCCAACAACAACAACAGGTTCAAGAACCCGCTAGGGGTCGAGCTTTCCTTCTCACCACAGCTCAGGCTCAAAGTGCAAACGACGTCATCACTGGTACGTTTCTCATTAACCATGTCTATGCTTCATGCCTATTTGATACTGGTGCCGATAAAAGTTTTGTGTCGTTAGAATTCGAGTCTTTGCTCAAGTGTAAACGCTCTAAGTTGCCAAAATCTTTCGCTGTCGAAGTTGCTAATGGTAAAACCGTCAAAGTCAATTCTGTTCTCTCCAATTGTTCACTAATCCTTAACGATCATACGTTCTCAATCGATCTCATACCTATGCAAATGGGTAGTTTCGACGTCATAGTAGGTATGGACTGGCTTAGGCGAGTTCGTGCTGAAGTTGTCTGTTCTGAGAAGTTTATTCGCTTGCCTCTTCCAAATGGTGATTCTCTACACGTCTATGGTGAAAAGCCTTCTCAATGCCTTAAGCTTATGTCATGCATCAAGGCAAACAAGTGCTTACGCAAGGGTACCTTCGCCTTTCTCGCCCACATCGTGGAAAAGAAGGATAAAGGCCCAAGCATAAGTGACGTTCCTGTTGTACGTGACTTTCCGGATGTATTTCCCGAAGACCTTCTTGGTCCTCCTCCTGCTCGTTCTGTCGATTTTCGCATCGATTTAGTGCCTGGCGCTACGCCTGTCGCTAAGTCCCCCTATCGTTTAGCACCCTCTGAGATGCAAGAGCTCTCGAGTCAACTTCAAGAGCTTCTTAACAAAGGCTTCATACGCCCTAGTACTTCTCCTTGGGGCGCTCCCGTTTTATTCGTCAAGAAGAAAGATGGGTCCTTTCGTATGTGTATTGACTATCGTGAGCTCAACAAGCTTACTATCAAGAATCGATACCCTCTTCCTCGCATTGATGACCTCTTCGATCAATTGCAAGGCGCAACCTGCTTTTCAAAGATCGATCTTCGTTCTGGGTATCATCAACTTCGAGTACTCGAAGAAGATGTGCCTAAAACCGCCTTTCGTACGCGTTATGGTCATTATGAGTTCGTGGTCATGCCCTTTGGTTTGACCAACGCACCTGCTGTCTTTATGGACTTAATGAACCGCGTGTGCAAAGCATACTTGGACCGTTTTGTGATCGTCTTCATCGACGATATCCTCATCTATTCCAAGACGCAAGCAGAGCATGAGCAACACTTGCGCCTTATTCTTGAACTCCTTCGTACTGAACACCTATATGCCAAATTCTCCAAGTGTGAATTTTGGTTACAAGAAGTTCAATTCCTTGGTCACACTGTCAACAAACTTGGTATTCACGTTGATCCCGCAAAAATCGAAGCTGTGAAAAATTGGGTCGCACCTAAATCTCCGTCCGAAATCCGTTCGTTTCTTGGTCTTGCTGGTTACTACCGTCGTTTTATCTCCAACTTTTCGAAAATCGCTGTTCCTTTGACCTCCTTGACTCAAAAAGAGAGACCTTTTGTTTGGGGTCCCGAACAAGAAGAGTCTTTTCAAACGCTCAAGGACATGCTTTGCAATGCTCCTATCCTAACGCTTCCTGATGGTAACGATGATTTTGTCGTGTATTGCGACGCTTCAAACCTTGGTCTTGGTTGTGTCCTTATGCAACGTGACAAAGTTATCGCTTACGCATCGAGGCAACTCAAAATTCATGAGAAAAACTATACTACTCACGACCTTGAACTTGGTGCGGTCGTTTTTGCATTGAAGATTTGGCGACACTACCTTTATGGTACTAAATGTGTAGTCTTCACCGACCATAAGAGCCTTCAACACATCTTCAATCAAAAAGAACTAAACATGCGTCAACGTCGTTGGGTGGAATTGTTAAACGACTATGACTGCGAAATCAAATACCACCCGGGTAAGGCGAATGTAGTAGCCGACGCCCTGAGTCGTAAAACTCACGTCCAAAGTATCCGTTGTTTCCAACTCGTCCACGATCTTCAAAATCGCATACGTAACGCCCAGTATACATCCGTTAATGAGGGTAACCTCTACAACGAAATGCAATGTGGTGCTGAGAATAGTCTTGTGTCCAAACCCGATGGTATTCTATACTATCTCAATCGCATCTGGATTCCCAATCGTGACGATCTTCGCAATTTCCTGATGAAGGAGGCCCATAACACGAAATATTCTATTCACCCTGGTGCCGATAAGATGTACCATGATATGCGTACTTCCTATTGGTGGCCTGGAATGAAGAAGGATATAGCCACCTTCGTTTCTAAATGTCTTACGTGTTCCAAAGTAAAAGCTGAACATCAACGTCCCTCTGGCTTGCTCGAACAACCAATAATTCCCGTTTGGAAGTGGGAGAGCATTGCCATGGATTTCATCACTAAGCTTCCTCGCACTACAGCTGGTCATGACAGCATATGGGTCGTCGTTGACCGATTGACCAAATCAGCTCACTTCCTCCCTATTCGTGAAGACTTCAAAGTCGAGAAATTGGCTAAGGTCTACATGAAGGAAATCATCTGTCGTCATGGGACGCCCATTGATATCATTTCTGACCGTGATGCTCGTTTTACGTCTCGTCTTTGGGAAACTTTTCAATCTGCTATGGGTACTAAGCTTAACCTTAGCACCGCCTTCCATCCTCAGACTGACGGTCAAACCGAGCGTACTATCCAAACCTTAGAGGATATGCTTCGTTCATGCGTAATAGATTTTGGTGGCAACTGGGATTCATACTTGCCCTTGGCTGAATTCTCGTACAATAACAGCTATCACACGAGTATCCAAATGGCTCCTTTCGAAGCATTGTATGGTCGCAAGTGCCGTTCGCCTATTTCTTGGCACGAGATTGGTCAAGCCCAAATCACCGGTCCCGAGCTTATACAAGAGGCTACGGACAAGATTTTACAGGTTCGAGACAACTTATTGAAAGCCAGGAACCGACAGAAGAGTTACGCTGACAAAGGACGCAAACCTATGGAATTCGAGACAGGTGACAACGTGCTTCTCAAGGTATCCCCTTGGAAAGGCGTGGTTCGATTTGGCAAGAAAGGGAAACTCGCACCTCGCTACGTTGGTCCTTTCAAGATTCTCGAAAGGATTGGCAAGGTTGCGTATAGACTGGACCTGCCTGAAGGACTCAGCAATGTACACCCTGTCTTCCATGTGTCCAACTTAAAGAAATGCCTAGCTGACGAAGGACTCCACGTTCCTCTCGAAGACTTGCAAGTCAACGAAACACTTCACTTTGTAGAAAAACCGGTCGAAATCATGGACCAAGGAACCAAGCAATTGAGGCGCAGTCGAATTCCTATTGTCAAAGTTCGATGGGAAGGAAAACGTGGCGCTGAATTTACTTGGGAGCTCGAAAGCGAAATGAAATCGAAATATCCTCATCTTTTCCCTGAGTCTTCCTAAATTTCGGGACGAAATTTCCTAAAGGAGGGGAGACTGTAACGCCCTGTGTTTTGTACTTTCTATTTATAGCTTGTCTTACTCGTGTTGCTAATTTTGGAAGCTTTGTATCATTGTACTCGTTCCTTCTAGTACTCGTTGTAAACTCGAGATTTTGATCATGAATGAAAACTTGCATTTCCTTGTTACATACTATACATACACCATAATACGATTAATCATGAGATCATTTGATACTTCTTTGTGATACTTACAAACATATGTTGAACTTGTAAATATGTGACATATACTTGTTACTTACAAACATGTTACATACTTGTACATTACACTTTTTGCCTAGTTAAATCATGTTTTATTTCATATTTCACCTTGTTACAAGTTAGGGGAAACATTGTTGCATATTATTACACAACTTAACTAATAAAATTACTCATTATAATGTTTTAAAAAATAAAAAACTAAAGAAACATGGCAGCCCAAATTCAGCAAAATTCAGCCCCATATAGTTGGGTTTTGTGGGCTAGTTTCAAGGTGTAACCCCTTCTAAACACTTCCAAAGCCCAACCCATTGAAACCCTAATCCTTCCCCCTATAAATACCACTTATAACCAGCCTCCCTACCACTTTTGCAACACTAAAAACTCTCAAAACATCCTCCAAACCGTAGCTGAAAGCAAAGGTTCGAGTAGATTGACACCCCTTCACGAAAATGAGCATAACTCACTCAATTCTTATCCGATTCACTCGATTCTTTTTCCTACTTGCTTGTATAATCATGGGGTTCGATTCCTAGACTTCTCCTTGGAGAAATCAGACCTGGAAATGCCCCGAAATAGTCCATAAACTTTCTGTTTGTTTTTATGTTCATCAAAAACTTGTTTAAATCTATGCAACTTGTGTCCAACACATCTCATACCTATGTCCTAATGCTTACAACTTATCCCATGGTTGGTTAAGCTTAAAAACAAGGTTGAGACATCTAAATCAGAGGTTAAAACCTCATAAACTTTCTGTTTTTAATTAGGGTTTTACCCACAAGTAATGTTCAAGTGTGAAACTTGTTGAATGTGTGATGGTTGGATTAGCTTGGGCTATCCTTCATAAGAATCCACTCATTACTTGATGTTTTGCTATAGATTAGTTGTTGTTAATACCTTGATACTTGTATGTTCATGACCCTCCTTGTTGTTTATAACAACAAGTGTAGTGGTGAACAATAGAGGTGCCTAAATGGAAGCTTGTTCTTCCTACCTCATGTATGTATTCTATGACACAAAGAGGTACCTAAATGGAGACATTAATCTCCTACCTCATGCTTGAATCATAAGACTTGTAAACTATATAATATCTAAGTTATTCTATATGTATACATCTAAGTAACTAAGACTTGATGATGACTTAATAGTTATTTGTTAAGTGGACGTTACATCATCTATGACCATGCCCTTGTTACGACTCTAATGGATCTTAGAATCCATGAAATCATACCAACTCTTTTGAGTTTCAATAGTGTCAAGAACAAGAGTTATGCGTACAAGATGATTATTTTCACCTATGTTACTTTCTATATATTAAAAACTCCGAATCTATAATCTTCCGTTATACGCCAAACTCACACACCTACGTTTCCTTGTGTAGAAGGACAAGATGCTCCGAACTAATTCATCTACAAACTTGCTCTCGGAATTTCAAGTCACCACTTGTAAACCGTGAGTATACTCGTATTTCCCCCCTTTTACTTTTACCACTTTTGGGGTGTAACATGTTTACTTATCAAAAACTTACACATGAACATTTTGCTTAAACACATGAACGTTCCTATAACATGCTTGTATACGTGATGACTTGATACTTTAAACTTGGGTTATTCTTATGTGTTGAACTTATCATTAACTTCGTACGAGCCAAACCTTGACATATGTAGCGCTATAGGATTAACGACCCGCCCGTAAACTTGAGGTTATGTCTTGAGCATATTGCGTTTTCTTGGTTTGATATGTTAGACACATGCCATATTTAAGGTTTATCTTGAATCATATGCTTGCCATGAGGAATTGATCACACTTTTTAACTTATGCTATGTACGTACCAAACTTGTATACTCGCCTTTGCTTTTGCATTGAATTGTATTTTTAAACATGTTACAGGTTGATGATGATGAAATGAAAACGGATAGCAAAGATGCCTAAATACTCACTTAGACGTTTAGGTTTAAAGTGTTGTATCAATTTTGTTTATGTTATGTTGAACAATATTGTTATTTGCTTTTCTTGTAATGTTTTGACATTTATTTTGGAAATGAAATTTGGATTATTAAATTATTGTCACAAATAGCGTTATGATGTCTCGAGCAATCTTCACACTTCGTCTCATCCCGATGTTTCCGCCATTGGTTGGGGTGTGACATCATGAGTCGTGTAATTTTCCTCGTGCTTTTTCAACTGTCTAGAGGCATACGCAATTACCTTTTTGCGTTGCATCAACACACATCCGTATCCTAATTTTGAAGCATCACAGTAGACTTCAAAGTCTTCTGTTCCTTCGGGTAAAGCTAAAATTGGAGCATTTGTTAATTGGTGTTTTAGAATCTTAAAAGCTTCTTCTTGTCTAAGTCCCCATTCAAACTTAACGGCTTTACAGGTCAGCTTAGTTAAAGGTACAACTATCTTAGAGAAATCTTTAATAAATCGCCTATAATATCCAGCTAATCCTAGAAAACTTCTAACTTCCATAGCCGTTCGTGGAGCTTTCCAATTTGTGATGGCTTCTATTTTAGCAGGATCCACGTGAATTCCTTCGTGATTTACCATATGTCCTAAAAATTATATTTCCTGCAGCCAGAATTCACATTTCGAGAATTTGGCATAAAGCTTTTCCTTTCTTAACAAAGTTAAGAGTACATGCAAGTGCTCACAATGTTCTTCCTGGCTTTTAGAATAAATAAGTATATCGTCAATGAAAACGATCACAAATTTATCCAAGTATGGTTTACAGATCCTATTCATCATGTCCATAAATGCGGCTGGAGTATTTGTTAATCCAAAGGGCATGACTGTAAACTCATAATGTCCATACCTAGTTCTGAAAGCAGTTTTAGGTATGTCCTCCTCTTGTACTTTCAACTGGTGATATCCAGATCTTAAGTCTATCTTAGAGAAATACCTAGCTCCTTGCAATTGATCAAAAAGATCATCAATCCTAGGTAGTGGGTATCGATTCTTAATTGTAACCTTATTCAATTCCCTAAAATCGATACACATTCTCATCGACCCGTCTTTCTTTTTCACAAACAACACTGGTGCACCCCAAGGGGATGAACTAGGTTGTATGAATCCTTTGCTTAGTAATTCATCTAATTGCTTTTTCAATTCTAGCATTTCAGTAGGTGCTAATCGATAAGGTGCCTTAGCTATTGGTGTAATACCTGGAATTAAATGAATTCTAAACTCTACTTCCCTATCAGATGGTAAACCAGGTAATTCTTCTGGAAAAACATCTGGGTATTCTGAAACTATAGGGATGTCCTGGAGTTCCTTACTTTTAGTGTTAATGATTACAGAAATCATATACACCATTTCTTGTTTCCTTGAATAATTAGCCAATTTCATTACTGAAATAAATTTCAGTGGCTTTCGAGGTCTATCTCCTGTAATTAGAATTACTTCTCCTGTGGGGGTACGGATTTCTACGGAATTCTTATCACAAAGGATTCGAGCATGGTTGGCTACTAACCAATCCATTCCTAACACCACATCGAATCCGGCTAATTTCATAGGTAACAGGTTTGCAGAAAACTTATGACCTAACAATTCTATCTTTCCTTCTTGCAAAACCTTGTCTATGTTGACAGAATTTCCATCTGCCGTTTCGACTGTAAAAATCTGCCTAAGGGCAGTTAGGGGTAAGTTAAGAGCTTAGCAGAATGAAGTATTAATGAAACTTTGGTTTGCACCAGAGTCAAATAATACTTTTGCATAGACGTTATGCACTAAGAACGTACCCGCTATCACGTCTGGAATGAGTTCGGCTTCTTGAGTGGTTAGCTGGAATGCATGAGCATTCTTCTTGGTTGTTCCATCGGCCGTTTTAGCTTTATTGTCTGCTGGTTGGGCTAACTTAGGACATTCAGGTTTGATATGCCCTGTTTCCCCGCAGTTATAACAGATTCTTGTTTTCCTTCTGCAGTCTTCTTCCCGATGTCCTTTCGCCTTGCAGAAGTTTCAAAATATATTGCACTGTCCATAGTGTTTCTTTTTGCAATTTCTGCAGAAAGGAGGTGACGAGGATTGCCCGGTTCCTCTTCTTTTGAAGCGGTTATTATTACCCATACGAAATCCTTGGGTAATCTTCTGAGCCAATTCCTTCTTGCGATCTTCTTCTCTTGTGCGGACTAGTTCATCGGTTAAGGTATTAGCTAATTCCATTGCATCGTCAATTGTGCGTGGTCTCGCAGCTTTAACGATGTTACGGATTTCTCCGATTAATCCCCAAATATAACGGGAAATGAGTACCGTTCTGGCGAAGCCAGGGAAGGTACCACTCTCGCATATTCGAAGAATGTCGAAGTATATCCTCGACAGTCTACTCCTATCATACGATGGCTCAGGAACTTGTTGGCCATTTGTTCCTTTTCGTATTCGGGACAGAATTTTCTTTCTACAAGACTCTTAAATTCTACCCAATCCATTGCATAGGCCACCCTTCTTCCTTTTGCTTGTAGCACTGTGTTCCACCATTCTAGCGCCCCTTCTTTAAACAAGTTCGACGCATACATCACTTGATCTTCTTCATCACATTTACTTATTGCAATTACTTCCTCGGTTTTCTCTAACCATCGCAGTGTTGCAGTTGCCCCTTCGTTACCTGCAAATTCTGCGGGTTTACAGGCAAGAAATTCTTTGTAAGTGCAACCAGGTGTTGCAGCTTTCATTCTTTTAGGGAGTGGGGCCTGTTGCGGGTCATGATCATCATGATTGCCGCCTCCATTTATGCTGTTACTGCCGTTATCTTCCGGAGTACGTTTACTAGGAATTAATTGTTGTGGTTCGGCAGGTTTTTGAACAGCAGCCACAATTTCTGGAATAGCATTGGCTATCCCTTGAGCAATAAAGTTCTCAATATCTTGTCTAGTTAGATATTGATCTTCCTGATTTTGCTCAGACTGATTTACTTCATTAACTGGTTCACTATTAGCGTTTTCCATCTGCTAATTAGTATTAATAGGATTTATTAGTGTCTAATTATTGATACCAAAATCACAGATAAACACATAAATCATTATAGCAAGCGTAGCCAAAATTGTCGATGCCTCGACTTCTGTTTTCTTTTATATATTATACCTGCTTCAATACACACTTTTTATCTTACATTGTTTTATTGCCTATTTTACAGAGTCAGTTTTACTATATTAGTTATAATACAAACAAACTTCTCCAAACTCATCCTATCTTTTGGTTTACTGGCAGTTTCAGTAACGACGCTCCCTCTCGTCGTACTTCCAGGAGATTTGTTCCCCCATTTCCCGAATCCTATTCCCGGTGCCTATCAGTTCTTCACCAAACTGACGCAGTTCAGCTAAATTTTCATAGCTCATTGGCGGATTAGGGATAGGTTCTGGATCAAACTGTGGGAGAAAACTATAGGGACTATTGACTATATTTTGGAATTGCCAGTCATTGGTCCACCATTCCTCCATTTGGCCTAATGGTCGGGTGTGAACTAGTGGGTCTAGAATAGCTGGTCCTAGGTTTATTGGGAGTTGGGCTGTAGCAGGATAAGAGAAGAGATTATCGTTGATAGGCTCTAGTATATCACAATTATCCAGTAGGCGGTCTATTTCGTCCTGGAATGTGATTTCTTCAGGCTGTTTAGAGCTTTCTCCGATCTCTATTCCCTTTTGCTTTAGGTCTATCCCTATTTCTGTCCCTGCTTGTTTGGAACTTTCTCCGGTTTCTATTTCCTTTCCCTTGCTCACACTTACAGGATTTTCTATTTTAGGGAGTCTCCTAGGTTTCCTTCTGCGCACTTTTCGCCATCCTACATATCTTCTCCTCTTTTTAGGTTTTGCTTTTTCCAGCGGTGGAGCTTGGAATTCCAGAGGTTCCTCTATGTCAGCAATGTAACCAGTGAAGTTGTGGGAGACTTCAATTGGCACAGGATAGAGGTTGAGGTTGAGGTTCTGAAACGCCTCGGATAGCTCACTCATGCTGTGTAGCATATATGCAAAATGCACAAAAAATGTTAAGTTAAAACTTTGGAACAAAGCTTAACAAATAAACATTTTTATTGCACACTAATTTGTACAACATAACAGCAAACAGAACACACTCAGATTTATTTATTTATTTACTGGGAAGTGTTGTTACTAAACTTAAGGTTTTAAAGGTTTGCATGTTCTGCTACGGTAGCTAGCATATACAGGTTTGCCCATTTTTCATCTAGGTTATTTTCCCCTGGTGGATTATTGCGAATTTCCTGAATCTCTGGGTTAAATCTCACTCTCTTGGTTTGGGGTTTCTTTTTCTCTTGACCCTTCCTAATAATCAAATTCTTTTTCTCCGGGGTAAGCGGATTTTCATAATTTGCCTTACGAACAAAGATTCCTTCCTCTATTTGGAGGAAGAGGTTCCCTGTTCTTTAGGTGTACTATCTAATTTGCGGTAGATAGCAGAAATCTTTTATTTACCCATACTGTAATTTTAACAATTAATCAGTTAATGCACACATATTCATAGAATGGCAATTAGAATTTTCCTAAGTACTTAAAACAGTGAGCTTAATCAGTAAGCTTAAAACAGTGGCTCTGATACCACCTTCTCCTGTCACGGCCCCCGACCCGGTTTGACCCGTTTCAGAGGCCGCGGGACAGGAATCCCGTGGTATTTAATTTAGGCGACAGCGGAAGTCTTTTTAAAACAGGATCTTTCAATAATTTAAACTGCTCGTTTCATAACATAGGGATAAATTCCCTTATTTTACAATAATGTGATTTCCCAGGGAAATCTTTATTTTAAAAACATGTTTCTTTTATTTATTTACATTGAGCCACTTTTCTAAGCTGAGAGTGCTCCACGGCACTTTTCCTTGCTCACAACAGATCACTTGAAACATGTTTGAAAAAGGTTTTGTCAGCGGGGAAATACTGAGTGAATCATTCAGTTTGCTAAAACGACTCGTTTGTTATAATTTACAGTATTAAGGGGAATTACAATGTTTCTGATTTCAAACCAACTACCCACAGTACTTGTCACTCGACTACCCATTGGCTATCTCGTTGTCCAAATGGTGTCTGTGACTGTGGTCAGATCACCCCTTGGCTAACTCGTTGTCCAAGTGTGACGGGAAATAAGTAATGTATACAAAACCCCACATACCGGCTATAACTTGGTGATTACATAGACTTAATCACTGTAACTATAACTTTGAAAATAATTTGGAGTTTTGTAAAACAGTTGATAAAAAGAGAATGACTCACATTGCAGATTTACGAGCAGAGTATAAGCTTTACTGATTAGCCTTCTAACCTAATTTAAATAACAATGCATACACAAACGGGATTAGTAACTAATTCAGCAGTTACATCAATTCACGAGATTAAACCCTCACAACTATTATCAAGTGCGATACTTAATAATTCAATGGATTCACAACGAATGACAGAGTATAGTCCGAATTCGAACACCACTCAAACATTCAAGTTGAAATCACAATGAATAACAAAGTACAAGCTCTTGAGCAGCACTCGGACAATCGTTGGATAGTTATAATCGATCGGACGTTGAATCGTAATAGCGATCGAGTTATTACCCTGATTGCGGCAGCACTTCGTGATCGTGTGTGTGTGTTGTGAACTGATTGTAGTGTAACACGACGTACAGACAGAATCTGAGCGACATTTTAACTTCTACAGGTAAGTGCCGATGTCGGCTATTTATAGTAATTTTTGGGACTTGCTTACGGACCGTATGCTTGATCCCCTTACGGTCCGTAAGCTAAGCAGTCTAATTATAAGCTGCCTAGGCTCGGGACTAGGCTTGCTGAATCAAAATTTCAGCCAATCAGATACTAGCAACGTTTTATTTTAGATAATTATCAACTAGGGTTTGCCCCCCTCGTGTTTTAGGGGCCCTGATCCTGATTCTGATTATTCTGAAAATTTTAGGGTTTGTGCAGAATTACTTGGGTGTCTCAATTAGGGTTTTCTTATTGATTAATTATCGTCCTAATTATTGATTTTAGTGGCAGTTGTTACATAACGGCATTTACGCTTCATGCTTATTTGATACTGGAGCTGATAACTGTTTTGTATCGTTTGAATTCGAAAGGCTTCTAAAACGTAAATGCGCTAACCTCCCAATGACCTTTGACGTAGAAGTCGCCACCAGAAGAACCGTTACCGTTAGTTCTATTCTCCATGATTGTACTCTTGAACTCAACAATCACGTCTTCCCGATCTATCTTATACCTATGCAACTAGGTAGTTTTGTCGTCATAGTAGGCATGGATTTTCTTCATGAAAATCGTGTCGAAGTTGTTTGTTTCAAAAAGATGATTCGCTTTTCTCTTTCAAACGGCGATCAACTACATGTTTATGGTGAAGTATCCTCGAAAGAATTGAAGCTTATGTCGTGTATCCAAGCGAATAAGTACTTACGCAAGGAGTACAATGCCTTCTTAGCCTATATTGTAGTACCAGTATGTCACACCCCGACCACGTAAAACAACAAACCGTGGCGGAAACGTCGGGGAGTGGAGCGACAGAATTATTGTTTCATAACCATGATAATTAAAGTTTTGTTTTATTAAGTAAAGTATTTACATTGTCTTTGCATTAACGAAAACATAACATAATTAAACTGTCTTTTAAGTCACTAAGGCCCGAGTCTGCCTAAGTGTAGCACAGTCAACATCATACATTAGCACCTGAAACACATGTAAAAATAGGTACGTCAGCATAAAAATATGTGACACCTGTGTCACTTCAACCATCAAACAAATACCAAATCAATGAAATATTGTATTTCATACTTGGGATTTGTATAAATATGTGTATCGTTTGCACATATTAATTCTTGTTCGATTTCGGGCTTTAAATCGCTTTCTGGAAGGTTATACGCGATCTGATGTGTAAATATAACCAGTTTAATACAACAAACACTCCGGAACAGTGAAATAGGCTTAACATACCTTAAATAACCCTTACATAACTTAGAAATAAGTTTTGGATGGTTTGGTATGCCGAAATCAAGTTTATTCGCTTATAGGGACTAAATTCGACAAACTACGAAAGTATGTCAATTTAAACTGTAATGAATGTTCCGGAACATTGCCATAAGTTAAACACACCTTAAATATCCTTTACATAGCTTAGAAATAGGCTTTGAGGTGTTCGGTGTGCTAAAATAAACTTTATGCTCATTCAGGGACTAAAAGCGTCAAAAAGTGCATAAGTTTGCATTTTCGCGCATATTTTACGTTCTGAATACTTCCGGACTTCCAAAATTTTAAGTAATCATTAAAATATTATGTTTTAGTGTTTGGCTTGACAAAAATCCATTCGTCGCGCAATTTGGATCGTTTTTCGCGTTTATGCGCATTCTGTCGTAATTAACCGAACAACGCAACCGTACGAACAAACGAACCGACATCCAAGATATTTTTGAGCACATTTTAAGTTCCCTATACTTTAACTTCATTTCAGAGCTTTGAAATGGGGTTAACGGGGCTTAAACGTGTCAAAAATGCATCAAATACCAAGTTTTGGGGCTGTAGGGACAAAAACTACCAATTTTGAAAGTTGCTGACCCGCAAGGTCCTTACGGTCCGTATGGACCTTTGCTTACGGTCCGTAAGCATGTCCCAGATCAGCAGAATTGGTTTCCAGCTTGTTCCAGCTGTTCCACACCTTTGCTAATGGTTTTTCATCAATCTATGGGCTATTTTTGATGGTTTTTAAGTGCCCATGGTATCCAAATACCATGTGCCCACTTGTACGACTTAGATCGAAGCTCAATCTTCGAGGAACGATCCTAACGGCTCTTGTTTTCCTATAAATACCCATTGCCTTCAGTTGCAAAAACCTACATTTGATCTGATTCTACACTCTCTAAGTGGAAGTTTATGCTTCCTACCTGAGAGTGAATCGGGTCAAATCTTGCGGGGACCTTCTGTAAGTATTCTTTCGCGTTTTTCATTCGTTTTATCGTTAAAGTCAAACTGTGTTTGACTTTCTGCATTGACCAGTTTATGGTCAACGCGAAGTTCGTTTGAACTTCATAACGTGAGCGTAATCACGATGGTTATAGTCCCTAGTGACTATACCTACTGATTACCACGTTATCTAGGCTCAGTGACGAGTCGTAGTTTTGGCCAAAATGCGTTTCCTCGCGTATTTTGTAACCAAATTACTCTAGGGTATCAAAACTGTTTGTTTTGATACCAAACCTGTTTTCTAACTTTACTAAACATGTTCTAGCATGTTTAGCTCGTCGCTTTTAGAATTGTGCTTGTTTAGGGTCGTAAAGGTAAGCGATCTAATCAATCGCTTATACTTTCGAACCCGACCCATTTGGTCGATCATTAGGATCCGACCAAACACTTTAGGTGACCATATTTGTATAGGGAATAACCTTCCGAGGTTATACCTTATGGTCACGTCGTTTAAGTAGTTGTATGATAAGTAGTTATTATGCCTTAGGTAAATTACCAAAATACCCTTTTTGCACCAAAATTCATTTTAAGCATATGTAACTAAATTTTTGACATCTAAACTGATTTAACAACGATATTAAACATGTTAAGGCATATCTTGCTTGTCATAGGACTAGTTAGGCGTTCCGAATGCGTTTTACGCAAACGACGCGTTAAAGTGGCATGAGCTACCTAAACGGGTCGTAATGGGTCAAAAGCACTTAGGATAGGTTTCGTTTTAGTACGTAGGCTTTGTTAAACCATATTACATAAGTTCCCATACTTATTTGGTTTACGAACCCTCGTACTACCCGATCCTCCGATAGGTCCGTTTATTAATGTAGATACCTATATAGGTGCCGTTTGATTTCCGTGATCCCTTTAGCTTTGCTTGGTTATTGTTCAAGACTTCTAAGCACCCTCAAGTGAGTACATAGTCCCCTCTTTTACTGTTTTCCAAACATTTTGGGGTGAAACACATGTGCCTACTTGTTACTTTCATGTTTTTTTCGTGTTTTCACATCGTATACTTGCTATGTTCATTAGTACATTATTAGTACATGATTTCATTATGTTTTTGCTATGTATGTCCATTGTGTGCATACTTAGTACATCGTTTTACAAAACATTTTATGCTTGGTATCATGCTATGTATGTCCATCCGTCGCATACTTAGTACATTGTTTGTGCATTTTTACCTATGGTTTGGTTGTTACATATTTCACTTGCCATACATGACATTATGTTTACACATTACTTGATTGACATTTGACAACGGTTTAGACGTGGGCAATTTACATTGGTGGTTTATGTGGGTAAGTGATTTGAGTAACGAGACGTGTGTAATGTGATACAAGCATGGTGGATACGCCGCTGGTACTTCCTATATATAAGTGCTTGTATTATATTACATGGCGTAGCGTTATTTAAATCATTCATCTGGATTTATACATTGTTACACAAATAACATATTTTTCACAAGACATTGTTTTACAAAATAGTTTGTTTTATACAAACTCATTTTTCACTTGGTTATTCATTTAACCTTACATCATTCTTTCAACTATACATATCTATCATCGATTTTCAAACATTTTATAAAAGCAAACACTTAAACTGGATTCATGACAAGTTTTTGGTTAAACATTTTCTTAAACCTAAGTCATGAATCCTGTTTTTCATAAAACCTATGTACTCGCCGGCATTTTTATGCTGATGTACTTTCACATGTGTTTCAGGTACAATAGTTGATGAAGTTTGATGATAATATTGATGCATGCTCACATAGGATTGGACGAGGCCTTAGTGACATTAAAAGATGCAAGACTAGTTAATTTTGTTATGTTTCTTTATTGTTAAGACATTGTAACCCTTTTAAATCAATAAAACAACATTTCAATTTTCCATGTGTTATGAAACAATGATTCTGTTACAACACTCCCCGGCGATTCCGCCACGTTTTGTTGTTTTACGTGGTCGGGGTGTGACAAAATGCATGTGAGATACATAGGTTTTGTTGATGAACGATTCATGACTTGTAGTTAAAAGAAACGTTTAACAAAAAGTAGTCATGAACCTTGTAAAATGTTTTCTTTTATCAAATTATGTGAAAATCGATATGAAAATCAGATGATATAAAAGAATAATGCATGGTTATATAAATAACCAAGTAAAAATGAATTTGTATAAAATTTGTCAGTTGTAAAACAATGTCGTGTCTTTGAATAAAATGTATCATGTCTTTGTCGAAGTGGTTTAAATAACGCTACGATATGTAATATCATAAAAGCACTTATATATAGGAAGTACCAGCGGCGTATCCACCATGCTTTTATCATACTACACATCGCCTCGTTATGTAAATCACTTATCAATAACCATCCAAAATATCTTGTTTAAACCATTGTTAAAATGTTTATGGGTAAACAATGTTCAAATGTCAAATGTAAATCATGTCTTGTATAATCAAATTTTATGTTTGGCAAGTAAAAAAGTATCTACTCAAACCATATATAAAATGTCAATGTGTAACCAAATGTCATGTATGGTGAATAAAAAGTATTTACTCAACCCCATATGTAAAATGTACAAAACAATGTTTTTGAATAAACCTATGTTTAAATCATAGGTTATGTTCTGCAGAAAACAATGCTTTATGATTACAAACATCTATGCAGTAATGTTTATCGCATACATTTAAGCCTTGAGTCTGTCGGATACACCCTTAACAAGTTAAAGGTTTATCAATTATGTATATCGGATTCTTGCATTCCCTACTTCCAAACAAACCTAGGAAGTCGGGAACGGGATTTGTCAAGTCCTATGGTACCATTACATACTACCGAGCGGCGTGATCAATGTTAATGAATGTATTATTGTCCCGTTAAACATACCAAATGTCATAACGAATGTAAGCATGCTATGTGAAAACCATGTACTAAGTATGCTAAGTAAACATACATAGTAGAAATGTTCATGAAATCAATGTGTTAGCATGCTCAGTAAACATACATAGCAGAAATGTGATATAAATCAATGTGTCCATATGCTGAGTAAACATATGCAACAAAAGTGTCTATGAAATCAATGTGCTAGCATACTCAGTCAACATACATAGCAAAACATAATTGAAATCATGTACTATATGTATACTAAGTGAACATAGCATGTTTATGTCATAAAAAGCGATGAAAGCATGAAAGTAACATTTAAGCACAAGTGTTTCACCCCAAAATATTTGAAAGCGGTAAAAGAGGGGACTATGTACTCACTTGGGATTGCTTATTAGTCTTGGAAATAAGACCAAATAAAGCTTCAAGGATCACGGAATCAAACGGCACCTAATATAGGTAACTACGTTAGTAATCAGATACTAAATTGAGAGATAGGATAGAATGAAGTTCTATAAATCAAATCAGTATTGGAACTCATATGGCATAATTTAATAGACCTAACATTCTGATTAGAAAGTTATCCTAAGTGCTTTTGACCCGTTTCGACTCGTTAAGGTAGTTTAAGCTACTTTAACGCGTCGTTTGCGTAAAACTAAGGTCGGATGGTTATCTATGTCCTATGTTAAGTCTTACATGCCCAATTATGTTTAAATATGTTATTAAATCAGTTTAGATGTCAAAAACTTGATCACATATGCTAAATATGAATTATGCTCAAAAAGGGCATTTTGGTCATTTTCAATGGGCATATAAACAACTTAATGAATAACTAACCAACCTAAGTGATCACAAGATATAACCTCAGCAGGTTATTCCCTATGCAACTATGATCACTAAATAAGTTTGGTCGGATCCCAATGATCGACCAAACGGGTCGGATTCGAAAGTCCAAGCGGTTGTTTAGACAGCTTGATTTACGACCCTAATCAAGCACTAAACTAATAGTGACGAGTTAAACATGTTAAAACATGTTTAACTAAGTTAGAAAACTGATTTAGTATCAAAACAAAGGGTTTTGATACCCGAAAATAGTTCCCTCGCAAAATGCGCATACGCATTTTGACCGAAACTTTGACTCGTCACTACGCCTAGTCAACGTGGTAATTAGTAGGTATAATCGCTAGGGATTATAATCATCGTGATTACAATCACATTGCAAAGTTCAATTAAACTTTGATTTGACCAATTGATGGTCAAAACCGAAAGTTAAACTGTTAGTCAAACTATTTGACTTTCAGCTTTAATTAGCTGAAAATAAAGACTAAGCCATGAAAGAATACTTACAAGGCTCTATGGCTAAAAGATTGGACTAGAAGAACTGAGGTAGGTGGCTCCCAAAGATGGAAATCCTCCACTTAGAGTTCAAAGATGAAGAAAAGATTGAATGTGCAAGAATGAGGTGAAAGATCAAGGCTATTTATACTTGTGGATGATTTGTAGGATCATGACAAGTGGTTATGTATTTCCCAAGCAATAGATGTTGACCATACTAGTGTTATGGACAGCTAGTATTACTTAAAAGGTGTTAACTTGATGCCCAAAACATGGAAAATTGCATAAAAGGCCCTCAAGAATCAAACTACAGCTGAAAAACAACCTGCTATCAAAATGTAACACCTCGTAAAATTTCGCCCAATGATGTATTGACACGTGTAATAAACCCTAATGAAGTCAAATACTGAATTTAAGGGGCTAATTTTTCAAAAAATCGGAAACTTTGATTATGAAAGGATTGGAAGTGTTAGCATACCTAAAATAAGTTTCTAAATAACCTCTCACGATGATTATCTTCACAAATGTGCTACTTGTCAATCGAGTATAGTTGTTTGTGTAATAAATTGAAGGTTTGCGCAATAAAGGGTTAAAAGCGTCAACATGTTAATTCTTACCTCTGAGTGACCTTTTAACAAACCGGGAGCTTCATGATATTTTATTATACTCTCGGGAATGCCAAATAATGGCCAACTAAGGTTTTTATGCCTATAAGTAAAGTTACGCGCAACTTTGCAAACTAGAGGGACTAAAAGTGTCAATATGTTTAATTATACCTCTGAATGACCTTTTAGCGAACCCGAAGCATCGTGATATTTAATAATACATTCAAGAATGTCTAATATGGATTAGATGAGGCTTCAATGCTATTAAATGATGAGATGCGCAAGTTTGCGCAGTAGAAGGACCTAAAGCATCAACTTTTGAATCTACACCTTTCGGTGACCATTTAAGTGAACGGGAGCATAGTAATATTTAAACATATGCTTGGGAATGCCTATTATGGGCCATGGAAGGCTTGGATGTCATTAAACGACATTCCATGCTACTTTACGCAATTGAGGGACTAATTGCGTCAAACTGCAAAAGTATGTCGATTCGTATAGAATCGGACCTTCTGGAATATTACCATAAGTTAAACATACCCTATTTATCCTTTATATAGTTTAGATATAGGCTTAGAGGTGTTTGGTGCGCAAAAATAAACTTTTAAGTCATGCAGGGACTAAAAGTGTCAAAAAGTGCACAAGTTTGCATTTTCGCGCATATCTTGCATTCTGAATATCCCCGGACACCCAAAAATTTATGTAAGCACTAAAATATTTTATTTTAGTGTCTGGCTTGATAAAATTCCATTCGTCGCGTAATTTGGATCGTTTTTAGCGTCCGTCCGTGTTTCGTCGTAATTAGCCGAACAACGGGACCGTACGACCAAACAAACCGGCATCCGGCATATTTTTGAGCATGTTTCATGTTCCCTATGCTTAGGCATCATTGTAGAGCCTAAAAAATGGTTTAACGGGCCTTAGATGTGTCAGGAATGGCAATTATCAAGTGCAGGGGCCAAATGTGACAAGTTTGAAAGTTTGCATGTGCTGTGCAGGTCCCTTACGGACCGTATACAGGACCATACGGTCCGTATACTAATGCCAGCAACCAGAAATGTGAAAACCAGCTGTGGTTTTGCTTCCATCTCACAATTCTTGATTCTATGGGCTGAATTAGGGACACCCATGGTTTTCTAAAACAATGGGCATACTTGTAGGGCTGAGATTTGATCACGGTTTACGAGAAACGATCCTAACGGTTCTCAAAAACCTATAAATACCTCACCCCACTTCCCTCATAACCCACACTTGATCCTTGAATTCTCTAAGTTGGAGACTTTGCTCTTCATACCTGAGAATATAGGATCAAACCTCGTTGCTTGGACCCTTTGTAAGTGTCCTTTCGTACTTAGTTTAATTATTTAGCGGTTATAACCGGAAAGTCAAGTGTTTCGATAAACGCTTTGACTCTTAAGCGGTTGAGCCATTGTTCGCAACGAACATGGCTACGTGACCGTAATTAGGTAGGTGTTAAACCCTCAAAAGGGCACCTCCTAATTACCACGTTTACTTAGTTTAATTGTCGGGTCAAATAAAAGTCAAACATGTTAGTTTTAAATAAATTACATGGCTATTATATAAAAGTCATAAAATCAGTTTTCTCACTTTAATAACTTGGTAAATATTAGTTGAACATGCCTAAGCATGATTCAACCCGACAATTCTAAGTATAGGCTCGGTCCGGAACCGACAGTCGCAAAAGGTTGACTTTTGCTTTGACTTTCAGTTCTGACCCGATTTAGATTAATTTAGATATGCCTTAGGATTCCATTAGGACCGTATTATAAGTTAGTATAACCCTCCAAGGTTATACAACTTGGTTCCATAGAAATCCTAGTTCATGCATGTTTCCGTTAAATGCCTAAATGTTGACCGTTATGCCCTTTTGACCTTAAAACGACATTTTTGAAAAATTGAGAGGATAGAAACCTTCACTACTGAGTTGTAAACTTGTCCCTAAAATTTGACATCAGTTTGAGGTCTAGATTAGGAGTTATGCTCATTAGCGTAAATGAAAAGCTTTTTATTAATTAAACGGCATAATTAGCATATAGCCTATCTAAACCCAATTTTTAATATCAAACTTTTTACCCACTGATATAATATATTATTTTGGGATTTTTGGAGATTTTTAATTATTTTTAGGCTGAGCAACTTAGAGTTCTAAGCTTGATTCGGTAATTGCCGGTTTTGCCCTTTTGGTTTATAAATTGAGTTTTACAAAACATTTTGACCGCAAACCTTTTTCTACTGATCTAATATGATAAATAAATTATTTTGAGCCTTCTGGAATAATAAAAATATCAGCTTTCCTTTGAAAACCCGGAAATGGCTCCAAATCACCTTTTTAAGCGTTTTTAACGCATATTATGTATTAAAACTGTTTTAAACTCATAAGGTTTGATGTCTACTGATATATTCAGTAAATTTTTATATTTTAACAGTAAGGAAAAGTTTTAAACTCAGGTTTTCAGTTTTGACCCTTTTAGCCTATGTGAAATTACCAAAATGCCCCTGCGGTGCATAGTATGGTTATAATTAATAATTTTCACATATACATGATGCCCTACTGTTATAACTTAATTAATTAAGTATAATTACTGATTTAATCAGACATGTAACTCAGATTTATATTAAACCTCTTTTATAACCTTTAAAATGACCGAAATACCTCTACGGGGCATAAATTGGTCTTAAACTCGTTTTGGGTATAATAGAAGGTATCCTACTGATATCACAACATATTTAAGGCATATTAACTTAGGAAACTTGTTCATGACTCTTGTGGTTACCCGTTACGCACTTTTCGCGTTCGGATCGGCTTATGTAACTAGTTTGCATAAATTAGCCGAAACGGGTCAAACCTTATCATTTTTATCTCTAAATCCAGAATGTGTTTAGTTTACCCTTATTACACAAGTATGCAAGCTTGTCGGGTCTAAAGCACATTCTAATCCGGTCTTCGCATAATTATGCGTATTGGACCGTATCCTCTTTTGAAAACTAACCGGTCTAAGCGTAGGCTTAATTAAAGACCCGTTAGGATTCTAATAGGTTATTAAAAACCTTCGTTCCAGATTTAGGAGCCCAGTAAAAGCTATCTGTACTTGCTTGGTGGTATACGGCTAGGATAAATTGTATAAATTTGCTCAGGTAAATACTCTTAACTTATTTTCCCTTATACGGGCTTGGGGTACGGTATATAAAATACCGTGTGGTCGGGAAATTGACCCTAACTCATTAGTAGTTGGGTATTATCAATGTGACCCGTTTAAAAATTGGTTTTGTTTGTTTTACGCCTTTGGGAGTTTAATGACCATGTCCCGGATATCCTTGGCATCATTCACGAAATGGCCACGACCTTGACACGCGGGTGTAGGCGTACACCCGAAAATGTGTCCATATTATTAAGGTATAACCGTTGGTTTCTCGCCGCGGATTTATACTATGTGGTGTGTCTATTAATCTTAAACCCGGCACGAACCGGGCGACTAAACGCATAACAAACATGTAATTCTTTTACAAGTTTAAATTTGATTAATTATCCCAAGTTATAAAAAGTTTTGTGCCATGTGCATTCAAATCAATTTTTAAAACATTTTCAAAATGAGTCAGTTAAAATGTATTTACCAGTGAAAACTGACGTATTTTCCCAAAAAGACTAAGTGAAGGTACTACACATAATTGGCTGGTTTCTCCTAGCATCATATAGAAGTCTCGCAAGCTTAGATGCCTGAAGTCTGTTGAACAATGTTTCATTTTATTTTTGATCCGCCTGTGGATCCTTTACTTTCCGTTCTAATACTTTGATATTACTTTATATCGGATTGTAATATATTCATCTTTTGCTTCCGCTGTGCATTTAAATTGTGTTGTTTGACTATGATGATATCAACTACGTCATGATACTCCCCACCAGGCCCACCGGTAATACGTGGAAATATCGGGGTGTGACAGGTTGGTATCAGAGCCAACACTGAGTGAATTAAACACTAGCCATTTGTGTTTAATCTCAGTGCACAAATTTGCACATTCCTTGACCTTCTGAGTCTAGACTTAACATAGGAATACCCTCATCTCTATTCGGAGAATTTTTGTTTTCAATTCTATATATTCTTGATATGTCGCCAAGCAAAGAAGCTGTAATGGAAATTCTCGCCATTAGAGGCCTAAGGAAGGCCGAGCTTCGTACTGCGACTAGGATTAACGTGCAACCGAGGAGAAGATATTCAGAAATAAAATGAAGAAGAAACTCCTTTTGCTGAAGATCGTTTCCTTATAATCCATAAAAGGACATATTTATCTTTCAGTTCCTTCGAGGATAGCATTATTCCTTAGAAGTCCCGTTTAGGGCAACCATGTACCTGTATAATTTTAATGGGACAGTTAGATTTAAAATAACATTCCTATTATGGGATCTACCATTATTATAAGATGGCAAAATCTAAAAAGGACAAGACCTAGCTCAGGTGTCATTTAAGACAGGGCCAAGATGGTATCTCCATAATTAGATTCAGATCCATAATTAACATCTCAATTTAGGATTGATCTGCGTTTAATATTATTAAAAGAATCTTGGGGGTAAAACCTAGCCACGTGTCATCTTAGACATGGCCAAGACGGTAGAACCCGTCCAAAGGATTCCAAATCTTGTTAACATCTCTAAGTATGTTAACATTCTTGGCAAACTGTGAATCAGTAAAGTCACACAGGTCATCTTTTAAAAAAGGGTTAATTTAAATTCCCAATATTTATATAACCATCCTTTGAGGATGAAGTGCCTACGGGTAATAATTAACGTCCTCTAGGACTAAGAGACAGTAGACGTCTGCAACTCACTGTCTAGAAAAGGTAATGAACTTGGATTCAGACCCTAATACTTCGATTCTGTGAGAATCCTGGTTATAAATTAAACTTGTCCACGTGACTAGGCCTTGTGTGCCATTATTAACTTACAATATGGGATTCATGATAAGGATCCTGAACAGTTATATAATTATCAAATTAACTAAAATGGTTATTAAAAACCATAGGTTATAAATTTTAGTGAATCTACATAAGGTTCAAAATCCTTGTTTACACCTGTAAACATGATAACATTCCTGGCAGATGTGGTTCGATAAAAATCGCATAAATCTTCCTTATACTGGATTCTCCCGAAATCCTTTCTTATTTTATGATTTAAGCATCCATTAGGGATATAACACTTGCGGGCCATATTTATTGTCATAAAAGACAAAAGACAGTCGTAGTCTATAACTTCCCGTCAAGAAAAGGCACTGAACAACGTTCAAGCCTAAATACCTTGATTCTACAAAAATCATGGTTTATAATTGCCCTTGTGACTTGGCCTTTTGTGCCATAGTTATATTTTAATAAAATTTAGGATAATTATAATCCTGAATAAAATAAATATCATTCCTTTCCTGCCAGTATTATATTAACAAGAGTCTCAAAGGGTATAACCTAGCTTGAATGTCATTAAAGACCTGGCTATGATGGAAAAACCTGTTTAAAAGAGATTCAGATCCTTGTTAACATCTGAAAGCATGTTAACACTCCTGAGAATGGGTGATGCGATGAAATCACACTTGTCATCTTTATATTAGGAAATCTTCCAACCCCTCATTTAGCCTAATGATTAATAGGAATCATGTCTAATGAACGTCAAACATGATATATACATCTAAACATCCATTTGGGATGTATACCTACGGGTAAAGATGTATATATGAAAAAGATAGTCTTATTTCATAACTTCTTGTCAAGACAATGAACTATGAAATTTTCCGATCCAAAGGAATCATTGATTATGTTTTAAATTTCCCTAGTGACAAGGCCTAAGTGCCATCAAAAAGTCCTTTGGAACAAGCCCTTGTGCTATATAAAATGTCGGTACGACATTGACAATTGTGACTGATGTTCCCTGTCTAATAAATATGAATGATCACATTCAGTTTAAACATCTAAGATGGTTTATTTGAAAACCTAGGCAAAGCATAATCAAATAAACTTAATACTATCTATTGGCCTATAAGGTTTGTTCGCACCATGGCTATTTAATTATCAAGTTCGACAATTCCCTATATAATCAAATAAATTACTACTACTTGGTTTGTAGCCTTCAAAGCATCATCATGGCCGACCCCTCCGAAGCTCGCAATCATCCAGCTAATCAGAATGATGATGCAAGACTGAATTTAACGGGCACCGAGTTACAAGCTATGATAGATATAGCCGTAAACAATGTCGTGGACCGTGCGTTGAAGGATCATAAGCGAAGGTGCGATGATACCCCAAATAAGGGTTATAAAAAGGTTAAGACTGGTTCAAACTATAGCCAGTTCAAGCCGAAGGAGGCAAAACCCGAATGTAAAACCTGCGGGAAGAAGCACTTCGGAAAATGTTTCTATGAGCAGACCAGGGGATGTGTCATCTGTAAAGAGGTGGATCACGAGACCCACAAATGCAAGGACTCGAAAGGCAACCAGTAGTTAGGTAAAAAGACCAGATGCAAAACCTGTAGGAAGTACCACCTCGGGAATGCAGATTTGAATCCCAGCCTTTACATTGTGGAATCTGCAAGTCCAAGGGGCATAAGACTTTGGATTGCAAGAAGATGGGAGACGCAACCTGCTATGGTTGCAATGAAATAGGGCACATCAAAACTAATTGCCCAAATAAAACCAAGAATCCTGGAGAGACTAAGAAGACCAACGCTGGAAACTCTCAAATAAATGCTCAAGAAGCTATCCAGGATGACAAAATCACAACAGGTACTTTCTTTATCAATAACGCTCATACTAGAGTATTACTTAATTCAGGTTCAGACAAGTCTTTTGTAGACAATGGATTTTGTAAATCTTTAAATCTGCCTGTTAAAAACTCTAAGCGTTAAGTATAAAGTAGGATTGGCCAATGGTACCTCAGACACTGCTTCAGCAATATTAGATGGATGTTTTATATCCCTTGGGAACCATTCTTTTCTACTGTCCTTGTTCCTGTTGAAATAGAGGGACTCGATATAGTGATAGGAATGGATTGGTCATCTTATAGCTAAGCCCATATTGTGGGTGATAAGAAGCAAGTAGTTTACAAGACTCCTTATGGTGAGCCTTTGACAATTCAAGGAGATATATCGTATGGATTGCCTATGTATCTGTTGAATTTGGTGTTTAATACCAAAGTTTCGAGTATGGAAACTCAGGAAAGACAAACAGCAGTCGCGATGCTAAGAGGGCGACAAATGTTAATGGTGCATCAAATGTGAACCTTAATGTTAATGGAGTTAATCTCCAAAATAGTAATTAACACATGTCGCTGCTCATGAGAAGAGTTTCATTCATACTTCAAAAGCGAAGAATAAACCCAACAAAGGCATATATGGCAATGAGCCCATTATTTCTGGATGTACTTAAAAGTACTTCGTCTTTGGGAAGTCCAGAGACTTCAATAGTAAAAAGGGTCCATCGATTGCAGGAAATTATTCGATGAAGTAGAAACCATTAGGTGTATCAGTGGTTACGCTGAAAAAGAACGCTGTGAGGTATGCATCACAGCCATTCGATGGTAACACCCTTAATTAGTGAGGACATTAATGTAGTCCACAAGAAAGATTCTTTTATACATTATGGGATGGACCAAGTGTTAAGGACCTTATTAGAAAGACCTATTATTCGCATCGAAATGGAAAAAGATGGAATAAGAATTTTCTGACTCTCACCATAAAAGTTCTAAACTGTCGACGGTATGTCGCAAATTTTAATTCATTGGCTGAAATAATACCCTATTCCAATTACCCAAAACAAAAGCTTAATGCAAAATTATTGGTGGTTAGTATCGGCAATAAGAGGGCACATTAAGGTTTCAAGCCTGCTCATTACAAATCCGTTATGGATCTACCTCAGCTACTCGCGTTTTATAGATTAAGAAATAACCAGTCAAGGTTGAGTCTGCCCTAAAATTTGTCAAAGATTTTATAGCTAAGTTTAAAAGGATTAAGAATGGAGGCGTTTAACCCTCCTGATGAATGATTAGAGGTATTGATAAGTCTCTCATAAGACCATAAGCTTAGCAAACTGTTAGGATCGGAGGCTGTCATGATTGTGCTTGTTTGTAAGAATTTGACAAATCAATGAATATAAAACAATGTAAAGTGCAACGGAAATGGATACAAAATTTGTAAACACAATCAAAGAAGAGAATAGTTTGATAAACACATGCTTTCTCATTAAGTTGAATTATTACAATGAAAATCAAAAGATTACAAGCATGCTTACATAACTAAAACTCCCCCTCAGCTTGATACCCCAAGGTTGGTTGTACAAGATGAAAGGATTGAATTGAGGAGAAGAACTCACTCAAAACGATCAAGTGTAACAGTACAGAGTACTGTTACATTTATAGACAATCCAAACCACTGAAGCATCTCAGCTGACGTCACCATGAAAGTGACATCTAACAAACTAACAAACTCTATTTACTGATCTATACAACTGCTGCTTTGCTAACTACTGATATTGCATTACATTTCATGAGATGAATAAAACTACTGCTGCATCATTCTACTGTTGTGAACCCAGCAGTACTTGTCATGATCAGCAGTGCTTGACTCAAGGCAACAGATTGAACAGCAGGGCTTTTAGTCTTCATTAGTCCTTGAATAGAACAACAGTTGTAGGTCAGCAGATGTTGATAAAAGCAGTACTTTGGAGTATAGCAGATGTTGGAGCCACAGTCAAGGGGAAAACTTATAGTAAACTGCTGCTTATTGTGAGTCCACTGTTGTGATCCGGTTTTGGCTTTCATTATCTGTTCCTCTGGTAAGGTTCAATCCCAACAATCTCCCCCTGGAACAGATAATGCCAAAACCCTTCATTATTCTGGACCTTTATTTCTCATCAAGAGTTCTTTAGCTTGTCTTTTAAATTCAGCTTCAAATTCCTTGGAACTCAGGTCATCTTCATCCCTACACAGTGTAAGTTCAAGGAGATCCTACAAATCTTCAACACTAAGGCCTAGTGCTTCTTTCCTTGATATGTACTTCACTTCGCCGTTGAATCTGAACAATGTCAGTACGTGGGTCTTTTGATCAGATATCCACTTTAGTACTTTTAATCCAGACGGGTTTCTTGGGAGAGATTTATTCTTTGATGAGTTTGGAGATGTTGGCCTTGTGAACACTTGCAGACTTTCAGACATTCTTTTGAAGGCTAGTTCAATGACATTGTTTGCTGCAGCTATGTCTTCTGCAGTTTCCTTTTCAATTTGCTCTTGCCTCTCAATTTCTGTCATGCCCATCGAAGTGTTTGGTGATGTAGGTTTAGTTAATACCTTCTTAAAAAGGTTCTGAAGCTTTGTTGAGCTCTCTTCTTTTAGACCCATTTTCATGATGGTTTCTTTGAAGTACTCAGCTTCCTTTTCCTTTACCTCTTCTTCAGACAGCTGTTTACCTTCTTCTTGGTTTGACACAAGAATAGGATTGTCTGCTGATTTGAACAGTGTTATGAGGTTTTCTATCTACTGTTGAAGCTTTATCATCTGTTCACGTTTCTTTGAAGTGCCTGAAACAGTTATCTTCCTTTTCTTCAGCCTTTCATAGGCTTCATCAGTCTGCTGCTTTGACCATTTTGATATGGCTTCAGCAGTATCCATTTTTGCATCCACCAGCTCCTTTTTCTTCCTTTTGTACTCAGCAGTTAGGTCAACAATGAGCTTTTTGTATTTGCTCCAATTTGGAGCATTCTTCTTCTTTTTAGGATCATTCTTGATTTTATTAATCCTCATTGCCTCATGCTTTAAAGCAACTATTGGCCATTCTTCAAATTGTTTTTCTTCAGCAGGATAGAATTTCTCTTTCATGATATAGGCTAGATATTCTTTTCTTAACTTATTTCGTTGATAAGCCTATTCTTTGTTCAGTTCTTGTGCAAACTCTTCCATCTGCTTTACTTTTGAGAGGAAGAATTCCAGTTTTTCAGCAATGGCCTCGTCACTTAGACCTTCACTTTCAACTTCAGCTCTTACTTTAGCCTGTCTTTCCTTGAGCTTGAGATAATCATCCATATCCTCTGGTGCCATAAATCCTATGAGTGAGGGGAATCTTCTTTTTGAAGAATCTTCCTCTGTATAGAATTGCCTCATCTCATTTTTGATAGCTTCTAGTTCTAGTGGATATTTTGCAGCATTAGGATCATGTGTGTCCTCATCGGCAGAGATTGGCTTTCTTTTTCTGGTGAAGAGCTTTGGTTGTGATGTAGGAAAGGTGAGAGCAGTGGTGGATGGTTGACTTACAGCTGTTGAAACAACTGGTGTTTCAACCGCTGTTGTCATTACAACTACTGATGTATCAGTAGATGTCTTCTGCTTTTGAGCAGGGGTTGTGATAGCAGTTGTTTGAGTGGTGATGAGTGACTAACTAACAGTAGTTGGAACAACTGGTGTTTCAACCACTGTTGCCATTACAGCAGATGTTGTAACATCTGCTGTCTTCTGCTTTTTGGCAGGAGGTGATGATGGGGTGGCTGATTTTGATGGTGATGATGGTTTTGGTGCTGTAGACACAGATGACGGTGGAGCAGTAGTTGTGGTGGTGTGTGGTGATATGGTGTGTGTTGATACTGCAGTTTTGGTTTGGCTATTTCCTGGCTCAACATATATACCATCATCAATTCCCTTTTTCTTCCACTTGATCTTCTCCCCCTTTTTGGCATTATCTGGGAAGGGTTCATTCATGAAGAGAATAGTGGAGGGAACTTTTCCAGAGGCACTTTGAATGTGAGCATTGATAGCTTTAATATCTACCTGAGTATCTTTAAATCTTTACTCCACCATATTTGTCAGCTTTTGAACATGTATAGCATGCTGCTGATTTGCCATCTGCTTTTGTCTTTCAAGCAGTGGTTGGAACATGTTCCACAACTCATTTGCAGCAGGTGCCTGTTAAGCAAGTGCTTGAGCTGGAGGAGCAGTGGATTGGGCTTTCTGAGCTTTTAATAGCTGCTGCACCATATCCTTTATTTCAGCAACTGAGGTCTCCAGGTTTTCAACCCTGCCCGTCAATTCCTGATATTTTGAATCATCACCTGAATTAACAGGATCATCTGAATCCCCACCAGCAGTGGTTTTACCAATGTGTGACTTAGGAACTGAATCCCAGAAGTCAGTCATTGATGCCCCTTGTTCTTGGTACTGGGGACTTCTTTCTACAGCACTTGATAACCTTTTGATGTTGCCAGTGGTTAAAACAAACTCACTGGTGGTTCTCAGTGGTGCTATAGAAGAAATTTCCTTCAAGGGAGTCTTATGAATGTAACCACTGTCCAAATGCAAACCAGTGGGTTCAACATTTGTAGTGGCTGCTCCACTTGAACTACTGATAGGAATTACTTGTAATTCCTGCAGTGTAACCTCCTCAGTTGTTGCTGGGATAACAGAGATATCAACATCAGACCCAGTCACTTGTGGGAGTATATTCTCAGTGATAGGTGTTTGAGAAGAACTGGTTTGTGTCTGAGTAATACCAACTGTATGCAATAAGGGTATCATGGATTGTGGTAATATGGAGGGTGAGGGTGAAGGGGTTGAAAGAGACATGTCCTTGGGATTAGGACTGTGGAAGATGGACCCGAGTGGGTCTAGAGCTTCATATTGTGGGGTCCATGTGTTTACAACCTGATCCTTTTGTGAGGATGCATGAGGAGTTTGAGGCAAGGGTTGAGATCTTTCTTCCATCTGCTGTAAGGAAGTAGCAGCAGTGGTTGTTGGTGACTTTTGTGCTGTCACTAGCATTGACTATGGGATCTCATCTTCCAGAGGTGCCTTTGATTTGGGTTTGGTTGGCTTTCTGGATGTTTTCTTTTTGGTTCTTTTTGTGGTGGCAGGTGTGGGTTTCAAAACAGTGGGTGTGCTGCTTTGATCACCTGGAGTAGTGGGCTCAGCAGCCGATACTTGAGGAGCAGTTTCATCTGCTAAATTCTGCTCAGGTACCTCTGCTTTTGTTTTTATTGGTGCCAACATTCTAGAGAATGTTTCAGGTGTTAAACAGTTTATTTTAAAAGAAGCACCTTGTTTGGGCAATTCTGCATCTTCCTTTACAAATTTTTGTTCAAAATAGTAGCTTAAAAATCTTGAAAAGAGCAGGAATGCTTTATTATCAACGTTTTTCACCAAATCATCAAATATTTCCTGGGAATAGTTAAAATTTTCATTGTTTAAAATTGCATACCCCAAGCATTGAATTTTTGATGGTATTTCATCAAAAGACGTTGTTTTATTAGAAACACACATCAATAGAGTGTGAAACAAAAATCTGGGTGCAGAAGGGAAATAACCCTTTTGTAAGGTATCCCTTTTTGGTTGCTCTGCATAGCCCCTGTTCATGAAATCCTTTTTCAACTCGGTTTTAGAAAATGAGGTTTTACCTTTCAAATCATCGAGTTTGAAGACTTCAGAAATAGATTGTGGAGAGATTTGAATCTTTTTACCCTGTATCGAGGAGTTGATGGCTGTGACGATGTCTCCTTGTTTTTCAAGGGTGGCATTTTTCCAGAACTCTCTCTGGGTTTGAAGATAAATGGGAGCGTCTGCTATTAACAAAGTTTTATACTTTGATGCAGATAAGGTATCAATGATGGAGTCGAAGGTGTTGTCAGTTGTGGGTTTTGTGGGTATACCCACATAGTTGTGAGGGGCTTTGTAACGAATTTCTGTAGTTTCAGAGGCCATTTGAGTGGCGTCTGTTGGAGTGGAGGAAGAAGATGGTTTTGATTTTGACTTCGATTTTGATTTCGTCATTTTTTGATGAAGAAGATCGAAGATAGTTTTTGTGAAGAAGAGTGGGAAACTGCTTTGAGAAGAGAATTTTGGAATTCAATTCGACAGTGTGAGCCCCTGTTTGGGTTTAATCAGGGTTTTATTTTAGGGAAAAAGTGAATGCTGATGTGGCAGCGGTTATAACGATCTGACGATTAAAAAGCTGACCACGTGTCAACACCTGATGAAGGAGTAAATAATGGAGGACAGTTGTTTTGACAGCCACTGATGGATCAACCATCAGTAGTTACAACGGTAACAAAATGAGGCAGTGGATGATTTTTACTATCAGTGGATAGTATATCAGTGGATAGAACAATGATTTTGAACATCAGTGTTTTTCAAGATTTTCTAGGAGCAGGGGTTGACTTTCAGCAGTGGACAAACTTTAAAGCAGATGTTGAGGCACAATCAGCATTTAAGGTACAACAGTGGTAGAAAGCAATAATGAAGATCATTAGTATAACAACTGTTTGTGCAGCAGTGTTTTGACTTTTGACAAATAATTTTAGCATTTGCTTGTTTAGATATGGGTATTGATTTTGTGTAAACACAATCTCATGTTCAACATCTGTTATTCTGCAGAAATGCTATACTCAACAATTTACATTTTGGATGTAAATTCTCAAGTTTAAATTGCCAGCTGTTATCACAAAAATCTTTGTTCAAGGCTTTGCCATATGTTCATTATTCCTGACAGTGGTTCAGCATCCCAGATGATGAAGACTTTTCTACTAAGGCTACTCAATTTGTGTCTAATTATTTGAATTAGAACATGAGTATCTCAGTAGTTCAAAATCAATTTGCAATCAATTTTTGATTGGTGACAAACATACTTGAGCTTAACATGACCTTGACATGTGTGTCATTTCCTTTTAATCAAACTTAGGGATTGTAATTTCACACAAAAATAAGGAAATTACATCCTGACCGGTGAGGAAGCTTTTACTATCAAAAAAGGGTAAAAGTCCAAAATATATTAAAAAAAATGAAGTAATATATCCGGTTTATTAGAGAAAAACACCTTAAAAAATAGTTAAAGGATGTTTTGAAAATAGCATCAAAAGGATCTGATAGCTTTTCAAGCAAGTACCTGATCATATCATTCTCAAGTTATTTTGACCATTGTTTAGGGTCATTTTCTTGTCAATTGATTGTAAATTCTTCTTTTAAGGTCAATCACTGGAGATGCCATTGTTACCTGAACAATTCCTGTATTTATGAATGCACATAGTTGCATGATTACCATTGTTTTACCCAACTTTGGACTCATAAGTGTTTTATGTATATACTCCTTTTCTTTTGGCTTCTAAAGTTTTGAGATAAACACACTTTTGAGTTCTGTTCATTTTCTTCTTCCCTTTTTACCCTTCTTATTCATAAGTACAGAAATACTCACTGGGAGATTTCATTTTGAAAACACATAGTCCAGAATCATTTTGAAGTAATGTTTTGAGAGATCTGGCCACATTTGTACATGTTTTATTACCAAATCTCACATTACGTATGATTTGGACTGTTTTGACCCCTTATTTTCTTATGTGTTTTGACAAAGTTGATTTGGTCCTTTTGAGGATTCTCAACCTGTCTTTCAGCACATAAGAAATTTTGACTAAAGCTCTATTTCCCTCTTTCTATGTTAGCAGAACACTAATGTTTATATGAACATAGGCTTCACTAATCTGAGGTACATACTTTAGTATAAAATATGAAATCATCACAAATTCCATAACAACAGTTGAAATCAATTTTGAATGAAGATAGACATACCATAGTTACCAGATAAGTTTCCAGATCTGGACACTATGAGTGATTTGTGCATGAAATAACTAGTTGTATGAGATTTGTGAATCTTATGACATCTTGGTTGTTTTACAGAGCATCAGATTTATCATTTTGAACATGATTTCTCTTGCTCTGTTTTTCAACTAAATGCAATCAACCTCAGTATCAATAAATTTTGAGCTGAACTATTATGTCAAATTGATTGTTAGATCGAATTTGACTGTCCTAGCTCTGATACCAATTGTTAGGATCGGAGGCTGTCATGATTGTGCTTGTTTGTAAGAATTTGACAAATCAATGAATATAAAACAATGTAAAGTGCAGCGAAAATGGATACAAACTTTGTAAACACAATCAAAGAAGAGAATAGTTTGATAAACATATGCTTTCTCATTAAGTTGAATGATTACAATGAAAATCAAAAGATTACAAGCATGCTTACATAACTAAAACTCCCCCTCAGCCTGATACCCCAAGGTTGGTTGTACAAGATGAAAGGATTGAATTGAGGAGAAGAACTCACTCAAAACGATCAAGTGTAACAGTACAGAGTACTGTTACATTTATAGACAATCCAAACCACTGAAGCATCTCAGCTGACGTCACCATGAAAGTGACATCTAACAAACTAACAAACTCTATCTACTGATCTATACAACTGCTGCTTTGCTAACTACTGATATTGCATTACATTTCATGAGATGAATAAAACTACTGCTGCATCATTCTACTGCTGTGAACCCAGCAGTACTTGTCATGATCAGTAGTGCTTGACTCAAGGCAGCAGAGAACAACAGGGCTTTTAGTCTTCATCAGTCCTTGAATAGAACAGCAGTTGTAGGTCAACAGATGTTGATAAAAGCAGTACTTTGGAGTATAGCAGATGTTGGAGCCACAGTCAAGGGGAAAGCTTATAGTAAACTGCTGCTTATTGTGAGTCCACTGTTGTGATCTGGTTTTGGCTTTCATTATCTGTTCCTCTGGTAGGGTTCAATCCTAACACAAACTTTTAGAAATTACCTCGCAAGAACCCCAGATATTAAGTGTAAGGTAAAACTTACAAGCGAGATCATAAGAACCATTCCTTCTGTTCCTGTCAGAAATTTCAGTCGTAGAATTTTAGAAGTATCCTCTCTCTAAGAGGAAGTGCGTCGGCATGCATAAATGATATCTCTTGATCTCTAACGATTACGAATACCAGACAATATGATAAAAGCGCCATATGAGGATTGATGTATCTTAATATGTTCCATAGATTGCTTCCATGCCTGATCAGTATGGAGGTTTAATGCATGGGACCACAAAGATATCCCGATGGTCATATGGTACTAAGGTCAACTAATGGTATTCAGAGAAGATATCCAGAATGGAATTGTCCTAGTAAATGTTCCGATTAAAAAATTCGTGGACTAGTTTCATAAACATGTCACTTATTTGACACAAGCAATGATTTGGAAAATCTCTGCAACCTCCTCGTATCTTGATTATCTTCTCCTAAGATTACCCTGTTTACCTCCTGAGAGGCAAGTAGAGTTAAGATTTATATCCTATTTAGGGCTGTTCTGTCACACCCCCAAAATCCACCTGCGGAGTATCACCGCTTGGGAGCGTGACTGGCCAGGATCAAGCCACCAATCATATAGAACAATGTATAAAGTAAAAGTAATTGCAATTTAACCAAACCAATCCATATGAAAGGTGTTCCAAAACATAAATATGTTATCACTGTTTAGCGGAAGCGTATAAGTAAAACCCAACATAATAAAGTGTGAAATGTCATAAGTGTTTAATGAAACAATCACGATCCAAGCCCACAACGACCAGCTCCTCCCTGTGCAAGCTCCATGTATCTAACGACCTGTAAGGCATGTAACAGAGGATCAACAACTAGTTGAGCGAGTTCACAGAAAGTAAATGCGTAATAGTAAGTTCGTTTGTAACATGTGGCTCTACTGGGCCGATAGTACATTCTACTGGTGGGGGCTTCCCATGTGTTCTATAAGTGTTCTACATATCCCGAGAACAGTAATGCGTACAAGTTTACGTAGGTTTTACGTAAGTATCCTTCACAACCGAGGATAGGGGTACGCGGGGGTTTACGTAGGTTTTACGTAAGTGCCTGACACAACCGAGGCAGTAGTAAGTATAAGTTCACGTAGGTTTTACGTGAGTGTCCTTCGCAACCTGAGGACAGTGATTAGTACAAGTATACATAGGTTTTACGTATGTGTCCTGCACAACCGAGGACGATGGTATGGTAGTCTAGTAACAGTGTATGTGCGAATCTATTCAATCTCATTCCTTCAATCCCATTCCCAAGCCCTGGGAATCCCATGCCTTAGTAAGAGTGTGAACTCACCTTGGTTTGCTCGGTATGTTATTGCTTCTAGGGTTAATTAAATGTCTAAGTCCGTTACACACGACCTAGGATACATTGCACATGATTCGATGTAAGGATTACATTCAATTAGGGTTTACAAGTCCTTGATATACAAGCAATTGTGTTATGTGTGTTCATTGTGTACAGAATGATATGAGGTGATTGTTCACACATACAGGATCATACAATTGCATTCAGTAGCATACAATCGTATACAGAATCATACAGTAAGCTTCAACACTGATGTTTGTCATAAGCATATATCATATGTGGTATTCTGACTAGTAGCATGCAAATAAGGGTGACAATCATGCTTAATTCACAAAGGTTTGACAACACAGCACAACAGAAGGTCAGACAACATTCCAGGGCAACAAATTCGGACCAAGGGGGTTCCTTACCTAAAAACTCAGACCCTCAAGGCTTTATATGCAAAAATTCGGACAAAAGGGGAGTTCCTCCCTCACAAATTCAGACCAGAGGAGGGGTGGGGGTTAAAACTCGGACAGGGGTGTCCCCCTTCACAAAACTCGGACCAAGGGGGGGGGGGGGTTTCCTGGCTTAAAAACTCGGACCCTTAGTCCCTGGGTTAAAATTCGGACCCCTCCCTTCATGTATAAAACTCTGACTTCCATTCCTTCCCTAGGATAAAACTTGGACTTTCTTCCCTAGGATAAAACTTGGACTTTCTTCCCTAGGATAAAACTTGGACTTTCTTCCCTAGGATAAAACTTGGACTTTCTTCCCTAGGATAAAACTTGGACTTTCTTCCCTAGGATAAAACTTGGATTTTCTTCCCTAGGATAAAACTTGGACTTTCAATTTGGGTTACAAAACTCTGACTATGTTTATCACAAAACTCAGACTCTTGTTAGGTATAAAGTTCGGACTAAGCATGTTGTTACAAAACTCAGACAAACACAAAACTCTGACCTTTGTGACTTCACAAAGCCCTGACTGTTAACAACGAGTTTCAACATACGTGATTTCCACAGCCAATTCACAGAATCAAAGCAACAGTTACATTCTAACATTCATATGATCAAAACCCTAATTCATACTTTCATAATGCAGAATCAAATCAATCATCAATAGTTTTGACAAATCAATCATCTAAATCATCAGGCAATGATTACACAACAATCAACATCAATTCACAATAATCAGAATTCAATAACACAAAATCATTACATATGGAACTAGGGTTTACATGAATCACATAATCAAGAATCAGTGACAACAAACAATCATTAACAATTACCTTGAATTGATTCTAAATAGATTGAAAGATCAAGATTGATGTAGAAGACTTGTGCCAATGATGGAGATGATGATTGCCAGAGAAGATCAAAGAAGTGGAAGTACGTGTTTTGTTTTTGTGTGGTGATTAGTGAATGATTAGGGTTAAGAATCACTAGGATTTCACTAATTACTCTATACATCCCTAAGTATCATATTTTACACAAGTACACCATTTCAAAATAGTTCACAATTTCACCACCAAGTTCATACATTTGACAAATCTTTCATAATTAACCCATAACCATGTTCAATATACAATATACTTAACTGAATCAAAACGTTACAGTTTCACAGCAAACTAATTGTGCAAGTAAACAACTAAACAAACAATGAACGTGCAATAAATGCGAAAATGGAAATCTTAGAAACTCGAGTTGTCACATGTTCTATTATGAAATCTCCCAGGTGGCTAGTACCATCATTGGAAGAATCGAAACCTTGATTAAGTAAGTTTCAAAATAAGGGATTCATATAGCCTAACTCGATATTCTGAGAATTCGATATAGTTAATTAAGAAAGACGGTTCATGCATTGATTACCGCAACCCTAATTAGGCAACAATTAAGAATTTCCATCAGCTGCCCAGGATCGTCGATTTGTTCGACTAGCGGCAAGGATTAGCTATTCCTTAAGATTATTTTAAGTAGTGATTGGAATAACCATCTCACCTTAAGATAAACTTTTATATAATAGTTGTTATATAAGTATCAAGGCTGCTCCTTGGGAGACCTTGTAGATGAGATGTTAAACATCTATTGTTAGACAGAAAATTGGTAAGTCCAATTATCAGGATCTGAAAGTTGCCTTGGAAACAACAAATAAGATCGTGCTCATCCGTAATCATCTATAAGTTGCCAGTATTCGGCAGAAAATCAAGGATTAATGAATGTAGCAACCCTCCTAAGTTTTTGATTAAGGAATAAAGTTCAACAAAGATATCACCCTTGAAGGGTGTACCAATCTGTTTATTTACCAGGCTAGTTGAACTCTAAATATATAGAACCATTGAAGGGATCGAATGTAGCAAGATCAAATAGCTTAAAAGCTAAAACCTATATAAGGAGCTTAGTGGAACTCGCAATGCGACCCCTACTGATGATTTAAGGATAGGTTTCGCCAATAAGTCGAAACACATCATCGCGTAATGATAGGCAGACTTGTAATATGATGATAAACCTATATCGATTAAGGATCGACTAGTTAAGAAGCTCCGAAAGGATACATGTACCTATTATAGAGGTCAAATTAGGAGCTTGGAGAGGCTCCAGATATGCTATAAAAGTTAAAGTCCATTATGCGGCAAAAAGTACTTCCAGCATTTTAGCAAATCTCAAGGTCGAGATTTCTTTTAAGGGGGTGAGGATGTAACACCTCGTAAAATTTCGCCCAATGATGTATTAACACGTGTAATAAACCCTAATGAAGTCAAATACTGAATTAAGGGGCTAATTTTTCGAAATATCGAAAACTTTGATTATGAAAGGATTGGAAGTGCTAGCATACCTAAAATAAGTTTCTAAATAACCTCTCACGATGATTATATTCACAAATGTGCTACTTGTCAATCAAGTATAGCTGTTTGTGTAATAAATTGAAGGTTTGCGCAATAAAGGGTTAAAAGCGTCAACATGTTAATTCTTACTTCTGAGTGACCTTTTAACAAACCGAGAGCTTCATGATATTTGATTATACTATCGGGAATGCCAAATAATGGCCAACTAAGGTTTTTATGCCAATAAGTAAAGTTACGCGCAACTTTGCAAACTAGAGGGACTAAAAGTGTCAATATGTTTCATTATACCTCTGAATGACCTTTTAGCGAACCCGAAGCATCATGATATTTAATAATACATTCAAGAATGTCTAATATGGATTAGATGAGGCTTCAATGCTATTAAATGATGAGATGCGCAAGTTTGCGCAATAGAGGGACCTAAAGCGTCAACTTTTGAATCTACGCCTTTCGGTTACCATTTAAGTGAACGGGAGCGTAGTAATATTTAAACATATGCTTGGGAATTCCTATTATGGGCCATGGAAGGCTTGGATGTCATTAAACGACATTCCACGCTACTTTACGCAATTGAGGGACTAATTGCGTCAAACTGCAAAAGTATGTCCATTCGTATAGAATCGGACCTTCCGGAATATGACCATAAGTTAAACATACCCTATTTATCCTTTATATAGCTTAGATATAGGCTTAGAGGTGTTTGGTGCGCAAAAATAAACTTTTAAGTCATGCAGGGACTAAAAGTGTCAAAAAGTGCACAAGTTTGCATTTTCGCGCATATCTTGCATTCTGAATATCCCCGGACACCCAAAAATTTATGTAAGTACTAAAATATTTTATTTTAGTGTTTGTCTTGATAAAATTCCATTCGTCGCGTAATTTGGATCGTTTTTAGCGTCCATCTGTGTTTTGTCGTAATTAGCCGAACAACGGGACCGTACGACCAAACGAACCGGCATCCGACATATTTTTGAGCATGTTTCATGTTCCCTATGCTTAGGCATCATTGTAGAGCCTAAAAATGGTTTAACGGGCCTTAGATGTGTCGGGAATGGCAATTATCAAGTGTAGGGGCCAAATGTGACAAGTATGAAAGTTTGCATGTGCTGTGCAGGTCCCTTACGGACCGTATACAGGACCATACGGTCTGTATACTAATGCCAGCAACCAGAAATGTGAAAACCAGCTGTGGTTTTGCTTCCTTCTCACAATTCTTGATTCTATGGGCTGAATTAGGGACACCCATGGTTTTCTAAAACAATGGGCATACTTGTAGGGCTGAGATTTGATCACGGTTTACGAGAAACGATCCTAACGGTTCTCAAAAACCTATAAATACCTCACCCCACTTCCCTCATAACCCACACTTGATCCTTGAATTCTCTAAGTTGGAGACTTTGCTCTTCATACCTAAGAATATAGGATCAAACCTCCTTGCTTGGACCCTTTGTAAGTGTCCTTTCGTACTTAGTTTAATTATTTAGCGGTTATAACCGGAAAGTCAAGTGTTTCGATAAACGCTTTGACTCTTAAGCGGTTGAGCCATTGTTCGCAACGAACATGGCTACGTGACCGTAATTAGGTAGGTGTTAAACCCTCAAAAGGGCACCTCCTAATTACCACGTTTACTTAGTTTAATTGTCGGGTCAAATAAAAGTCAAACGGGTTAGTTTTAAATAAATTACATGGCTATTATATAAAAGTCATAAAATCAGTTTTCTCACTTTAATAACTTAAATATTAGTTGAACATGCCTAAGCATGATTCAACCCGACAATTCTAAGTATAGGCTCGGTCCGGAACCGAAAGTCGCAAAAGGTTGACTTTTGCTTTGACTTTCAGTTCTAACCCGATTTAGATTAATTTAGATATGCCTTAGGATTCCATTAGGACCGTATTATAAGTTAGTATAACCCTCAAAGGTTATACAACTTGGTTCCATAGAAATCATAGTTCATGCATGTTTCCGTTAAATGCCTAAATGTTGACCGTTATGCCCTTTTGACTTTAAAACGACATTTTTTGAAAAATTGAGAGGATAGAAACCTTCACTACTGAGTTGTAAACTTGTCCCTAAAATTTGACATCAGTTTGAGGTCTAGATTAGGAGTTATGCTCATTAGCGTAAATGAAAAGCTTTTTATTAATTAAACGGCGTAATTAGCATATAGCCTATCTAAACCCAATTTTTAATATCAGACTTTTTACCCACTGATATAATATATTATTTTGGGATTTTTGGAGATTTTTAATTATTTTTAGGCTGAGCATAACTTAGAGTTCTAAGCTTGATTCGGTAATTCCCGGTTTTGCCCTTTTGGCTTATAAATTGAGTTTTACAAAACATTTTGACCCCAAACCTTTTTCTACTGATCTAATATGATAAATAAATTATTTTGAGCCTTCTGGAATAATAAAAATATCAGCTTTCCTTTGAAAACCCGGAAATGGCTCCAAATCGTATCCTCTTTTGGAAACTAACCGGTCTAAGCGTAGGCTTAATTAAAGACCCGTTAGGATTCTAATAGGTTATTAAAAACCTTCGTTCCAGATTTAGGAGCCCGGTAAAAGCTATCTGTACTAGCTTGGTGGTATACGGCTGGGATAAATTGTATAAATTTGCTCAGGTAAATACTTTTAACTTATTTTCCCTTATACGGGCTTGGGGTACGGTATATAAAATAACGCTTGGTCGGGCAATTGACCCTAACTCATTAGTAGTTGGGTATTATCAATGTGACCCGTTTAAAAATAGGTTTTGTTTGTGTGACAACCCTCACCAAATCAGGTATCCGTACGACTTAATTAATGATTAATTACTGCTTAATTACTGTGCTTGCTTGACAATATGGATAAACTGCTACCTGAATACTGATACGTGTACATACTTGCATCATACCTTCTTTGCTGTCACTCTATTATTACATGCTGAACTCTAGTGACAACCTTGATGCACCAAAAGCACAGTAGCACTATGAACGGATAAACCATCAAACATGCTGATATAACCAGCATCAGGCAGATACTGCCTCTAAGGCCTGTATGAGCCCAAGATAGTTTACTACACTAGTAGAGAGTGTAGGGATATAAGGGTTGTAGAACTGCGTCACTAGGTGATAATTATAGTGACCGGATGTGCCTAAAACGTACTTTAAGTACAAAATTCAGCACTTTAATTAAAAATTCAGCATTAAGCTAACTAATAAAGTGCCAAACATGAGAAAAACATTACTAGACACTTTCCAAAGTGTCGGGAATAAGTTGTGTCACTAAAAATAATATTAACGACACTTTAAAGCTTAGTTAAGCACTTTAACGGATCACTATCCAACCGAACAACCGGACTTTACCCGGAACATAAAAATATTGCCATTTACATTGTTTTTCTTTTTCTGAGCCAGTTAGGGTCGCCGAATACCCTAACACCCGCTATAACGCATAACATCCTAGTAAATGGATTAATCTCCTAATCACCTAACTAATGGCTAACTATCTAGTTGAAATGGAACCGGATAACCCCCCCCCCCCCCAACCGAGTTCGGTCATTGTGTGACCACCCTTTGTACTTTGATGATTATTTAAATCATCCATGTCTAATATCTAGTAGACACTAAACCCTTTGGTTAAACTTGAAGAACTTTGCGTATAAGTACAAGCTTAAAAACAACATAACCTTCACTCACCACTTAACCACAAATTCACTCTCTCTCCCTCTCCTTGAGTCACGGCCGAGAACACCCACACCCACAACCATCCACTTTTCGATCTTGATCAAGCCATTCCATACACATACAAGGGTTAAGGATCTCATACAAGGAAGCTTGGTGCATTCGGATTGTGAAGGACCTCACCCAATTGCTTTTATCCACTCGATTTCCGACTAGTTTCTTCCCTAGCCTCGAGCTAGTAGTAAGTGACTCTAAACGCCCTCTTGATCTATTCTAAAGTGGTTAAAACGAACTATGTCGGTTAAAATCTACGAACTTACAAGATGACATGTTAAAAGTTTACAAAAGAGTTAAATGATTTGGATAAAAGCTATGAAGTTGTGTAAAACTTGTGGGACTTGTTTTATTGTGATTATTTAGGCTTGATCTATACTAGTAGTAGCTAGGATCGTCAGTTAACCCGGTTAGGTCATGTCCATAAAACATGACATAGAATATGTTAAGGTGTGAAAAGGGTTAAATGATGAAACTCTACTACACATCAAACATGAACTTGTGTAAAATCAAATTTTCTTATGAAATAGTGTTCTAAACTAGTAGATCTACGGATCTACAAGTGGTATTTTCAAAGAACCAAGCGTCAAAAGAAAACATATTATTTAAAACCGGATCTTTCATGAACAAGAGTGATTTTTGTAAACACACAAGTGTGTAAACACTTGTGTAACACAAAGTTTTGACAAAAGAACTATTTTTGTAAATGTTGGCAAGAAGTTGTAAAGATGTAACTTCTTTAAAAACGAGACTTTCGAGAAACCGGATTGATTTATACAAAGATCCACTAAAATAATGGAAAGATTACTACATATTTTGGATAAACCACAAGTTCATGTATTTTTGCGATTTATAACTATTTTGACTAGTTTGGTGGTTTGAATATTGTTTGATTAATGTTGGGAACATTGTTGATTTGAATTTTAAAAGAAAATGATACGCTTGAAAGCGTGGCCACCTCCAGTTACAGGGGAAACTCTAGCGAAATATTTTTCACTACAAGTATTATAAATATATTTCTAACTTGTTTTCAAAAATATAAATTTCCCTACGATTTTAATTACAAAATTTCTAAGTGTCGGAGGTGGGATTTTCACAAAATAAAACTTGATAAATATATATTTGATATATATATATTTTTCATAACAACACTTATGAGGTTTTTATGATTATTTTGTGAACTATACAAATATTATTTTTAGGGTAAAAATAATATTACCAAGTGTTAACGATTCCAAAATAATACGAACGCCTTCACAATAAATAATAAGTTACAACGGTATAATTATTACCACCCGAACAGTTCAATGTAACTTACGTATTTTCAGAAAATATTAATGAACGCGTATTTTGTCAAGGATATTATTTTGGAAAATTCTATGTAATAAAATATAATATTTTTGGGAAAAATATTTATATTTTGGAGTTAGAATTAAAATATATTTTAAGTGAGACTTAATAATATATTTCGAATTTTACGAACGCACATGTATTAAAAGCCCCCATCCTTGGGAAGGAATATATTTAACAAATAATTACAAAGTGTAATTACGAAATAGTTGTCTAACTATTTCCCAAAGACATTAAACCGTAAGCTAAGGCACGACCGTCCTTCTAATAGAAGTTAGTACGTGTAGGTCGTCATTCAGCAGATTGATCAGGAGTTTTCTTGATAGAGACGCACCACTGTGAGTTCATGTCCCCCTTTTCTCTTAACTGTTTTCAGTTTTCTAAACTGCGAGGGTGAAATACATGTTACAATGTTTACGGATACTTTTATACATGGTATGGTTAGCGTAAGGAGGGTTACTACTTAGATCATGTGAGTGGGTAGGCGGAAACTTGAGGCCATTAATCCTCATTGTAGGACCGAGGGACAGTAGCGGTAGATCTATCTGGGTGTAGCGAGCCCAGCCCCAGGCCCTGCATAACGGACCTCGGGGTGACTTTGTGCCCAACGCATAAATCCGCTAGGTTTGAGTCTTCCTACTTGCACTTCACACATATCAATGGCCTTGCAAACCATTGGTGATCTCTTTATCCTTATTTGCTACATACCAGGATTTTTATACATACAAAGGTTTTTATTACTCACTTACACATGAACTCGCTCAACATTATTGTTGATTTTTCCAACTTGCATGTATTTCAGGGAATTAAAGATCTGGCGCGGTATGTTACGTTTTCCCGCTGCATAGGAGTTACGAGGTCATCCGGGTTTAGGGGATGTGACTTTTTCCTGGACGAGTCACAGTCCTTAAACTGCGTTTATATCATGTTGATGTTTGTGTCTGTTGAACAATGTTTTTATGTTATCAGGTTGTAGTTACCATTGCATGAGTCAACGCCTTAAAACAATGTTATGTTACTTATGTTTTAAAACTTAAATGGATGATCTTGCATGGTTTTTACTTCATATAGCTTTGTTATGATTAAGCTATGGTATTAAGAAGTCACACCAAAATTAACCACGCTTCCGCAAAGCCAGGGTGTGACAGCTTGGTATCAGAGCTCTGATCATAGCGAACTAGGATTCCTTCTCGAGTCTAGACTATGATCACTAGGGCTCTCACGAAAACATTTTTACACTGCATACCACTTAAGCCCAGATCCAAAACGTTTTTACAAACAAATGTTGATCACATTTTATTTATTATTTATAGGCTCAGTCTGGGAGGCCGAGGCTCGGTCTGGGAGGCCGAGGCTCGGTCTGGGAGACCGAGGTAGTTGTCTAGTGGGACTAGGGAGTCAATCTGGGAGGCTGGGAGAATTGGCTAGTGGGACTAGGAAGAGCAGTCTGGGAGGCTGGGAGAATTGGCTAGTGGGACTAGGAAGAGCAGTCTGGGAGGCTAGTGGGACTAGGAAAATCAGTCTGGGAGGCTGGGAGGCTAGTGGGACTAGGAGAACTATTTGATTTCTTAATTGGTGACTAATGTGTTATCTGATTGTATGATTGATTATTTGTGCATACTTGTGTTTGTGTTACAGACACCATGGATTCATCAGGCACTGGTGAGTCGGACACTACGGGCCCTATGCCCATCATATCAGACGACCGAGTATCCTCAGAGCATGAGATACACACTTCAGATGTTACCAGCACGGATGAGGATGACTTCCAGCCCTTTGCGTTACCTGATGCTGTCGACGAGCCCGCTGATTGCCCTTTTGCTGGGGACTTACCGCTCGTGGAGATCCCTGCCCCCATACCTTTGGCCGCTTATCCTGCTCTTGACATACTTCTCGACGCTGGCATTGATGACGACGTTGATTTGTTTGATGACGAGCCCCTGGAGGATGATGTTGAGGGCGAGGCCCTTCTAGCTGACGGTGGTCTTTTGTTGCTCGCAGATGCTCCAGCTGAGGAGTCACCTGCTAACTCACCCGACCCAGACTCTTTCGAGTCTGTGGCCTCTGCACAATCACACACTCAGGGTGCGCAACACTTTTCTCACGGCTCAGATCCTGATAGAGCATCATCTGCTGCCCCTGCCCCGAGCTTCACCTTTGAGCACGACCTTGATGAGGATTCCGACCCTGTCTTTCCACCAGGATTTGACCCTGACCAGGACATAGAGTTTATACCCCTGGATCAGCCTATGGAGGACCCGGTTGACCCAGTTGACCTTGCTGACCCTGCGTTTGCTGACCACGCAGATTTTGAGATAGCGTTCGATGACCCTGAGCCTGCCATGGCCCCCGAGCCGGTAGCTGCTCCTGACCCTGTGTTTGAGCATGACCCTATTCATGCTGGCATACCCATTGTTGACCCTGTGATTGCCGATCTACCCGTTGATGATCACCCTGTTGGTTCTCCACTTCTGGAGGGCGATCATGTTGTTGCTGCAGCTCAGGCTGATGCCCCTCTCATCGCTGATGCACCTGTTGACCCTATTGTTGCTCCCCTACCTGATCTTGTTCCCCTGGAGCCCGATCATGCACTATTCGCGACCCATATTGATCCCCGTTATGCTCACACCCAGAATGGGTGGATTGATGCTGATGATGAGCTCCCACCTTTTCCCCCACATACCACCGATGCACGTCACATGGATTTCCCTTCTTCGTTCGCTCAGTTCACACCTCCAGCTCGACCTGGAGAGGGTTCCTCGGCTTATCCCTTTGGACATGTGACGACATCTGTTCCAGTTGTACCACAGTTTTCTACTGCTATTCCCCCTGTTCCACCATTCTCTGTGCCACCTTTCGATCCAGCCAGTGAGCCATTTCTCTGGACGTCACCGCCTATTATGCCGCCATCTGACCCCTACCATCCTTTCCATATGGGGTATTCTATTGAGGACGTTCTGATGTCGTTTGTTGTCCAGCAGGAGGCACTCACACGGTTTATACAGGAGCTCGAGAGAGCTCAGCCACCGCCGTGCCAGTGTCAGGGTCAGACTCACCCTGCTTCTTCGCAGCCCTCTCGACCGTTGCCACCGGACTCTGCTGCACGCCGTTTGGCACTGGAGCAGCAGATGGCTTCCTGGATGCATTCCCAGAGAGCCATGGAGGAGGACTGGCTCCATTTGCGTCGTTTGTTTTATTCCCATTTCCCCTTCCTCCACCGCCATCAGTGTAGAGCTCTTTAGTACAGCATGGGTGGACGTTGGTGAGAAGACGGCGATTGCTCTGACCGCACAGCTTTTTGGAGACTGCACACTGGTTCTGACTTTTATTTGATCATGTATATGGGATGTATTGACACTGATTTGATATTCTTTTGGACTGGGGTGATGTAGCCCTTAGTCGATGATGATGTATGACACTATTATGTACTTGTACACTTTACCATGTGGTCTCGATTTATGGCAATGCAATCGCAGTATTCTCATCATATGTGATGTTTTGATTGATTATTTATGTTTTACGACATGGGATGTTGTGTGATTGATATAATTGAAACATGGGATGTTATGTGATTGGTGTGTTCATAACATGAGATGTTATGTACTATTACTATCATTATATACGTACGCATTACTATGTCCTGACCCACGTGAACTCATCGTTTAGAAGATGCCGCCGAGACGTCAAACGCCAATGCCTACCAATGAGGCAGAGCTTCAGCAAGTCATCGCTGCTGCCATCGCACAGTACGCCGCCTCTCAAGGAGGGACTAGTGGAAGTAATTCTGGCAATACTGGCAACAACAATCCACCTTATGGTAATACTAAGTCATTAAGACATACCATGACCTAATTGGATATCTCTAGCAAAGATGCTAATGCCATTCGTATGTTGTAACGTATGTGCAGGGTGCACCTACAAGCAGTTTCTAGACTGCAAGCCTGTCAACTTTGATGGCACCGGAGGTGCTGTCGCTTTTGTTCGTTGGGCCTAGAAGACGGACTTAGTTCTTCGCATGAGCAAGTGTGCTCCAGACCAGCAAGTTACCTACATTTCCGGGCTATTCTTGGACGGAGCCCTGTCATGGTGGAATTTGCAAGTGCAGACTCTTGGAGAAGCTGCAGCCTACGCAATGACATGGACCGAGCTGAAAGAGCTTATGCGTAGAAAGTATTGCTCTCGCGCTGAAATTCAAAGGTTGGAAACTGAATTTTGGCATTTGAAGATGGAAGGTCCGAAAATCGCAGAGTATGTTCAGAGGTTTCATGACTTATCGCATGTGGTACCTTATATGGTCACACCAGAATTCAAGCGGATTGAGCGCTTCATTTGGGGTTTAGCTCCTCAAATCATAAGTATGGTAACTTCTTCAAAGCCTGCAACAATTACTGAGGCAATTGATCTGAGCGTGGCTCTCACTGAGGAGGCTATCCGCCTAAACAAGTTCGACGATGTCGAGACAAAGAAGAAGGAGACTCACGTCGAGTCATCCGGAGGTAACAAATGAAAGTTCTCGAACTTCAAGCAGGGCACTAGTGGGGTTGTTAAGAAAGGAGAGTCAAGCGCGCCAGCTCAGGTTACAGCCGGTAGTGGAAAGAAAGGAAAGGGATATATGGGCACCCAGCCCAAGTGCAACACCTGCCAACGTCACCACTCAGGACGGTGTGGTTTGAAAGTTTGTGAAGCATGTGGGAAAACGGGCCACTCGAAGGACTCATGTTGGGCCACTGTTGGCCGGGGAGGCCAAGGAGGATTTGGAAACAGAAACAATAACCGGGGTAGGAATGGAAATCGCCCACAAGGAAATAATGGAGGAAACGGGAATCGTGGCAACAACACAAATCAAGTTGGTAATGCGAACCGAAACAACAATAATCAAGCTGGGAATGGAGGTGGAAACGGGCAAAGACCTGGATGCTTTAACTGTGGTGATGTTGGGCACTATAAGAGGAACTGCCCAGAATTGAACCAAGCCCGTGGAAGAGTCTTCAATATCGAAGCAAGGGAAGCGCGCCAGGATCCCAATGTTGTTACTGGTACGTTCCCTGTAAACCAACGCTATGCATCCGTTTTATTTGATACTGGTGCCGATTATAGCTTCGTATCGTTAGAGTTTAAGAATATGCTTGGGTTAGCCGCTAGTAAGTTAGATATTCCCTACTCGATCGAATTGGCATATGGAAAGTTGGTAGAAGCCAATGAAGTTGTCAGAGGTTGTGTAATCGAATTGGGAGAGCGTGAGTTTGCTTTGGATCTGCTACCAGTCCAGCTGGGAAGCTTCGACGTGGTGGTAGGAATGGATTGGTTATCGAATAACAAGGCAGAAATTGTTTGTCATGAAAAGGTCATTCGTATCCCAACCGAAGATGGTAAAACAATTGTGGTTCATGGAGAGAAGCGTGATACGCCTTTGAGAATTATCAGCTGCCTGAAAGCGCGAAAGTGTTTGCAAAAGGGATGTGCTGCCTTCCTGGCACACATTGAAGACAAGAAAGCTGCTGAGCCGAAAATCGAAGACATCCATGTCGTGAGGGAATATCCAGAAGTCTTCCCAGAAGACTTGCCTGGATTGCCACCTCAGAGGCAAGTAGAGTTTCGCATCGATTTAGTTCCAGGCGCCGCGCCTGTGGCTAAGGCACCATATCGACTTGCCCCATCTGAGATGCAAGAACTGTCGACACAACTTCAGGAGTTGTTAGACAAGGGTTTCATCCGACCAAGCTTCTCGCCTTGGGGAGCTCTGGTCCTGTTTGTCAAGAAGAAGGACGGTAGTTTTCGAATGTGTATCGACTACCGGGAGTTGAATAAGCTAATGATCAAGAATAGGTATCCTCTGCCAAGGATTGATGATCTGTTTGATCAGCTGCAAGGTTCAAGCTTTTACTCGAAGATCGATTTGCGATCTGGATACCATCAGTTAAGGATACAAGAGGAAAGTATCCCTAAGACAGCCTTCAGAACTCGTTATGGACATTACGAGTTCCTAGTTATGCGGTTTGGGTTGACAAACACACCTGCAGTTTTCATGGAACTAATGAACAGAGTTTGCAAGCCGTATTTGGATAAGTTCGTGATTGTGTTTATTGATGACATTTTGATTTATTCAAAGACAAAGGCTGAGCACGAACAACATCTAAGAGCTATTTTGGAGTTGCTGAAAAAGGAACAGTTATATGCCAAATTCTCTAAGTGCGAGTTTTGGCTACGTGAAGTCCAATTCCTTGGACATGTGGTAAATGGGGATGGAATCCACGTGGATCCCACCAAGTTCGAAGCGATCAAGAATTGGGAGACGCCAAAGACGCCAACCGAGATTCGTCAATTCTTGGGTTTGGCTGGCTACTACCGAAGGTTCATTGAGGATTTTTCAAAAATCGCTCAACCATTGACACTCGTCACCCAAAAAGATAAGAAGTTTGATTGGGGAATCAAATAGGAAGAAGCGTTCCAGCTATTGAATGATAAGCTCTGCAACGCGTCGATCTTAGCACTACCGGAAGGTACAAATGCTTTCGTGGTATACTGTGATGCCTCACGTCAAGGTTTGGGTTGCGTGTTGATGCAACGCCAAAAAGTTATAGCTTACGCATCACGCCAACTGAAGGTACACGAAAAGAATTGTACCACACATGACTTGGAACTTGGCGCAGTGGTATTTGCTTTAAAGATCTGGAGACACTACCTATATGGTACGAAGTGTACGATCTTCACATATCATAAGAGCCTACAACACATATTCAACCAGAAGGAGTTGAATATGAGACAAAGACGTTGGGTTGAGTTGTTGAATGACTACGACTGTGAGATAAAGTATCATCCAGGGAAGGCGAATGTGGTCGCCAATGCTCTAAGTCGAAAAGAAAGGATCAAGCCCATAAGGGTTAGGGCTTTGGAGATGATTATTCAAACCGATCTTTCCTTGCGCATTCGTGCCGCGCAGAAAGAAGCTCTTAAGGAAAGAAACCTTGAAGAAGAATATCTCCGTGGGATGGAGAAGCAATTGGTGCCAAACGAGGAAGGAACGTTATGTTTTGAGAAAAGGATTTGGGTTCCTCTGTTTGGTGGGTTGAGGAAAGTTATTTTTGATGAAGCTCACAAGTCACGGTACTCTATCCATCCAGGAGCGGGTAAGATGTACCAAGATCTTAAGGATTATTATTGGTGGCCTAGGATGAAAGGCGATGTTGCTGTTTATGTGAGCAAGTGTTTAACGTGTGCTAAGGTTAAAGCTGAATACCAGAAGCCTTCGTGACTTCTGCAACAACCAGAAATTCCTAAGTGGAAATGGGAACAAATCTCCATGGATTTTATTACAAAGTTGCGAAGAACGCCAAGATGTCATGACACTATTTGGGTAATAGTGGATCGATTAACGAAGTCAGCGCACTTCCTACCTATCAAGGAGAAGGATAATACGAGTAAGTTGGCTGAAATTTACATGAGAGAAATCGTTACACGCCATGGAGTACCTCTCTCAATCATCTAGGATAGAGACGGAAGGTTCGTATCAAGGATTTGGTGTGACAACCCGTACTCCAGAACTATGTTACTTGAACGAATACATGATATGTTTTGTGTTACATGGTTGTGTGAGTGATTAAATGTTACATGTTACGTGATTTAATGTGATTGCATATGTTACTACTTGAACGATTAGTGAAACATTTATAAGAACCTACTCGGTCCATATGGTTGGACTCGAGACCATGAGAAAACCCATGTGGGGGTTTCGGCCCACTTCCCTTCACACGCATATATACACACATTACCTCTAGGGTTTTAGTTTTACACAACTTAGCAATCAAGAACACACAAACTCTCCCTCTCTTCTTCGCAAACCGAAGGCAGCCAAGGACTTTCCCCCATCGGAGATCATTGTCCACGGATCAATCCTACTCTCCTTTCAATCGGTTAGTGGTTTGTGTTTTCTTGGTTGAATGATGTATGTTGTATGCTTTCGGATTGATTGGTTGTGATGATATTATGTGATAACTAGGGTTCTTGCTGTGATTATTAATGAAGGTTCTTGATGTCATAATATTCATACAATTCGGTTTGCATGATGTTAATCGGACACTATGTTCCTGTTATTGTTTTGATGCGTATATGATTAATCGGTCCAAGTATATGTTAGCCGGCTAGGTTGCATGCTAGTTCAATAATATGATTCATGTTTCGGTTTAGGTCTGTTTGATGATCTGATTACGTGTTCTGGAGGCTGTCATGAATATGTTAATGATGCTAATTTGAAGATGCTATGAAACTGTTATTTTCGGTATTTGATCTGTTTCCGAAACTGCTGAATATGTTTGCTGAAATCACGGATTAGTTGTTATTGTTATTTAAGGAATTCAGGAAAAGCTGTTACACGCATGGTTGCGACTCAGATTGCGAGTCGGGAACCCACAGTCTCGACTCGAGACCACAACGACATCAGCCGCAATCATGGTTGCGAGTCCCGTTGCGACTCGTAACCGGACCATGATGAACCGAGACCAGCCATTGCGACTCGCAACCTACTGTTGCGACTCGTAATCTCCTGATGTGACTCGTAACCCGGTTGCGACTCGAGATCCCCGTTGCGACTCGAGACCGGCTATTACACATACACTGTTTTGGGCCTACTTTGCCACGGGCCCAATCGTACGACTGTTATGCTATTGGACTGCTTACCTGTTGGGCCGACATGCTAGTTGGGTGAATACTATTGGGCCGGGTTATGGTTGGGACGAATACTTAGATTGTTTATCGATACGTGTACGTGTCTACCATGAATCCTTGTATGCTTGCAACGTGGTAACTTATGTGATACATACGTGCGATACTTGAACCGAACCTGACTTACATAATAAACCATGATAGGACGTGGTTGATCATTTACTTGCTACCTGTACTCTTTGTGTATCTGCCGAGCAATCCAAGGTGAGTTCACACAGCCAAGGCATGGGGTTCCCAGGGTGGGAATGGGATTGAATAAACTATACGTACATACTTAGTTAACAGAACATAATGATATGAGTCCTCAGGGTGAGGGTGGTGAATGATAAGATACGGCTAGACTAGTATACCAATTGAACTGATCTTCGCATACACGCCAGGGGTTGGCCGCGATATTATGACTGATCTTCGCACACATGTCTTGGATAGGCCGCGAACTATATACTAAAACTTCGCACACATGCCAGGGTGGCCGCGATACAAATATACATAGTCTAGAATACTTGGGAACTTTCCCCAATCTTCGCATACATGCCGAAATAGCCCGCGATACGAATCAATACTATACATGAACAATGAACGAACTAATACGATGCATGACTAGATAAACAAACGCAATGTTTGCTATACTACTCCATTACTGAACTTATTTTCTGTGAACTCGCTCAACTAGTTTGTTGATTATTTGCTGCATGCCTTGCAGGACCTTAGGTACATTATGGAGCTTGCACAGGGAGGAGCAGGTCGTTGTGGGCAAAGGATCTTGAATGATGTTTCAACACTTATGTTAAATCAAACATACTATTGTTTGGATTACTTAAATGCTTCCGCTATACTTAATTATATTACATGTTCAATATGATTGGTGGTTAGGATCCTGGTCATGTCACGCCTCCAAGCGGTGATACTCCGCGTGTGGATTTTGGGGGTGTGACAGATTGGTATCAGAGCCATTGGTTATAGGGAACTAGGTTTTAATGTGGGAAAACGTTTTTATTAAAACCAGACTATAACCAGAACAGTGCTCTCAACGATCCACAACGACGCTTCGCTCCACGTGCAAGACTCGACATCTTAGGTAATAAGGTTTATGTTTATTGCCTGTTTGCTAGAACTGCTTAGAACTTTGCTCGCATTACGTTTAGATACACATGCTTTGATTACATGAGAACACCTATATGCCCATACTTTTCTGTCATCGCCCTACTCGCGAGCCACTCTTATTTACATTACTTTTACTATGAAGATCATGTCTGGACGAATCAACATGACTCAAGCCCAGCTAGAGGCTCTCGTTCAAGCTCAAGTTGCTGCGGCAGTTGCAGCAGCTCAAGCAGGTCAACACGCGCAGCAGCCTGTCTGCACTTTCAAGAATTTCATGGACTGTCGTCCAAACTCTTTCAGCGGCACAGAAGGAGCGGTTGGACTCCTCCACTGGTTCGAGAAGCTAGAATCAGTATTCGAGATGTGCGAGTGCCCTGAGGCTCGCAAGGTCAAGTTTGCCACCGGCACCTTGGAGGGAATAGCACTAACTTGGTGGAACGCCCAAGTTCAAATCTTAGGGTTGGCAGCTGCTAACGCCACCCCATGGAACGATTTTAAGGAACTCATCAAGAGGGAGTATTGCACGCGTGAAGACATTCACAAGCTGGAAGACGAGCTGTATAATCTGAAAATGATTGGGTCAGAGATCGAAGCGTATACGAAACGGTCAAACGAGCTGGCAGTTCTGTGTCCTACTATGGTGGACCCTCCATACAAGCGCATTGAGTTGTATCTCAAGGGTTTGGCGCCAGAGATTCAGAGCCACGTGACGTCGGCTAACCTCGAAAACATCCAGGAAATCCAACGCCTCGCTCATCGCATCACCGACCAGGCAGTGGATCAGAATAAACTGCCTAAGCGTGTCAACGCTACTGCTACAGTCACTTCAGCTGCTACTACTGCTACACCCAGCGACAACAAACGGAAATGGGATGGGGATTCCGAACAGTCTCAAGCACAGCAGCGCAGGACGAATGACTACCAGAATCCGAGTCAGCAATCATCTGGCAGTCAGGAGCAGGGTGGATACAGGGGAGTACACCCACTATGTAACAAGTGTAACAAGCACCACAGTGGAAGGTGTCGCAAGGAACGTTGCCAGAGATGTTTCAAGATAGGACACGAAGCCAAAGATTGCAGGAGCTCACGACCTGCAAACCAGAATCAGCAACTTCCACCACCAGCTCCTCAGAACCCACAGCAGCAGCAGCCACAACGTGGAAATCGGGGATGTTTCCAGTGTGGGGCAGAAGGTCATTACAAGCGCGATTGCCCACAGTTGAACCAGAATCAGAACAACAACAATAACCAGGGCAATGGGAACAACAACAACAATAATGGCAACGAGGCAAGGGGTCGAGCTTTCATGCTAGGACAAGGAGACGCTGTTTGAACTTATAACTCGTTTTGGGATTTCCTTTATTATGTCTCTGTTACTCAAACAAAGTTTGGTTTGAACATGAATCGTACTGGGTTTTATGGACTATTTTAATTACTATACTTTATGTTTGATATGATGGATGGTTTGATATTATTTGAACACTCCTGCCGTATTTAAGGACCTTATGAACAGGGTGTGCAAACCCTACATAGACAAGTTCGTCATAGTATTCGTGAAGTTCACTTCTTAGGCCGCGTAGTGAACAGGGATGGGATCCATGTCGATCCATCCAAGGTAGACTCAACCAGAAACTGGCCTGCACCACGAGCTACAGACGGTTTACCAAGGATTTCTCGAAGATTGCTCAGCCACTTATGTTACTGACACAGAAGGGTGTCACCTATTGCTGGGAGAGCCCCAGGAGACTGCTTTTCAGCGCGACAAGGTTATCGCTTTCGCCTCTCGTCAACCCAAGATTCACGAACACAACTACACAACGTACGATTTAGAGCTGGGAGCTGATGTGTTCGCGCTTAAGATATGGCGACACTACCTGTACGGTACCAGGTGCACGATTTACACCGATCACAGGAGTCTCGAGCATATTCTTGAGCAGAAGGATTTGAACATGCGTCAACGACGATGGGTTGAACTACTTAGCGACTACGAATGCGCCATCAAGTACCATTCAGGCAAGGCCAAGGTTGTGGCGGACGCCCTCAGTCGGAAGGACACTCTACCTCAGCGCGTGCGAGCGCTACAGCTTACGATCCAGACTAGCCTGCCAGCACAGATACGAACTGCTCAGATAGAAGCACGGAAGCCCGAAAACGTCAAGGCTGAATGCCTTACGCGGCTCACGACAACGATTAGGACAGAAGGCAGACGGCGCCTACTATGTAACGGGGCGTATTTAGGTCCCACTTTATGGCGGCCTACGCGAACTTGTGATGGATGAAGCTCACAAGCCTTACCACTCAGTACATCCAGGGTCGGATAGAACGTACTAAGACATCAGCACTACTTATTGGTGGCCTAGTAGGAAGGCCCACATTGCTACATACGTCGGAAAATGCTTGACCTGAGTGAGAGTCAAGGTTGAATACCAGAAACTAACAGGGCCTACTTCAGCAGCTTAAGATACCTCAGTGGAAATGGGAAGAAATTTCCATGGATTTCGTTACAGGCCTACCTCGATCCCAGCATGGGAACGATACCATATGGGTGATCGTGGATCGACTCACCAAGTCTGCACACTTCCTACCGATTAAGGAAACGGACAAGTTCTCCACTCTCGCAGACATCTATCTTAAAGAAGTTGTTTTGAGGCACGGGGTGCCCACGTCCATCATTGCGGATCGCGATGCACGATTCACGTCAGAACTTTGGCAAGCAATGCACAAACCATCCGACTCACGATTAAACATGAGCGCAGTAGCATACAAGCCGCACCATTCGAGGCATTGTACGGGCGTAGATGCCGGTCACCTCTCTGTTGGGTAGAGGTGGGGGATAGTCAGATCACGGGTCCAGAGATTGTAATGGACGCCACAGAAAAGATTGCACAGATACGACAACGCACGGCGGCAGCACGCGACCGTCAGAAAGCCTACGCGGGCAAGCGTAGAAAGCCATTGGAATTTCAGGTCGGGGACCATTCGAGATCATAGAACGTACAGGCAGGGTAGCCTATAGATTGAACCTATCAGCTGAACTCGGGGCAGTTCACAATGTCTTTCATGTATCGAACTACCGACGAGCGGTTACAGTTCGTCGAGGAACCAGTAGAAATCACGGACCGGGAGGTGAAGGTCCTCAAACACAAGAAAATCCCTCTTGCTCGAGTTCGTTGGAACTCCAAACGTGGCCCAGAGTACACCTGGGAACGCGAAGACAGGATGACAGAAAAGTACCCCCAGTTATTCGAAACCAATGCTACCACTACTGAGGCTGAAGCTACTACTTCGGAATTTCGGGACGAAATTTCCAGATCAACGGGGGGAGGATGTGACACCCCAGGAAAAACCAGTGAACGATTAAACTTACCTAGCTTCCTCAGTGAGTGCATACCAAATTTCGGGACGAAATTTCCAATTAGTTGGGGATAATGTGACAACCCGTACTCCAGAACTATGTTACTTGAACGAATACATGATATGTTTTGTGTTACACGGTTGTGTGAGTGATTAAATGTTACATGTTACGTGATTTAATGTGATTGCATATGTTACTACTTGAACGATTAGTGAAACATTTATAAGAACCTACTCGGTCCATATGGTTGGACTCGAGACCATGAGAAAACCCATGTGGGGGTTTCGGCCCACTTCCCTTCACACGCATATATACACACATTACCTCTAGGGTTTTAGTTTTACACAACTTAGCAATCAAGAACACACAAACTCTCCCTCTCTTCTTCGCAAACCGAAGGCAGCCAAGGACTTTCCCCCATCGGAGATCATTGTCCACGGATCAATCCTACTCTCCTTTCAATCGGTTAGTGGTTTGTGTTTTCTTGGTTGAATGATGTATGTTGTATGCTTTCGGATTGATTGGTTGTGATGATATTATGTGATAACTAGGGTTCTTGCTGTGATTATTAATGAAGGTTCTTGATGTCATAATATTCATACAATTCGGTTTGCATGATGTTAATCGGACACTATGTTCCTGTTATTGTTTTGATGCGTATATGATTAATCGGTCCAAGTATATGTTAGCCGGCTAGGTTGCATGCTAGTTCAATAATATGATTCATGTTTCGGTTTAGGTCTGTTTGATGATCTGATTACGTGTTCTGGAGGCTGTCATGAATATGTTAATGATGCTAATTTGAAGATGCTATGAAACTGTTATTTTCGGTATTTGATCTGTTTCCGAAACTGCTGAATATGTTTGCTGAAATCACGGATTAGTTGTTATTGTTATTTAAGGAATTCAGGAAAAGCTGTTACACGCATGGTTGCGACTCAGATTGCGAGTCGGGAACCCACAGTCTCGACTCGAGACCACAACGACATCAGCCGCAATCATGGTTGCGAGTCCCGTTGCGACTCGTAACCGGACCATGATGAACCGAGACCAGCCATTGCGACTCGCAACCTACTGTTGCGACTCGTAATCTCCTGATGTGACTCGTAACCCGGTTGCGACTCGAGATCCCCGTTGCGACTCGAGACCGGCTATTACACATACACTGTTTTGGGCCTACTTTGCCACGGGCCCAATCGTACGACTGTTATGCTATTGGACTGCTTACCTGTTGGGCCGACATGCTAGTTGGGTGAATACTATTGGGCCGGGTTATGGTTGGGACGAATACTTAGATTGTTTATCGATACGTGTACGTGTCTACCATGAATCCTTGTATGCTTGCAACGTGGTAACTTATGTGATACATACGTGCGATACTTGAACCGAACCTGACTTACATAATAAACCATGATAGGACGTGGTTGATCATTTACTTGCTACCTGTACTCTTTGTGTATCTGCCGAGCAATCCAAGGTGAGTTCACACAGCCAAGGCATGGGGTTCCCAGGGTGGGAATGGGATTGAATAAACTATACGTACATACTTAGTTAACAGAACATAATGATATGAGTCCTCAGGGTGAGGGTGGTGAATGATAAGATACGGCTAGACTAGTATACCAATTGAACTGATCTTCGCATACACGCCAGGGGTTGGCCGCGATATTATGACTGATCTTCGCACACATGTCTTGGATAGGCCGCGAACTATATACTAAAACTTCGCACACATGCCAGGGTGGCCGCGATACAAATATACATAGTCTAGAATACTTGGGAACTTTCCCCAATCTTCGCATACATGCCGAAATAGCCCGCGATACGAATCAATACTATACATGAACAATGAACGAACTAATACGATGCATGACTAGATAAACAAACGCAATGTTTGCTATACTACTCCATTACTGAACTTATTTTCTGTGAACTCGCTCAACTAGTTTGTTGATTATTTGCTGCATGCCTTGCAGGACCTTAGGTACATTATGGAGCTTGCACAGGGAGGAGCAGGTCGTTGTGGGCAAAGGATCTTGAATGATGTTTCAACACTTATGTTAAATCAAACATACTATTGTTTGGATTACTTAAATGCTTCCGCTATACTTAATTATATTACATGTTCAATATGATTGGTGGTTAGGATCCTGGTCATGTCACGCCTCCAAGCGGTGATACTCCGCGTGTGGATTTTGGGGGTGTGACATTTGGCAATCCTTCCAAGAAGCTTTTGGCTCACAATTGAATCTGAGCACTGCATTTCACCCACAGACCGATGGACAAAGCGAGCGAACGATACAGACTTTGGAAGATATGCTGAGAGCATGTGTTATAGATTTGGGCAGTAGCTGGGATAAGCATTTGCCATTGGTCGAATTTTCATACAACAACAGCTACCACACCAGTATTGGTGCCGCGCCATTTGAAGCCCTATATGGCCGGAGGTGCAGATCACCGCTTTGTTGGTCTGATGCAGGTGATAGACAATTGGTTGGTCCTGATATGGTCCAGGAAACCACATATAAGATTGCACAGATCCGAGATCGCATCAAGGCGGCTCGTGATCGACAAAAGTGTTATGCGGACCGAAGAAGGAAACCTCTAGAATTTGAGGTAGGTGATATGGTTTTGTTGAAAGTATCACCCTGGAAGGGTGTGGCACGCTTCGGAAAGCGTGGAAAGTTGAATCCGCGGTATATTGGTCCGTTCAGAATTTTGGAAAGAATTGGGCTAGTAGCATACAAGCTGGACTTACCTGCTGAACTAAATGGTGTTCACGATACATTTCATGTATCAAATTTGAAGAAAAGTCCAACTCAAGATACCGTTGTCATTCCCACCGACGAGATTCATGTCGATGACACGCTCCATTTTGTTGAAGAACCTGTTGAGGTTACGGATTGGAAAGTGAACAAAACGCGCCGGAGCAGTGTCAAGCTCGTCAAGGTTCGATGGAATGCAAGGCATGGTCCTGAATACACCTGGGAGCGTGAGGACCGGATGAAAGAGAAGTACCCCCACTTATTTCCCAAGAACCCTGCATCTAGAAGCAGAACTTAAAATTTCGGGACGAAATTTTTCTAACGGGGGGAGAATGTGACAACCCTCACTAAATCAGGTATCCGTACGACTTAATTAATGATTAATTACTGCTTAATTACTGTGCTTGCTTGACAATATGGATAAACTGCTACTTGAATATTGATACATGTACATACTTGTATCATACCTTCTTTGCTGTCACTCTATTATTACATGCTGAACTCTAGTGACAACCTTGATGCACCAAAAGCACAGTAGCACTATGAACGGATAACCTATGAAACATGCTGATATAACCAGCATCAGGCAGACACTGCCTCTAAGGCCTGTATGAGCCCAAGATAGTTTACTACACTAGTAGAGAGTGTAGGGATATAAGGGTTGTAGAACTGCGTCACTAGGTGGTAATTATAGTGACCAGATGTGCCTAAAACGTACTTTAAGTTCAAAATTCAGCACTTTACTTAAAAATTCAGCATTAAGCTAACTAATAAAGTGCCAAAACATGAGAAAAACATTAGTAGACACTTTCCAAAGTGTCAGGAATAAGTTGTGTCACTAAAAATAATATTAACGACACTTTAAAGCTTAGTTAAGCACTTTAACGGATCACTATCCAACCGAACAACCGGACTTTACCCGGAACATAAAAATATTGCCATTTACATTGTTTTTCTTTTTCTGAGCCAGTTAGGGTCCCCGAATACCCTAACACCCGCTATAACGCATAATATCCTAGTAACTGGATTAATCTCCTAATCACCTAACTAATGGCTAACTATCTAGTTGAAATGGAACCGGATAACCCCCCCCCCAACCGAGTTCGGTCACTGTGTGACCACCCTTTGTACTTTGATGATTATTTAAATCATCCATGTCTAATATCTAGTAGACACTAAACCCTTTGGTTAAACTTGAAGAACTTTGCGTATAAGTACAAGCTTAAAAACAACATAACCTTCACTCACCACTTAACCACAAAATCACTCTCTCTCCCTCTCCTTGAGTCACGGCCGAGAACACCCACACCCACAACCATCCACTTTTCGATCTTGATCAAGCCATTCCATACACATACAAGGGTTAAGGATCTCATACAAGGAAGCTTGGTGCATTCGGATTGTGAAGGACCTCACCCCATTGCTTTTATCCACGCGATTTCCGACTAGTTTCTTCCCTAGCCTCGAGCTAGTAGTAAGTGACTCTAAACGCCCTCTTGATCTATTCTAAAGTGGTTAAAACGAATTATGTCGGTTAAAATCCATGAACTTACAAGATGACATGTTAAAAGTTTACGAAAGAGTTAAATGATTTGGATAAAAGCTATGAAGTTGTGTAAAACTTGTGGGACTTGTTTTATTGTGATTATTTAGTCTTGATCTTATACTAGTAGTAGCTCGGATCGTCAGTTAACCCGGTTAGGTCATGTCCATAAAACATGACATAGAATATGTTAAGGTGTGAAAAGGGTTAAATGATGAAACTCTACTACACATCAAACATGAACTTGTGTAAAATCAAATTTTCTTATGAAATAGTGTTCTAAACTAGTAGATCTACGGATCTACAAGTGGTATTTTCAAAGAACCAAGCGTCAAATGAAAACATATTATTTAAAACCGGATCTTTCATGAACAAGAGTGATTTTTGTAAACACACAAGTGTGTAAACACTTGTGTAACACAAAGTTTTGACAAAAGAACTATTTTTGTAAATGTTGGCAAGAAGTTGTAAAGATGTAACTTCTTTAAAAACGAGACTTTCGAGAAACCGGATTGATTTATACAAAGATCCACTAAAATAATGGAAAGATTACTACATATTTTGGATAAACCACAAGTTCATGTATTTTTGCGATTTATAACTATTTTGACTAGTTTGGTGGTTTGAATATTGTTTGATTAATGTTGGGAACATTGTTGATTTGAATTTTAAAAGAAAATGATACGCTTGAAAGCGTGGCCACCTCCAGTTACAGGGGAAACTCTGGCGAAATTTTTCCAAAAACATAAAACTTGGAAATATTTTCACTACAAGTATTATAAATATATTTCTAACTTGTTTTCAAAAATATAAATTTCGCCACGATTTTAATTACAAAATTTCTAAGTGTCGGAGGTGGGATTTTCACAAAATAAAACTTGATAAATATATATTTGATATATATATATTTTTCATAACAACACTTATGAGGTTTTTATGATTATTTTGTGAACTATACAAATATTATTTATAGGGTAAAAATAATATTACCAAGTGTTAACGATCCAAAATAATACGAACGTCTTCATAATAAATAATAAGTTACAACGGTATAATTATTACCACCCGAACAGTTCAATGTAACTTACGTATTTTCAGAAAATATTAATGAACGCGTATTTTGTCAAGGATATTATTTTGGAAAATTATATGTAATAAAATATAATATTTTTGGGAAAAATATTTATATTTTGGAGTTAGAATTAAAATATATTTTAAGTGAGACTTAATAATATATTTCGAATTTTACGAACGCACATGTCTTAAAAGCCCCCATCCTTGGGAAGGAATATATTTACCAAATAATTACAAAGTGTAATTACGAAATAGTTGTCTAACTATTTCCCAAAGACATTAAACCTTAAGCTAAGGCACGGCCGTCCGTCTAATAGAAGTTAGTACGTGTAGCTCGTCATTCAGCAGATTGATCAGGAGTTTTCTTGATAGAGACGCACCACTGTGAGTTCATGTCCCCCTTTTCTCTTAACTGTTTTCAGTTTTCTAAACTGCGGGGGTGAAATACATGTTACAATGTTTACGGATACTTTTATACATGGTATGGTTAGCGTAAGGAGGGTTACTACTTAGATCATGTGAGTGGGTAGGCGGAAACTTGAGGCCATTAATCCTCATTGTAGGACCGAGGGACAGTAGCGGTAGATCTATCTGGGTGTAGCGAGCCCAGCCCCAGGCCCAGCATAACGGACCTCGGGGTGACTTTGTGCCCAACGCATAAATCCGCTAGGTTTGAGTCTTCCTACTTGCACTTCACACATATCAATGGCCTTGCAAACCATTGGTGATCTCTTTTTCCTTATTTGCTACATACCAGGATTTTTATACATACAAAGGTTTTTATTACTCACTTACACATGAACTCGCTCAACATTATTGTTGATTTTTCCAACTTACATGTATTTCAGGGAATTAAAGATTTGGCACGGTATGTTACGTTTTCCCGCTGCATAGGAGTTACGAGGTCATCCGGGTTTAGGGGATGTGACTTTTTCCTGGACGAGTCACAGTCCTTAAACTGCGTTTATATCATGTTGATGTTTGTGTCTGTTAAACAATGTTTTTATGTTATCAGGTTGTAGTTACCGTTGCATGAGTCAACGCCTTAAAACAATGTTATGTTACTTATGTTTTAAAACTTAAATGGATGATCTTGCATGGGTTTTACTTCATATAGCTTTGTTATGATTAAGCTATGGTATTAAGAAGTCACACCAAAATTAACCACGCTTCCGCAAAGACAGGGTGTGACAGTTTATTTTACGCCTTTGGGAGTTTAATGACCATGTCCGGGATATCCTTGGCATCATTCACGAAATGGCCACGACCTTGACACGCGGGTGTAGGCGTACACCCGACAATGTGTCCATATTATTAAGGTATAACCGTTGGTTTCCCGCCACGGATTTATACTATGTGGTGTGTCTATTAATCTTAAACCCGGCACGAACCGGGCGACTAAACGCATAACAAACATGTAATTCTTTTACAAGTTTAAATTTGATTAATTATCCCAAGTTATAAAAAGTTTTGTGCCATGTGCATTCAAATCAATTTTTAAAAGATTTTCAAAATGAGTCAGTTAAAATGTATTTACCAGTGAAAACTGACGTATTTTCCCAAAAAGACTAAGTGCAGGTACTACACGTAATTGGCTGGTTTCTCCTAGCATCATATAGAAGTCTCGCAAGCTTAGATGCCTGAAGTCTGTTGAACAATGTTTCATTTTATTTTCGATCCGCCTGTGGATCCTTTACTTTCCGTTGTAATACTTTGATATTACTTTATATCGGATTGTAATATATTCATCTTTTGCTTCCGCTGTGCATTTAAATTGTGTTGTTTGACTATGATGATATCAACTACGTCACGATACTCCCCACCGGTAATACGTGAAAATATCGGGGTGTGACACAAAAGCAGGCTGTCGCGTGGCGCGACAGATGGGCCATCAGGCCATCGTGTGGCGCGAGGGTGGGGTGCAGAACTTTTAGATTTGTCACTTTCAGTCCCTGCACACAATAACTTGCGTATTTGACGTATTTAACCTCCGTTAAGCCATTTTCAAGGCTCTACAAAGACGTCAAAGTATAAGGGATTTGAATACGCTTGGAAATATCACGGATGTCGGCTCGTTTGGTCGTACGTTCGCGTTATTCGGTTAATTACGACGAAACTCGAACGAACGCGAAAACGATCTAAATTAAGCGACGAATGGTATTTTTGCATTCCTATCAATAAAATATTTTAGTGACTACAAAAATTTTTGGATGTTCGGATGTGGTCAGAACGTAAGATATGCGCGTAAATGCAAACTTACGCCGTTTTTGCCGCTTTTAGTCCCTTTGATCAAATAAGCGCATTTTCGCATAACGAACCACTTAAAGCTTATTTCTAAGCTATGTTAAGGTTATTTTGCCATACCAAACCCTTCAAAACTTATTTCTAAGTTATGTAAAGGTTATTTAAGGTATTTTAAGCTTATGTTGGTGTTCCGTAATGTTTGTCGTGTTAAACTGATTACGTTTACGCATCAGTTTGCGTATAACTTTCTAGAAAGCGATATAAAGTTTAAAATCGAACAAAACCCAAAACGTGCAAAATATCAAACATAAATAAACAAATATTGGGATCAAATCACATTGTTTTATTGATATTGAATTATCCAGAGTTTGTTCAATGATTATACAAGCACAGATGGCACAGTCTCCCCTACTTTAGGAAATTTCATCCCGAAATTTATTTAGAGGGAACTTGTGAGAATAGATGTGGATATTTTGCCTTCATTTGATCTTCACGTTCCCAAGTAAATTCTGGGCCACGTTTAGATTCCCAGCGAACTTTAACATTGGTATGCGCTTGCGTTTGAGCCTTTTGACTTCACGGTCCATGATTTCCACATGTTTCTTAATGAAGTGCATCGTGTCATCAACACGAATTTCATCAAGTGGTATGTGGAGGTTCTCATCAGCTAAACACTTTTTGAGATTGGACACGTGGAAGGTTGGATGAACGTTTCCAAGTTCAGGAGGTAGCTCTAGTCTGTAGGCTACTTTTCTGATTCTTTCAACGATCTTGAATGGTCCAACATATCGTGGTGCAAGTTTTCCTTTCTTTCCAAATCTAATCACACCTTTCCAAGGGGATACCTTGAGTAGGACGTGATCACCGACTTGAAATTCTAAGGGCTTGCGTCGTCGATCCGCGTAACTCTTTTGACGGCTTCTAGTTGTCTGTAGGTTATCGCGAATCTTTTTGACTTTGTCTATAGTCTCTAGAATGAGTTCAGGTCCAGTAAGCTAAGCTTCACCTATCTCATTCCAGCAGACCGGAGAACGACATTTTCGACCGTATAAAGCCTCGAAAAGAGCCATGTTGATGCTAGAGTGATAACTATTGTTGTAGGAGAATTCGGTCAACGGTAGATGCGAATCCCAACTACCACCAAAATCGATCACACAAGCTCTAAGCATATCCTCCAGTGTCTGGACTGTTCTTTCAGATTGACCATCTGTTTGCGGATGATAAGCTGTGCTCAAATTAAGTTGGGTTTCCATGGCAGATTGCATGGTTCTCCAAAAGTGAGACGAGAATCGAGCATCTCTGTCAGATATAATGTTCAAAGGAACACCATGTTAGGATACAATCTCATCCACATATATTTTAGCATGTTTGGCAGCAGATAGATCCTCACGGATCGGCAAGAAATGTGCTGACTTTGTAAGACGATCAACAACTACCCAAATGGCGTCATATCCTCTTTTAGTTCGTGGCAGCTTGGTAATGAGATCCATAGCAATATTTTCCCATTTCCATACCGGTATCTCTGGTTGCTCCAATAATCCAGAGGGATGTTGGTGTTCTTCCTTAACCTTGAGACAGGTAAGGCATTTGGAAACATATAAGGCAATGTCTTTCTTCATACCCGACCACCAGTACTAGGTTCGAAGATCCTTATACATTTTGCCTGCACCAGGATGAATAGAATAACGAGACTTATGAGCTTCATCCATTAACAGAGTGCGAAGATTGTCTTGACTTGGGACCCACAAACGGCCCATGAAATAATATAACCCAAAGTCCTTCAGTTCAAGATCAGGCTTAATATGATATGGTAACTCCTTGCCTATCAAGTCTTGTGTGACACAAGTATGTTGAGCCTGAGAAATGCGGGTTTGAATATCAGATCGAACCTAAACACAGTGAAGCTTAACACGCTCTTTACGACTCAATGCGTCAGCCACGACATTCGCCTTACCAGGATCGTAGCGAATTTCGCAATCGTAGTCGTTTAGGAGTTCAACCCAACGTCGTTGCCTCATGTTTAGTTCTTTCTGATTGAAAATGTGCTGGAGACTTTTGTGTTCAGTAAACACTACACATTTTGTACCGTAAAGGTAGTGTCTCCAGATTTTGAGAGCAAAAACTACTGCACCTTACTCAAGATCATGAGTCGTGTAATTCTTTTCGTGTACCTTTAACTGTCTTGATGCGTAGGCTATGACTTTGTTTCTTTGCATGAGAACGCAGCCAAGGCCTAAATTGGATGCATCACAATATACGACAAAGTCGTCGTTACCTTTAGGTAAAGTTAAGATAGGTGCATCACAGAGTTTCTGTTTCAAGGTCTGAAAAGATTCTTCCTGTTTGGATCCCCACTCAAAAGGTTTGTTCTTCTGAGTTAAAGCAGTGAGAGGAACCGCAATCTTGGAGAAGTTTTTAATGAAACGGTGGTAATAACCCGCGAGACCAAGAAATGATCGAACCTCGGTAGGAGTAGTAGGTGTATCCCAATCATTAATCGCACCGATTTTGGCGGGATCTACATGAATACCTTGTTCGTTAACAATGTGCCCCAAAAATTGGACTTCCTTAAGCCAAAATTCACACTTGGAGAATTTGGCGAAAAGTTGTTCTTTCTTTTGGAGCTCCATTGTAAGATGGAGATGTTGTTCATGATCGGCTCGTGTCTTAGAATAGATCAGAATATCATCAATTAATACAATGATGAACTTGTCCAAATAAGGCTTACAGACCCTATTCATCGAGTCCATGAAAACAGCAGGAGCATTAGCTAAACTGAAGGGCATAACAGTAAACTCATAATGACCGTATCTCATGCGAAAAGATTTTTTGGGAATATCTTCTTCAAGCACTCGAAGTTGATGATACCTGTTGGTCCCCTGCTGGCGGCCCTGTTAGAACGGTGCATCTTTCTTCGCTCGTTTAGACGGGTGTTTGTGAAGTATATAAATATTCAAAAGAGTAAAAAATATAGACAATGAGAGTGATGTATCTTCAATAATTAATTCTTATTAATTAAAGAAGAAAGGGTCGATCCGAGAATAAACTCGAATCTAAATGTCACCCCCTGGGCCAAACCAGGGGGTAAATTCTCATGAAAACTCTATAATAAATATTACAATACAAAAGCACACATAATTCCTTCGTAGGAATTATGTATATATAGAGAATTTCATAAGCCTATCTCAGATGTGATTGGTTGATGGAAGTTGGAATGTGTGCCCAGAGCCTTATCTTTCTTTTGTCACCAACTTGCTTCTTTCTTTTTTGTTGAAGCTATCCACATATTAATATTTTCCTTTTCTTTTATGTGAAAGCTTTTCACATTCTGAGATAATATATTTTTTAATGAATGCTTCTTTAAAAGGAAAAGATTCCTTTTCACCAGAATTCCTTTTTACCTTTTTCTCATAGGAAAAGATTTCTTTTTATGGAAAAGGATTCCTTTTCACTTTTCTGGTGAATGTTTTTCCAAAAGGAAATTCCTTTTCTCTTCTTTTTTTTATTGAAGCCTTTTTCATAGAAAGTATATTATGTGTTAATAAGATTTATTATCTTATTAACACAATTCTTTGACTTTGTATCTTGTATACTCCATAATGTTCCGCTAACATTTTGAAGTCTTGTAACCTTGTCGAGATCTTTAATCAAAGAATTAGAAGCTTGATATTTTTCTTTCTCGGTCTTCATATTTAGCGCTTCTGGGACGGTTCGTCGGTCGCTTCGTGTTGACGGAATTAATTCTAAGTACCTTAAACTATTTTTAACAACAAATACAATAAAGTTGCCTAACAATACCCAGAACATAGATCAATCTTTGAAAAGCAAGTAGCACCCTGTAGCTGATCAAAGAGATCATCAATGCGAGGTAGGGGATATCGATTCTTGATGGTAAGCTTGTTGAGCTCACGATAATCGATACACATCCTGAAAGATCCATCTTTCTTTTTCATAAACAGGACAGGAGCGCCCCAAGGTGAAAAGCTCGGATGAATGAATCCTTTGTCAGAAAGCTCCTGAAGCTGTTTAAATAACTCTTGCATCTCAGACGGTGCAAGATGATAAGGTGATCTAACAACAACATTTACACCTGGTATAAGATCGATACGAAACTCAACTTGGCGTACAGGGGGTAAACCAGGTAATTCTTCAGGAAATACGTAAGGATAATCCTGAACAACAGGGATATCTTGGATAGTCTTACCCTTGCCTTTCTCCTCTACGACATGTGCCAAGAAGGTGACATATTTCTTTCGTAGGTATTTTTGGGCTTGGGTACAAGACATAAGCTTAAGGCTACTAACGGGTTTCTCCCCACGAACTTTTAAGATCTCACCAGTCGAAAGCGGTATACGGACAATCTTCTCAAAACAAACCACCTCAGCATGGTATTTAGCTAACCAATCCATTCCTACTATTACATCGAAGCTCCCGAGTTGCATCGGTGTGAGGTCAATAGGAAAAAGATGGTTGTTAAGGTTCAACTAGCAATTTCGAAGGACAAAATCAAGTACAACGGGTTCACCACTATCTACTTCTACTGTCAAGGGCTTTCCTAGTTTTGTTCTAGTTATCGAAAGCAAAGGCTCAAAAGCTAAGGACACAAAACTCTTATCGGCACCTGAATCAAAAAGAACAGAAGCAGGTTGGTTGTTAACAAAGAACGTACCGTTCACCACTTCGTTGGCTGCACGTGCCTCATTTGCATTCAAATTAAAAGCTCGACCACGAGCCTGTGCTTGATTTGCATTTGCCAACTTCGGGCAATTGTTCCTGTAGTGGGTCAGATCCCCACAATTGTAACACGAACTAGGCGGGTAGTGAGGTCGTGCAGGCTGTTGGGCATGGTTTTGTGCAGGGTTTTGTGCTGCCTGATTTTGGTTAGGAGAAAAGCGGCAGGTATTTGCAAGATGACCGGTGTGACAACCCTCACCAAATCAGGTATCCGTACGACTTAATTAATATTTAATTAATGCTTCATTACTGTGCTTGATTGAAATTATGGATAAACTGCTACCTGAATACTGATACATGAACATACTTGCATCATCCTTATTTGCTGTCACTCCATTATTTACATACAGAGCTTTAGTGACAACCTTGATGCACAAAAGCACAGTAGCACAATGAACGGATAACCTATTAAACATGCTGATATAGTCAGCATCAGGCAGACACTGCCTCTAAGGCCTGTATGAGCCAGAGATAGTTTACTACACTAGTAGAGAGTGTAGGGATAAGAGGGTTGTAGAACTGCGTCACTAGGTGATAATTATAGTGACCGGATGTGCCTAAAACGTACTTTAAGTACAAAATTCAGCACTGTAAATCAAAATTCAGCATTTAGCTAACTAATAAAGTGCCAAAACATGAGAAAAATATTACTAGACACTTTCCAAAGTGTCGGGAATAAGTTGTGTCACTAAAAATAGTAATAACAACACTTTAAAGCTTGGTTAAACACTTTAACGGATCACTATCCAACCGAACAACCAGACTATACCCGGAACATAAAAATAATGCCATCAACACTGTTTTCCTTTTTTTGAGCCAGTTAGAGTCCCCGAATACCCTAAGACCCGCTATATTACATAAAACACTATATAACTAATTTTAGTTCCTAAACTAACTAACTAAAAAAACACTAACTTAATGGTTAAAATCAAACCATATAGCACACCCTCATTTCAACCGATCGGATGTTTCCCCCTAGGGAACACCCACCGCACTTAATATTTTATTTGAAGTTGTATAATATCTTGGCTACACATAAACCTTTGGATAATTAGAAAAGACGGTTATTAAATATGACCTAAGGGACTAAACTTTCTTTTACATCAACATCACAAACAAAAAAAAAATTCCACTCATCTCTTCCCTTCTTTGATACATTCGGCCGACCACCAAGCCCCACCCAACATCACTTTCATTTTTATCAAGGCTATTCTACATACACTCAAGGGTAAAGGATTGTATACGAGGAGACCCGGTGCTTGCGGATCGTCAAGGACCTCACCTCAACGCTTTTAACCACTCGTTTTTCGACTAGTTTCTTCCCTAGCCTCGAGCTAGTAGTAAGTGACTCTAAACGACTTCTTGATCTATTCTAAAGTGGTTAAAACGAACTTTGTCGGTTAAAAATCATGAACATACAAGATGACATGTTAAAAGTTTACAAAAATGTTAAGCATGTTGGATAAAAGCTATAGAATTGTGTAAAACTTGCAAGACTTGTTTTGTTGTGATTATTTAGTGTTGATCTATACTAGTAGTAGCTCGGATCATCATCTAACCCGGATAAGTCGTGTCCATGAAACATGACCTAGAGTGTGTTTAAGTATGAAAAGGGTTAAATGATGAACACTACTACTTACTAAGCATGAACTTGTGTAAAATCAATTTTTCTTATGAAATAGTGTTCTAAACTAGTAGATCTAGGGATCTACAAGTGGTATTTTCAAAGAACCAAGCGTCAAAAGAAATCATGTTTTCTAAAAACGGGTTTTACATGAACAAGAGTGATTTTTGTAAACACACAAGTGTGTAAACACTTGTGTAACACAAAGTTTTGACAAAAGAACTATTTTTGTAAATGTTGACAAGAAGTTGTAAAGATGTAACTTCTTTAAAAACGAGACTTTTGAGAAAACGAGTTGATTTATACAAAGATCCACCAAAAGTAATGAAAGTTACTACATATTTTGGACAAACCACAAGTTCATGTATTTTTGCGATTTATAACTATTTTGACTAGTTGATGGTTTGAATATTGTTTATTGTTGATTAATGTTGGGAATATTGTTGGTTTGAATTTTAAAAGAAAAAGATACGCTTAAAAGCGTGGCCATCTCCAGTTATAGGGGAAACTCTGGCGAAATTTTTCCAAAAACCTAACACTTGGAAATATTTTCACTACAAGTATTATAAATATATTTCTAACTTGTTTCCAAAAATATAAATTTCACCACGATTTTTATTTACAAAATTTCTAAGTGTCGGAGGTGGGATTTTCACAAAATAAAACCTGATAAAATATATATATATTTAGAAAATATATGTATTTTTCGTAGCAACACTTGTGAGATTTTTATGATTATTTTGTGAACTATACAAATATTATTTTTAGGGTAAAAATAATATTACCGAATGTTAACGACTCCAAAATAATACGAACGCCTTCACAATAAATATTAAGTTATAACGGTATTATTAATACCACCCGATCTTTAAAGGTAACTTACGCATTTTTGGAAAAATACTAGTGAACGCGTATTTTGACAAAGGTATTATTTTGGGAAAAATTATATGTAATAAAATATAATATTTTTCGGAAAAATATTTATATTTTGGAGAAAGGATTAAAATATATTTTAAGTGAGACTTAATAATATATTTCGAAGATTATACGAACGCACATGTATTAAAACCCCCATCCTTGGGAAGGAAAATATTTACTAAGTGTAAACACGAAATAGTTGTCTAACTATTTCCCCAAAAACGTAAACCTTAAGCTAAGGCACGACCGTCCGTCTAATAGAAGTTAGTACGTGTAGCTCGTCGCACAGCAGATTGATTAGGAGATTTTCTTGATAGAGACGCACCACTGTGAGTTCATGTCCCCCTTTTCTCTTAATCGTTTTCAGTTTTCTAAACTGCGGGGGTGAAATACATGTTACTATGATTACGAATACTTTTTACATGGTATGGTTAGCGTAAGGAGGGTTACTACTTAGATCATGTGAGTGGGTAGGCGCAACTTGAGGCCATTAATCCTCATTGTAGGACCGAGGGACAGTAGCGGTAGATCTATCTGGGTGTAGCGAGCCCAGCCCCAGGCCCAACATAACGGACCTCGGGGTGACTTTGTGCCCAACGCAAAATCCGCTAGGTTTGAGTCTTTCTACTTGCACTTCACACATATCAATGGCCTTGCAAACCATTAGTGATCTCTTTTTCTTTATTTGCTACATACCAGGATTTTTATACATACAAAGGTTTTATTACTCACTTACACATGAACTCGCTCAACATTATTGTTGATTTTTCCAACTTACATGTATTTCAGGGAACTAAAGATCTGGCGCGATATGTTACGTTTTCCCGCTGCATAAGAGTTACGAGGTCATCCAAGTTTAAGGGATGTGACTTTTTTACTGGACGAGTCACAGTCCTTAAACTGCTTTTATTTCATGTTGGTGTTTATGTCTTTCAAACAATGTTTTTATGTTATCAGGTTGTAGTTTCCGTTGCATGAGTCAACGTCTTAAGACAATGTTGTGTTACTTATGTTTTAAAACTTAATTCAATGGATGATCTTGCATGGTTTTATTTTCATATAGCTTGTTATGGTTAAGCTATGGTATTAAGAAGTCACACCAAATTAACCATGCTTCCGCAAAGCCAGGGTGTGATAGCTTGGTATCAGAGCTCTGATCATAGCGAACTAGGATTCCTTCTCGAGTCTAGACTATGATCACTAGGGCTCTCACGAAAACATTTTTACACTGCATACCACTTAAATCCAGATCCAAAACATTTTTACAAACAAATGTTGAGCACATTTTATTTATTATTTATAGGCTCAGTCTGGGAGGCTGAGGCTCGGTATGGGAGGCCGAGGCTCGGTCTGGGAGGCCGAGGCTCGGTCTGGGAGGCCGAGGCTCGGTTTGGGAGACCGAGGTAGTTGTCTAGTGGGACTAGGGAGTTAGTCTGAGAGGCTGGGAGAATTGGCTAGTGGGACTAGGAAGAGCAGTCTGGGAGGCTGGGAGGCTAGTGGGACTAGGAAGAGCAGTCTGGGAGGCTGGGAGGCTAGTGGGACTAGGAAGATCAGTCTGGGAGGCTGGGAGGCTAGTGGGACTAGGAGAACTATCTGATTGCTTAATTGGTGACTAATGTGTTTATCTGATTGTATGATTGATTATTTGTGCATATTTGTGTTTATGATACAGACACCATGGATTCATCTGGCACTGGTGAGTCGGACACTACGGGTCCTATGCCCATCGTATCAGACGACCGAGTATCATCGGAGCATGAGGTACACACTTCGGATGTTACCAACACAGATGAGGATGATTTTCAGCTCTTCGCGCTACCCGATGCTGTCGACGAGCCCGCTGATGGCCCTTTTGACGGGGATTTGCCGCTCGTGGAGATCCCTGCCCCTATACCTCTTGCTGCTTATCCTGCTCTTGATATACTCCTCGACGCCGATGCTGATGACGACGTCGATTTGTTTGATGACGAGCCCCTGGAGGATGATATTGAGGGCGAGGACCTTATAGCTGACGGTGGTCTTTTGCTGCTCGCAGATGCTCCTGCTGAGGAGTCACCTGCTCATTCACCCGTCCCAGACTCTTTCGAGTCTGTGGCCTCTGCACCATCACACACTCAGGGTGCGCAGCACTATTCTCATGCCTCAAATCCTGATAGGGCATCATCAGCTGCCCCTGCCCCGAGCTACGCCTTCGATCACGACCTTGATGAGGATTCCGACCCTGTCTTTCCACCTGGGTTTGATCCGGACCAGGAGATTGAGTTTATACCCCTGGATCAGCCTATGGAGGACCCGGTTGACCCAGTTGACCCCGTTGACCCTGCGTTTGCTGACCACGCAGATTTTGAGATGGCATTTGATGACCCAGAGCCTGCCATGGCCCCCGAGCCAGTAGCTGCTCCTGACCCTGTGTTTGAGCATGACCCCATTGATGCTGGCCTACCCATTGTTGACCCTGTGATTGCTGATCTACCCGTTGATGATCACCCTGTTGATGCTCCATTATTGGAGGGTGATCATGTTGTTGCTGCTGATCAGGCTGATGCCCCTCTCATCGCTGACGTACCCGTCGAGCCTATCATTGTCGCTCCTCTTCCCGATCATGTTCTTTTGGAGCCCGATCATGCGCTGTTCGCGACCCATATTGATTCCCGTTATGTGCACACCTAGAATGGGTGGATTGACGCTGATGATGAGCTCCCACCTTTTCCCCCACATACCACCGATGCACGTCACATGGATATCCCTTTTTCGTTCGCTCAGTACACACCTCCAGCTCGACCTGGAGAGGGTTCCTCGGCTCATCCCTTTGGACACGTGCCGACATCTGTTATACCACAGTTTTCTACTGCTATTTCCCCTGTTCCTCCATTTTCTGTGCCACATTTTACCCCAGCGAGTGAGCCATTCCTTTGGATGTCACCACCTATTATGCCGCCATCCGACCCCTACCATCCTTTCCATATGGGGTATTCTATTGAGGACGTTCTTATGTCGTTTGTTGTCCAGCAGGAGGCACTCACAAGGCGTATACAGGAGCTCGAGAGAGCCTAACCACCGCCATGCCAGTGTCAGGGTCAGACCCACCCTGCTTCTTCGTAGCCCCCTCGACCGTTGCCATCGGACTCTGCTGCACGCCTTTTGGAACTGGAGCAGCAGATGGCTTCCTGGTTACGTTCCCAGAGAGCCATGGAGGAGGACTGGCTTCATTTGCGTCGTTTGTTCTATTCCCATTTTCCCCCTCCTCCACCGCCATCAGTGTAGGGCTACTTAGTACAGCACGGGTGGACTTTGGTGAGAAGACGACGATTGCTCTGACCGCACAGCTTTTTGGAGACTGCATTCTGATCCTGACTTTTGTTGATATGTATATGGATTTATTGACACTGATTTGATATATTTTTGGACTGGGGTGATGTAGCCCTTAGCCGTTGATGTTGTATGTTACAGTTATGTACTTGTACACTTTACCATGTGGTCTCGATTTATGGCAATGCAATCGTAGTATTCTCATCATATATGATGTTTGATTGATTATTTATGTTTTATGACATGGGATGTTGTGTGATGGATATATTTATAACATGAGATGTTATGTACTATTACTATTATTATATATGTACGCTTTATTATGGCCTGACCCACGTGAACACATCGTTTAGAAGATGCCGCCGAGACGTCAAACGCCAATGCCTACCAATGAGGCAGAGCTTCAGCAAGTCATCGCTGCTGCCATCGCACAGTACGCCGCCTCTCAAGGAAGGACTAGTGGAAGTAATTCTGGCAATACTGGCAACAACAATCCACCTCATGGTAATACTAAGTCATTAAGACATACCATGATACAATTGGATATCTCTAGCAAGGATGCTAACGCCATTCATATGTTGTAACGTATGTGCAGGGTGCACTTACAAGCAGTTCCTAGACTGCAAACCTGTCAACTTTGATGGCACCGGAGGTGCTGTCGCTTTTGTTCGTTGGGCCGAGAAGACAGACTCAGTTCTCCGCATGAGCAAGTGTGCTCCAGACCAGCAAGTTACCTATATTTCGGGGCTATTCCTGGACAGAGCCCTGTCCTGGTGGAATTTACAAGTGCAGACACTTGGTGAAGCCGCAGCCTACGCATTGACATGGAACGAGCTGAAAGAGCTCATGCGCCGAAAGTATTGCTCTCGCGCTGAAATTCAAAAGCTGGAAACTGAGTTTTGGCATTTGAAGATGGAAGGTCCGAAAATCGCAGAGTATGTTCAGAGGTTTCACGACCTGTCACATGTGGTACCTTATATGGTCACTCTAGAATTCAAGCGGATTGAGCGCTTCATTTGGGGTTTAGCTCCTCAAATCATAAGTATGGTGACTTCTTCAAAACCGGCAACAATCACTGAGGCGATTGATCTGAGCGTGGCTCTCACTGAGGAGGCTATACGCCTAAACAAGTTTTCTGATGATGAGTCAAAGAAGAAGGAGACTCACGTCGAGTCATCCGGTGGTAACAAAAGAAAGTTCTCAAACTTCAAACAAGGCACTAGTGGGGTTGCTAAGAAAGGAGAATCAAGCACGCCAGCTCAAGCTACAGCTGGTACTGGAAGGAAATGAAAGGGATATATGGGTACCCATCCCAAGTGCAACACATGCCAGCGTCACCATTCTGGCCGATGTGGTTTAGAAATATGTGAAGCTTGTGGGAAAACTGGTCACTCGAAGGATTCCTGTTGGGCTACTGTTGGCCGGGGATGCCAAGGAGGATTTGGAAATAGAAACAATAATCGTGGTGGAAATGGAAATCTCCCACAAGGAAGCAAAGGAGGAAATGGGAATCGTGGCAAAAACGCAAATCAAGTTGGTACTGCTAATGCGAACCGTAATCAGAACAACAATCAAGCTGGAAATGGTGGAGGAAATGGGCAAAGACCAGGATGCTTTAACTGTGGTGATATTGGGCATTATAAGAGGAACTGCCTAGAATTGAACCAAGCCCGTGGAAGAGTCTTCAATATCGAAGCGAGGGAAGCGACATGATCCCAATGTCGTTACTGGTACGTTCCCCGTAAACCAACGCTATGCATCCGTTTTATTTGATACTGGTGCCGATTATAGCTTTGTATCGTTAGAGTTTAAGAATATGCTTGGGTTAGCCGCTAGTAAGTTAGATATCCCCACCTCAATCGAATTGGCTAATGGGAAGTTGGCAGATGCCAATGAAGTTGTCAGAGGTTGCGTAATCGAATTGGGAGAGCGTGAGTTTGCTTTGGATCTACTACCAGTCCAACTGGGGAGCTTCGACGTGGTGGTAGGAATGGATTGGTTATCAAGCAACAAGGCAGAAATTGTTTGTCACGAAAAGGTCGTTCGCATCCCAACCGAAGATGGTGAAACAATTGTGGTTCATGGAGAGAAGCGTGACACGCCTCTAAGAATTATCAGCTGCTTGAAAGCGCGAAAGTGTTTAAGGGATGTGCTGCCTTCCTGGCACACATTGTAGATAAGAAAGCTGTTGAGTCGAAAATCGAAGACATCCCTGTCGTGAGGGAATATCCAGAAGTCTTCCCAGAGGACTTGCCTGGATTGCCACCTCAGAGGCAAGTAGAGTTTCGCATCGATTTAGTTCCAGGCGCCGCGCCTGTGGCTAAGGCACCTTATCGACTTGCCCCATCTGAGATGCAAGAATTGTCGACACAACTTCAAGAGTTGTTAGACAAGGGATTTATCCGACCAAGCTTCTCGCCTTGGGGAGCTCCGGTCCTGTTTGTCAAGAAGAAGGACGGTAGTCTTCGAATGTGTATCGACTACCGGGAGTTGAATAAGTTGACGATTAAGAATGGATACCCTCTGCCAAGGATTGATGATCTGTTTGACCAACTGCAAGGTTCAAGCTTTTACTCAAAGATCGATCTTCGATCTGGATACCATCAGTTAAGGATACAAGAGGAAAGTATCCCTAAGACAGCCTTCAGGACTCGCTATGGACACTACGAGTTCCTAGTTATGCCGTTTGGGTTGACAAACGCGCCTGCTGTTTTCATGGATTTGATGAACAGAGTTTGCAAGCCGTACCTGGATAAGTTTGTGATTGTGTTTATCGACGACATTTTGATTTACTCAAAGACGAAGGCTGAGCACGAACAACATCTAAGAGCTATTTTGGAGTTGCTGAAGAAGGAGAAGTTATATGCCAAATTCTCTAAGTGCGAGTTTTGGCTACGTGAAGTCCAATTCCTTGGACATGTAGTAAATGGAGATGGAATTCATGTGGATCCAACCAAGATCGAAGCGATCAAGAATTGGGAGACCCCAAAGACGTCAACCGAGATTCGACAATTCTTGGGTTTGGCTGGCTACTATCGAAGGTTCATCGAGGATTTTTCGAAGATCGCTCAACCATTGACGCTCCTCACACAAAAAGATAAGAAGTTTGATTGGGGAATCAAATAGGAAGAAGCGTTTCAGTTATTAAAGGATAAGCTCTGCAATGCGCCAATCTTAGCACTACCGGAAGGTACAGATGATTTTGTGGTATATTGTGACGCTTCGCATCAAGGATTGGGTTGCGTGTTGATGCAACGCCAAAAAGTTATTGCTTACGCATCACGCCAATTGAAAGTGCATGAAAAGAACTATACCACACATGATTTGGAACTCGACGCAGTGATATTTGCATTAAAGATCTGGAGACACTACCTATATGGTACAAAGTGTACAATCTTCACAAATCATAAGAGCCTACAACACATATTCAACCAGAAGGAGTTGAATATGAGATAGAGACGATGGGTTGAGTTGTTGAACGATTACGACTGCGAGATAAAGTATCATCCAGGGAAGGCGAATGTGGTCGCCGACGCCCTAAGTCGAAAAGAAAGGATCAAGCCCATAAGGGTTAGGGCTTTGGAGATGATTATTCAGACAGACCTTTCTCTGCGCATTCGTGCCGTGCAGAAAGAAGCTCTTAAGGAAGGAAACCTTGAAGAAGAATATCTCCGTGGGATGGAGAAGCAATTAGTGCCAAACGAGGAAGGAACATTATGTTTCATGAAAAGGATTTGGGTTCCTTTGTTCGGTGATTTGAGAAAAGTTATTTTTGATGAGGCACACAAATCACGGTACTCTATCCATCCAGGAGCGGATAAGATGTACCAAGATCTTAAAGATTACTATTGGTAGCCTAGGATGAAAGGCGATGTTGCTGTTTATGTGAGCAAGTGTTTAACGTGCGCTAAAGTGAAAGCTGAATACCAGAAGCCTTCAGGACTTCTGCAACAACCTGAGATTCCCAAGTGGAAATGGGAACAAATCTCCATGGATTTTATTACGAAGTTGCCTAGAACGCCAAGAGGTCATGACACTATTTGGGTAATAGTGGACCGATTAACGAAGTCTGCGCACTTCTTACCTATCAGGGAGAAGGATAATACGAGCAAGTTGGCTGAAATTTACATGAGAGAAATTGTTACACGCCATGGAGTACCTCTCTCGATCATCTCTCATAGAGACGGAAGGTTCGTATCAAGAATATGGCAATCCTTCCAAGAAGCTTTTGGCTCATAATTGAATCTGAGCACTGCATTTCACCCACAGACCGACGGACAAAGCGAGCGGACGATACATGTCACACCCCCAAAATCCACCTGCGGAGTATCACCGCTTGGGAGCGTGACTGACCAGGATCAAGCCACCAATCATATAGAACAATATATATCGTAAAAGTAATTGCCATAAAACCAAACCAAATCCATATGAAAGGTGTTCCAAAACATAAGTAAGTTATCGTTGTTTCGCGGAAGCGTATAATTAAAACCCATCACAATAAAGTATCAAATGTCGTAAGTGTTTAACAAGACAATCACGATCCAAGCCCACAACGACCAGCTCCTCCCTGTGCAAGCTCCATGTATCTAACGACCTGCAAGGCATGTAACAGAGGATCAACAACTAGTTGAGCGAGTTCACAGAAAGTAAATGCGTAATAGTAAGTTCGTTTGTAACATGTGGCTCTACTGGGCCGATAGTACGTTCTATTGGTGGGGGCTTCCCATGTTGTATAACCACTAGACTATTCGTAACCATAAGTGTTCTTCACAACCAAGAACAGTAGTATGTACAAGCTTTACGTAGGTTTACGTAAGTATCCTTCACAACCGAGGATAGTAGTAAGTATAAATACACGTAGGTTTTACGTGAGTATCCTTCACAACCGAGGATAGTAGTAAGTATAAGTATACGTAGATTTTACGTAAGGGGTCCTACACAACCGAGGACAGTAAGAAGCATATGCATATGTGGGCTTTACCCATGTGTCCTACACAACCGAGGACAGTAAGTAGTATAAGCATACGTAGGTTTACGTATGTGTCCTGCACAACCGAGGACGCTGGTATGGTAGTCTAGTAACAGTGTATGTACAAATCTAGTCAATCTCATTCCTTCAATCCCATTCCCAAGCCCTTGAGAATCCCATTCCTTAGTAAGAGTGTGAACTCACCTTGGTTTGCTCGGTATGCTATGCTCTAGGGTTTAACAATTGTCTAAGTCCGTTACACAAGACCTAGGATATGTTGTACATGATACGATGTAAGTGTTTGCATCAACTTAGGGTTTACAAATCCTTGATATTCATGCAACTGTGTTTCGTGTGATTATTGTGTACATGCAATTATCACATAGGATGTTCACGCATGCAGGATCATGCAGTTGCCTTCATATTATACAATCACATAAGGAGTCATACAGTTATATGCAGCCATCACAGTAACATGTAGTAATGTACAGACATCATACAAAAAGTAGCATTCGATATCATGCATACAGTGGTGATGGACAATCATACAACATTCAATAACAACTTGGTTCTGATAACAAGTCAACATACTCGGACAAAGCATCCTTTACAAGGTCGGACAAGAGGAAGGGCTCCCCCTTCACAAACTCGGACTAACAAATAGGGGGGGGGGGGGTCACAAAGGTCGGACTTGGTGTTGGGGGTTAAAACTCGGACTAGTAGCTTGTGCTTATAAAAATTCGGACAAGAGTAAAGCATGTACAAAAAGTCGGACTTCACTATCCAATTACAAAACTTCGGACATGCCATAAGAAAACTCGGACTCATGCTTTTAACTTTCACAAAGTCGGACCAAGGCTTTAAAGCCCAAACTCGGACAAACAAGTAAAAAAACGGGGGGGGGGGGGCTTCCCACTTAAAAGTCGGACCACCCTTATTCTATTGCCAAACTCGGACACACACACATGAACAAGAAGCTCAGACTCCCTTCCCCATTAGCAAAACTCGGACACCCTTTACCCCTCTTAAATCTTCGGACAAGCTTATAGGTTAGGAAACTCGGACCTTTGATGGTTATGCAAAACTCAGACAAGATCTATTGTTACAAAAGAAACTCGGCCATGATGTACAATATCAAAACTCGGATCCAGCATAATGTTATAAAAACTCAGACTTTTATCATTCACAAACTAAGACAATCAATCATGCACAAAACTCAGACAACTAGCATTAGGGTTACGAAACTCTGACAGTAACAACACGTGAATTCCAATACAGAATCAAAAGAATCAAATCAGTTACGTTTCAGTTCTCTATGATCGTGCAACCCTAATTACATACTTGCATTCTGTCAAACAACAATTCAATTATCAATTCCATCATCCTAGCATGTCTTGTGTCTTAACATCAGACAATTGATCATACACTAATCAACATCATTTCTAATCATCAGAACTCAACAAAACCACAGAAGTATCATATGAAAGCTAGGGTTTTCATGAACACATAATCAAGAATCAAGAATTGATAATAATCAAGCAATCAATTAGGGTTTTCATGAACACATAATCAATAAACAATTACCTTGAATGATTCTAGAGAAATGAATCAAAAGTGATGAATGTCTTGTGCCAATGATTTGGTGATGATTGCCAGAGAATAGAATGTGAACTACGTGCTTTGGATTTTTGTGAGAATGATTAGTGAAAAAGGGATTAGGGTTAAGTATCTCTAAGATTTCACTAATTACCCTCTACCTCCCTAAGTATCATATTTTACACATGCACACCATCTCATAACAATTTCATTGTTTCACCACCAAGTTCATATATTTACCAAGTCTTTCACAATTAACAAACAACCATGCACAATCACACAATACGATTCATTGCATCAAAACGTATATAATTCCATAGCAATCAATTGTGCAAATAAACAGCTAAACAATACATGAACGTGCAATAAATGCGAAATAGAAATCTTGGAAATTCGAGTTGTCACATTATCCCCAACTTAAAAGAAATTTCGTCCCGAAATTTGGTACGCACTCACTGAGGAAGCTAGGTAAGCTGTATTGTTCACTGGTTTTCCTGGGGTGTCACATCATCCCCCCGTTGATTTGGAATTTCGTCCCGAAATTCCGCAGTAGTAGCTTCAGTCTCAGTAGTGGTTGCATTGGTTTCGAATAACTGGGGGTACTTTTCTTTCATCTGGTCTTCGCGTTCCCAGGTGTACTCTGGGCCACGTTTGGAGTTCCAACGAACTCGAACAAGAGAGATTCTCTTATTTTTGAGGACCTTAACATCCCGGTCCGTGATTTCAACTGTCTCCTCGACGAACTGCAACCGCTCGTCGATAGTGAGTTCCTTAAAAGGAACTATGAGGGTCTCATCTGACAGGCACTTCTTCAGATTCGACACGTGAAATACATTGTGAACTGCATCGAGTTCAGCTGGAAGGTTTAGCTTGTAGGCTACTTTGCCTATTTTCTCGATGATCTCGAACGGTCCGACATATCGCGGATTTAGTTTGCCCCGCTTGCCAAAACGAACCACACCCTTCCAGGGTGAGACTTTAAGTAAAACCCAGTCCCCGACCTGAAATTCCAAAGGCTTCCTACGCTTGTCCCCGTAGGCTTTCTGACGGTCGCGTGCTGCCGCCATGCGTTGCCGTATTTGTGCTATTCGTTCAGTAGCGTCAACTACCATTTCTGGACCTGTAATCTGACTATCCCCCTCCTCTGCCCAACAGAGAGGTGACCGGCATTTACGTCCATACAATGCCTCGAATGGAGCGGCTTGTATGCTGGTGTGGTAACTGTTATTGTACGAAAACTCCACTAAAGGGAGGTGCTTTTCCCAGATGTTGCCGAAATCGATAACACACGCCCGAAGCATGTCTTCTAGAGTTTGAATCGTGCGCTCAGACTGCCCATCCGTCTGAGGGTGATAAGCTGTACTCATGTCCAAACAAGAGCCAAACACTTTGTGCATCGCTTGCCAAAGTTCTGAGGTGAATCGCGCATCCGGATCCGAAATGATGGAGGTGGGCACCCCGTGCCTCGAAACAACTTCTTTAAGATAAACGTCTGCGAGAGTGGAGAACTTATCCGTTTCCTTTATAGCCAGGAAGTGTGCAGACATGGTGGGTCGATCCACGATCACCCATATGGTATCATTCCCACGTTGGGATCTGGGTAGGCCTGTAACAAAATCCATGGAAATTTCTTCCCATTTCCATTGCGGTATCTTGGGTTGCTGAAGTAGGCCCGCTGGTTTCTGATACTCCACTTTGACTTTTGCACAAGTCAAACACTTGCCGACGTAAGTAGCGATGTGGGCTTTCATGCTAGGCCACCAATATGTTGTTCTGATGTCGTGGTACATTTTATCCGAACCTGGATGTACCGAGTAGCGAGACTTATGAGCTTCATCCATCACAAGTTCGCGTAAACCGCCAAAAAGTGGGACCCAAATACGCCCCGTTACATAGTAGGCGCCGTCTTCCTTTTGTTCCATTCGTTGCCTTGAGCAGCTTAAGGCTTCAGCTTTGACGTTTTCGGGCTTTAATGCTTCCATCTGAGCAGTTCGTATCTGTGCAGGAAGACTGGACTGAATAGTGAGCTGCAAGGCTCGTACGCGTCTAGGTATAGTGTCTTTCCGACTGAGAGCGTCAGCCACAACATTGGCCTTGCCTGGATGGTACTTGATGGCGCATTCGTAATCGTTGAGTAACTCGACCCATCGTCGTTGACGCATGTTCAAATCCTTCTGCTTGAAGATATGCTCGAGACTCCTGTGATCGGTGTAAATTGTGCACTTGGTACCGTACAGGTAGTGTCGCCATATCTTGAGCGCGAAAACAACAGCTCCCAGCTCTAAATCGTGCGTCGTGTAGTTCCGTTCGTGAACCTTGTGTTGACGAGAAGCGTAAGCAATAACCTTATCCCGCTGCATCAATACACAACCAAGTCCCTGTATCGACGCGTCACAATAGACCACAAAATCATCCGTGCCCTCTGGCAATGAGAGAATAGGTGCGCTGCAAAGCCTATCCTTTAGGTACTGGAAAGCGGTTTCCTGGGAATCTCCCCAACGGTAGGTGACACCTTTCTGTGTCAGTAGCGTAAGCGACTGTGCGATCTTCGAAAAGTCTTTAATGAATCGTCTGTAATACCCCGCCAAACCCAAGAATTGGCGTATTTCCGTTGGGGTACGCGGTGCAGGCCGGTTCCTGATCGAATCTACCTTGGATGGATCGACATGAATCCCATCCCTGTTTACCACATGGCCTAAGAAGTGGACTTCACGAAGCCAGAAGTCGCATTTTGAAAACTTGGCGTACAATTGTTCCTTTCGAAGAAGTTCCAAGATAAGACGTAAATGCTGCTCGTGTTCCTCCTGACTCTTGGAGTAGATCAGAATGTCGTCAATGAAAACAATGATGAACTTGTCAAGATAGGGTTTGCACACCCTGTTCATAAGATCCATGAAAACTTCAGGCGCGTTCGTAAGTCCAAATGACATGACTAGGAACTCGTAGTGACCGTAGCGAGTTCTGAATGCTGTTTTGGAGACGTCCTCATCCCGGACTCTCAGCTGATGATACCCTGACCTTAGATCAATCTTGGAGTAGTAACTCGACCCTTGCAACTGGTCGAATAAGTCGTCAATGCGTGGAAGAGGATAACGGTTCTTCATTGGACCTTGTTCAGTTCGCGGTAGTCTATGCACATCCTGAAAGTGCCATCCTTCCTTTTTCACGAATAATACTGGAGCTCCCCAAGGCGAAGAGCTTGGACGAATAAAGCCCTTATCCAAGAGCTCTTGTAGCTGCTTTGACAGTTCTTCCAGTTCAGTTGGAGTGAAACGATACGGTGCGCGAGCTATAGGTGCTGTCCAGAACTATAGGAATGAGGTCGATAGGAAGCGTCTGACCAGCGAGGATAAGATTACAACCCTGAACTATGTGTGGCCTCTAGACTTTTACCATTAGCTAATACTACGACAGGTTTGGTGTTCAAGGTAGTTGGTGCACATTTTACATCTGACTAACTTTCAAGGACATATAATTGGTATCCACACCCGAATCAAACAAGACAGTAACATAAAAGTCGTCGAGAAGAAACTTACCCATTATTACGATGTGATCGTTCCTTGCGTCACCCTGACCAATCATGTACACGCTACCCCGGCGTCATGTTTTCCATTGCTTCCCCCAACGCTATCCCCGTTGTCGTCCCCGTTTCCATGGTCGTGGTTCTGAGTCTGGTCCTGGTTTAATTGAGGGCAATCGCGTTTAAAATGACCTCCAACCCCACACTGGAAACATCCCCCGTTCCCACGCTGTGGCTGCTGCTGTGTGTTCTGTGGAGCTGGTAGTTGCAGTTGCTGGTTCTGTGAAGGTTGAGGCGGTCGTTGTTGTTCTTGAGTTACAGGACGTGAGTTTCGACAATCCTTAGCTTCATGACCAATCTTGAGACATCTCTGACATCGTTCCTTGCGACACCGTCCACTGTGGTGTCTGTTGCACCTGTTACATAGTGGGTGAATTCCCCGATATCCACCCTGCACCTGGTTGCCTGAAGAGTGCTGACTGGGACTCTGATAACTGTCAGTCTTTCGCTGCTGAACCTGTGACTGAACTGAAGCTGATCCCTTGCTGGAATCCCCATCCCATTTTCTTTTGTTGTCACTGGGGGTAGCAGAAGTAGTGACAGTAGTAGTGGTAGCACTGATGCGTTTTGGCAGCTTGTTCTGATCCACTGCCTGATCAGTGAGACGATGAGCAAGACGAGTGACTTGTTGGATAGTACCAAGGTTAACTGTGGTCAAATGACTCTGAATTTCGGGCATCAGACCCTTGAGATACAGTTCGATGCGTTTGGTGGGAGGGTCTACCATAGTAGGACAAAATGTGGCTAATTCATTCAATCTCTTCGTATAAGCTTCAATTTCAGACCCCACCATCTGTAGGTTGAGGAACTCTACCTCTAGTTTATGGATGTCTTCTCGACTGCAAAACTCTTCTTTAATTAGGTCCTTGAACTCGTTCCAGGGAGTGGCATTAGCAGCCGCCAGTCCTAACATTTGAACCTGTGCTTCCCACCAAGTTAATGCAGCACCTTCGAGTGTTCCAGTAGCAAACTTTACTCTACGTGACTCAGGGCAATCATGCACCTCGAAGTCAGTTTCGAGCCTCTCGAACCAATGGAGGAGTCCAACCGCTCCCTCCGTGCCGCTGAAGGTACTTGGACGACAGTCCATGAAATTCTTGAACGTACACACAGGTTGCTGAACGTGTTGACCTAATCTGTAAGAACAGGATGGGGTTAAACATAAGAGTTGGTTAGGAACGTAGGATCTAAAGATCCTAGGATAAGTTACGACTGCAGGGTATACCTCCTGCGTTTGCAGCTGCAAGTGCCGCAGCAACTTGTTCATTAACGAAAGCCGTCAACTGGGCTTGTGTCATGTTAATTCGTCCGACCATTGATCTTCACATCAAAGGCAACATAAGTGAGGAAAGTTCGCGAATAGTGCGATGACAGAAGAGTGTAAGCACATAGATGTTCTCAAGCAATAACAAGTAGTGAGCAAAGTAATGTAAGCATACTACGAGAAAAGTTCTATGCAATTCTAGCATGTAGGCAATAAACATAAACCTTATTACCTAGGATGTTGAGTCTTGCACGTGGAGCGAAGCGTCGTTGTGGATCGTTGAGAGCACTCTTCTGGTTATAGTCTGGTTTTAATAAAAACATTTTTCCCATATTAAAACCAAGTTCTCTATAACCAATGGCTCTGATACCAATCTGTCACACCCCCAAAATCCACCTGCGGAGTATCACCGCTTGGGAGCGTGACTGACCAGGATCAAGCCACCAATCATATAGAACAATATATATCGTAAAAGTAATTGCCATAAAACCAAACCAAATCCATATGAAAGGTGTTCCAAAACATAAGTAAGTTATCGTTGTTTAGCGGAAGCGTATAATTAAAACCCATCACAATAAAGTATCAAATGTCGTAAGTGTTTAACAAGACAATCACGATCCAAGCCCACAACGACCAGCTCCTCCCTGTGCAAGCTCCATGTATCGAACGACCTGCAAGGCATGTAACAGAGGATCAACAACTAGTTGAGCGAGTTCACAGAAAGTAAATGCGTAATAGTAAGTTCGTTTGTAACATGTGGCTCTACTGGGCCGATAGTACGTTCTATTGGTGGGGGCTTCCCATGTTGTATAACCACTAGACTATTCGTAACCATAAGTGTTCTTCACAACCGAGAACAGTAGTACGTACAAGCTTTACGTAGGTTTTACGTGAGTATCCTTCACAACCGAGGATAGTAGTAAGTATAAATACACGTAGGTTTTACGTGAGTATCCTTCACAACCGAGGATAGTAGTAAGTATAAGTATACGTAGATTTTACGTAAGGGGTCCTGCACAACCGAGGACAGTAAGAAGCATATGCATATGTGGGCTTTACCCATGTGTCCTGCACAACCGAGGACAGTAAGTAGTATAAGCATACGTAGGTTTACGTATGTGTCCTGCACAACCGAGGACGCTGGTATGGTAGTCTAGTAACAGTGTATGTACAAATCTAGTCAATCTCATTCCTTCAATCCCATTCCCAAGCCCTTGAGAATCCCATGCCTTAGTAAGAGTGTGAACTCACCTTGGTTTGCTCGGTATGCTATGCTCTAGGGTTTAACAATTGTCTAAGTCCGTTACACAAGACCTAGGATATGTTGTACATGATACGATGTAAGTGTTTGCATCAACTTAGGGTTTACAAATCCTTGATATTCATGCAACTGTGTTTCGTGTGATTATTGTGTACATGCAATTATCACATAGGATGTTCACGCATGCAGGATCATGCAGTTGCCTTCATATTATACAATCACATAAGGAGTCATACAGTTATATGCAGCCATCACAGTAACATGTAGTAATGTACAGACATCATACAAAAAGTAGCATTCCATATCATGCATACAGTGGTGATGGACAATCATACAACATTCAATAACAACTTGGTTCTGATAACAAGTCAACATACTCGAACAAAGCATCCTTTACAAGGTCGGACAAGAGGAAGGGCTCCCCCTTCACAAACTCGGACTAACAAATAGGGGGGGGGGCACAAAAGTCGGACTTGGTGTTGGGGGTTAAAACTCGGACTAGTAGCTTGTGTTTATAAAAATTCGGACAAGAGTAAAGCATGTACAAAAAGTCGGACTTCACTATCCAATTACAAAACTTCGGACATGCCATAAGAAAACTCGGACTCATGCTTTTAACTTTCACAAAGTCGGACCAAGGCTTTAAAGCCCAAACTCGGACAAACAAGTAAAAAAAAGGGGGGGGGGCTTCCCACTTAAAAGTCGGACCACCCTTGTTCTATTGCCAAACTCGGACACACACACATGAACAAGAAGCTCGGACTCCCTTCCCCATTAGCAAAACTCGGACACCCTTTACCCCTCTTAAATCTTCGGACAAGCTTATAGGTTAGGAAACTCGGACCTTTGATGGTTATGCAAAACTCAGACAAGATCTATTGTTACAAAAGAAACTCGGCCATGATGTACAATATCAAAACTCGGATCCAGCATAATGTTATAAAAACTCAGACTTTTATCATTCACAAACTCAGACAATCAATCATGCACAAAACTCAGACAACTAGCATTAGGGTTACGAAACTCTGACAGTAACAATACGTGAATTCCAATACAGAATCAAAAGAATCAAATCAGTTACGTTTCAGTTCTCTATGATCGTGCAACCCTAATTACATACTTGCATTCTGTCAAACAACAATTCAATTATCAATTCCATCATCCTAGCATGTCTTGTGTCTTAACATCAGACAATTGATCATACACTAATCAACATCATTTCTAAATCATCAGAACTCAACAAAACCACAGAAGTATCATATGAAAGCTAGGGTTTTCATGAACACATAATCAAGAATCAAGAATTGATAATAATCAAGCAATCAATTAGGGTTTTCATGAACATATAATCAATAAACAATTACCTTGAATGATTCTAGAGAAATGAATCAAAAGTGATGAATGTCTTGTGCCAATGATTTGGTGATGATTGCCAGAGAATAGAATGTGAACTACGTGCTTTGGATTTTTATGAGAATGATTAGTGAAAAAGGGATTAGGGTTAAGTATCTCTAAGATTTCACTAATTACCCTCTACCTCCCTAAGTATCATATTTTACACATGCACACCATCTCATAACAATTTCATAGTTTCACCACCAAGTTCATATATTTACCAAGTCTTTCACAATTAACAAACAACCATGCACAATCACACAATACGATTCATTGCATCAAAACGTATATAATTCCATAGCAATCAATTGTGCAAATAAACAGCTAAACAATACATGAACGTGCAATAAATGCGAAATAGAAATCTTGGAAATTCGAGTTGTCACATTATCCCCAACTTAAAAGAAATTTCGTCCCGAAATTTGGTACGCACTCACTGAGGAAGCTAGGTAAGCTGTATTGTTCACTGGTTTTCCTGGGGTGTCACAATACAGACTTTGGAAGATATACTGAGAGCATGTGTTATGGATTTGGGCGGTAGCTGGGATAAACATTTACCATTGGTCGAATTTTCATATAACAACAGCTACCACACACCAGTATTGGTTCCGCGCCATTTGAAGCTCTATATGGCCGCAAGTGCAGATCGCCGCTTTGTTGGTCTGATGCAGGTGATAGACAATTGGTTGGTCCTGATATGGTACAGGAAACCACAGATAAGATTGCACAGATCCGAGATCGCATCAAGGCGGCTCGTGATCGTCAGAAATGTTACGTGGACCGAAGAAGAAAACCTCTAGAGTTTGAGGTAGGTGATATGGTTTTGTTAAAGGTATCACCCTGGAAGGGTGTGGCACGCTTCGGGAAGCGTGGAAAGTTGAATCCGCGGTATATTGGTCCGTTCAGAATTTTGGAAAGAATTGGGTTAGTAGCGTACAAGCTGGACTTACCTGCTGAACTGAATGGCGTTCACGATACATTTCATGTATCAAATTTGAAGAAGAGTCCAACTCAAGATACCGTTGTCATTCCCACAGACGAGATTCATATTGACGACACGCTCCATTTTGGTTGAAGAACCGGTTGAGGTTACAGATTAGAAAGTAAACAAAACGCGCCGGAGCAGTGTCAAGCTCGTCTAGGTTCGTTGGAATGCCAGACATGGTCCTGAATACACCTGGGAGCGTGAGGACCGAATGAAAGAAAAGTACCCCCACTAATTTCCCAAGAACCCTGCATCTAGAAGCAGAACATAAAATTTCGGGACGAAAATTTTCTAACGGGGGGGGGGGGGAATGTGACAACCCACACCAAATCAGGTATCCGTACGACTTAATTAATATTTAATTACTGCTTCATTACTGTGCTTGATTGAAATTATGGATAAACTGCTACCTGAATACTGATACATGAACATACTTGCATCATCCTTATTTGCTGTCACTCCATTATTTACATACAGAGCTTTAGTGACAACCTTGATGCACAAAAGCACAGTAGCACAATGAACAGATAACCTATTAAACATGCTGATATAGTCAGCATTAGGCAGACACTGCCTCTAAGGCCTGTATGAGCCAGAGATAGTTTACTACACTAGTAGAGAGTGTAGGGATAAGAGGGTTGTAGAACTACGTCACTAGCTGATAATTATAGTGACCAGATTTGCCTAAAACGTACTTTAAGTACAAAATTCAGCACTTTAAATCAAAATTCAGCATTTAGCTAACTAATAAAGTGCCAAAACATGAGAAAAATATTACTAGACACTTTCCAAAGTGTCGGGAATAAGTTGTGTCACTAAAAATAGTAATAACAACACTTTAAAGCTTGGTTAAACACTTTAACGGATCACTATCCAACTGAACAACCGGACTATACCCGGAACATAAAAATAATGCCATCAACACTGTTTTCCTTTTTCTAAGCCAGTTAGGGTCCCCGAATACCCTAACACCCGCTATATTACATAAAACACTATATAACTAATTTTAGTTCCTAAACTAACTAACTAACAAAACACTAACTTAATGGTTAAAACCAAACCATATTGCACACCCTCATTTCAACCGATCGGATGTTTCCCCCTAGGGAACACCCACCACACTTAATATTTTATTTGAAGTTGTATAATATCTTGGCTACACATAAACCTTTGGATAATTAGAATAGACGGTTATTAAATATGACCTAAGGGACTAAACTTTCTTTTACTTCAACATCACAAACAAAAAAAATTCCACTCATCTCTTCCCTTCTTTGATACATTCGGCCGACCACCAAGCCCCACCCAACATCACTTTCATTTTTATCAAGGCTATTCTACATACACTTAAGGGTAAAGGATCGCATACGAGGAGTCCCGGTGCTTGCGGATCGTCAAGGACCTCACCTCAACGCTTTTAACCACTCGTTTTTCGACTAGTTTCTTCCCTAGCCTCGAGCTAGTAGTAAGTGACTCTAAACGACTTCTTGATCTATTCTAAAGTGGTTAAAACGAACTTTGTCGGTTAAAAATCATGAACATACAAGATGACATGTTAAAAGTTTAGAAAAATGTTAAGCATGTTGGATAAAAGCTATAGAATTGTGTAAAACTTGCAAGACTTGTTTTATACTAGTAGTAGCTCGGATCATCATCTAGCCCGGATAAGTCGTGTCCATGAAACATGACCTAGAGTGTATTTAAGTATGAAAAGGGTTAAATGATGAACACTACTACTTACTAAGCATGAACTTGTGTAAAATCAATTTTGCTTATGAAATAGTGTTCTAAACTAGTAGATCTACGGATCTACAAGTGGTATTTTCAAAGAACCAAGCGTCAAAAGAAATCATGTTTTCTAAAAACGGGTTTTACATGAACAAGAGTGATTTTTGTAAACACACAAGTGTGTAAACACTTGTGTAACACAAAGTTTTGACAAAAGAACTATTTTTGTAAATGTTGACAAGAAGTTGTAAAGATGTAACTTCTTTAAAAACGAGACTTTTGAGAAACCGAGTTGATTTATACAAACATCCACCAAAAGTAATGAAAGTTACTACATATTTTGGACAAACCACAAGTTCATGTATTTTTGCGATTTATAACTATTTTGACTAGTTGATGGTTTGAATATTGTTTATTGTTGATTAATGTTGGGAACATTGTTGGTTTGAAGTTTAAAAGAAAAAGATACGCTTAAAAGCGTGGCCACCTCCAGTTACAGGGGAAAGTTACAGGGGAAACTCTGGCGAATTTTTTCCAAAAACCTAACACTTGGAAATATTTTCACTACAAGTATTATAAATATATTTCTAACTTGTTTCCAAAAATATAAATTTTGCCACGATTTTTATTTACAAAATTTCTAAGTGTCGGAGGTGGGATTTTCACAAAATAAAACCTGATAAAATATATATATATATTTAGAATATATATGTATTTTTCGTAGCAACACTTGTGAGATTTTTATGATTATTTTGTGAACTATACAAATATTATTTTTAGGGTAAAAATAATATTACCTAATGTTAACGACTCCAAAATAATACGAATGCCTTCACAATAAATATTAAGTTACAACGGTATTATTAATACCACCCGATCTTTAAACGTAACTTACGCATTTTCGGAAAAATACTAGTGAACGCGTATTTTGACAAAGGTATTATTTTGGGAAAAATTATATGTAATAAAATATAATATTTTTCGGAAAAATATTTATATTTTGGAGAAAGGATTAAAATATATTTTAAGTGAGGCTTAATAATATATTTCGAAGATTATACGAACGCACATGTATTAAAACCCCCATCCTTGGGAAGGAAAATAATTACCAAATATTTACTAAGTGTAAACACGAAATAGTTGTCTAACTATTTCCCCAAAAACTTAAACCTTAAGCTAAGGCACGGCCGTCCGTCTAATAGAAGTTAGTACGTGTAGCTCGTCGCACAGCAGATTGATCAGGAGATTTTCTTGATAGAGACGCACCACTGTGAGTTCATGTCCCCCTTTTCTCTTAACTATTTTTAGTTTTCTAAACTGTGGGGGTGAAATACATGTTACTATGATTACGAATACTTTTTACATGGTATGGTTAGCGTAAGGAGGGTTACTACTTAGATCATGTGAGTGGGTAGGCGCAACTTGAGGCCATTAATCCTCATTGTAGGACCGAGGGACAGTAGCGGTAGATCTATCTGGGTGTAGCGAGCCCAGCCCCAGGCCCAGCATAACGGACCTCGGGGTGACTTTGTGCCCAACGCAAAATCCGCTAGGTTTGAGTCTTCCTACTTGCACTTCACACATATCAATGGCCTTGCAAACCATTGGTGATCTCTTTTTCCTTATTTGCTACATACCAGGATTTTTATACATACAAAGGTTTTATTACTCACTTACACATGAACTCGCTCAACATTATTGTTGATTTTTCCAACTTACATGTATTTCAGGGAACTAAAGATCTGGCGCGGTATGTTACGTTTTCCCGCTACATAAGAGTTACGAGGTCATCCAAGTTTAAGGGATGTGACTTTTTTCCTGGACGAGTCACAGTCCTTAAACTGCTTTTATTTCATGTTGGTGTTTATGTCTTTCAAACAATGTTTTTATGTTATCAGGTTGTAGTTTCCGTTGCATGAGTCAACGTCTTAAGACAATGTTGTGTTACTTATGTTTTAAAACTTAATTCAATGGATGATCTTGCATGGTTTTATTTTCATATAGCTTGTTATGGTTAAGCTATGGTATTAAGAAGTCACACCAAATTAACCACACTTCCGCAAAGCCAGGGTGTGACAACCGGACTTACCACAGTTTGTGCAGATGCGACATTGTACATGTGGTTGATGGTGACTGTTACATTTGTTGCACAAAGATGCATTGCCAGCGTACTGCCTCTTGGTAGCAGGTTATGCAGGCTGATTCTGTGTTGCCTGGTTTGTCTGAGTAGTAACGACGAAATTCTTGGAAGCCTTGCGCTTCCTTGATTTCTTAGAAGGCTCAGCTCTCTTGCCCTTTTGCTCCTTGGTGTTATCATACTGTTTCTGTTTCTTGTCACCCTTCCTGTGGAGTTTACCCTTGTTGACTTGAGAGTCGTTTAGGGTTGCAGCCAGCTCAATGGTCTGTCAGACAGTAGTTGGGTTGCTGCCAGTGACAATAACCTGAATAGGATCTGGCAAACCGTCTATGTATTTATCAATCGCCTTAACCAAAGGTGTGGCCATTGTCAGACAGAGCAAGCTTAACTCCTCATATCTATCAGTATAAGCCCGTGTTCACCACTGTCGTGCTTAAGGTCATGGAACTCATTTTCAAGTGCCCTCTGCTCGTGACGAGGGCAGAACTCTCTCATCATAAGAGCCCCGAGTTCCTCCCATGTTTGACCCAAAGCAACCTCAGCACCTCGATCTCTCATTAACCCATTCCACCATGTGAGAGCCCTCTTTTGGAACACACTAGAAGCAAACTTGACCTTACGATTGTTAGGACACTGAACATGGCGAAAAGTGCTCTCAAGACTCTCAAACCACTGTAGGAGCCCAGTTGCTCCTTCAGAACCACTTAAGTTGAGTGGTTTAGCCGAGTTAAAACTTTTGAAATTGCACAGAGCAGGTGCATTATTGTTATTGTTGGCTTGGTTAATTTGAATGATGAGATTTGGTAGCATAGCAGCCATCTGCTGTGCTATAATAGTTGCCAGTTCGGCATTGGGTTGTTGAAAGTTTCGTCGAGGAGGCATTCTAAAAGAGGAAACATGAGAGAAAACGAGTGAGATGATATGGTGAAAAATGAGATGTTATAAATATCGACAAAAAGTAAGGATGGTGGTCATTTGTTCGTTATCTCATAACAAACAGACGACACACAGTGACTAATCAAAGTAAATGGGTCATAATAATGTATCGCGAAGACATGCTTTAGCCTATAAGTGGACACTCACCGCAAGAGTTCCCAGGTAAGAGTGACTGGTCCGATACTGCGGATTTGTACGAACACTCTAGCCTTAGACAGAAAACTCAGGATACAGGCATCTACCCTTCTAGATTGCACGTGTTCACATTATTTAGACCCAAACTTTGACGAGATTTTGAAAACTCAGATGGCTTAAATCCAAAAAGAAATCATCCAAGGATGGATGTTTGAATTCAAAATCGTTTTGGAAATTTGTGTTCATGTTTTGGTAATCACCTAAGGATAGGTGATGTGTATGTTTTTAAGATCTAAACACAAAATAACTTGTGTTAGGGTTCTAGAAAGGTTATAGTCAAGGTCATGGCATTACTAATAACCTAATTCCCTATAACCATGAGCTCTGATACCAACTCTTCTGTCACACCCCGATCGCGTAAAACAACAAACCGCGGCGGAAACGTCAGGGAGTTGAGAGACATAATTATTGTTTCACAACCATTGTAATTAAAGTTTTGTTTTATTAAGTAGAGTATTTACATTGTCTTTGTATTAACGAAAACATAACATAATTAAACTATCTTTTAAGTCACTAAGGCCCGAGTCCGCCTAAGTGTAGCACAGTCAACATCATACATTAGCACCTGAAACACATATGAAAATAGGTACGTCAGCATAAAAATGCCTGTGAGATACATAGGTTTTGTTGATGAACGATTCATGACTTGTAGTTAAAAGAAGCGTTTAACAAAAAGTAGTCATGAACCTTGTAAAATGTTTTTTTTTATAAAATCATGTGAAAATCGATATGAAAATCAGATGATATAAAAGAATAATGCATGGTTAAACAAATAACCAAGTAAAAATCAATTTGTATAAAATATGTCATTTGTAAAACAATGTCGTGTCTTTGCATAAAATGTATCATGTCTTTGTCGAAGTGGTTTAAATAACGCTACGATATGTAATATCATAAAAGCACTTATGTATAGTGTTGGACCGTGTTCCGACCCTGAATAGTCAGTAGAGAATGTTCATCTTCACATACGAAGGCGGAATCAACGTAAATGAAGTTACACAACTTTTCCTATTCAATTCCTTCTCTTTTATTGCTTTCTGAAGTAAATTTGACAGAGTTTCGTTACACAAGCAAATTCCTAGATCCGCTTCAATGTACAACAAATCAGGTATATATAGTGTTGTGTGGTTCGCTTATATGGCCATGACAAATAAGTGAACCTACAACCTTGTCACAAAAGCGGACCACACCTGATGACCTCATAAGCGAACCTGTTTGAACCTTATGAGCGGACCTACCTATAACATATGCTCACATAAGCGAACCTACAACATAATTCATGATGTTGACTTTCTAAACCCTATGTTGACCTATATTGACCTAAGACCTAATGCAGACGTAGTCAACAGACATTCCATGCATCAACAGACTTCCCCTTGGATGTTGACGTAGTCTTCAGCTCCTGAGTCTTCAGTCTTGGTCTTTTCTCCAATTCTCTGTCTTCTTCATCAAAAGCATTCTTCACATATTTCGAATCACAACCTGACTCCATCTTCAAACTCTCCTTTAGCCGTTGATCCAGACTCCCCCTTTCACAGACTCCCCCTCTCAATATGCTAGAATATGAGAGATCTGGCCCAAACTTTCACAGTTAGCTTCCAATGGGAATAATGAAGTCCAAACCTGTTACTCAACCAATAACATTACAATTCTATCTTTCTAACAATAAATCACAAACTCAATCAGCTTCGGAAATCCACTCAAGTATTCAGGTCCAAGTTAATGACCCTGATACTCAATTAATCTACCAAGTTCAACTTAATGACCTTGGTTGATCATTTGACTAAACAAACTGATTTTGAAACATTTTAACATTTTCTAAAAACAATGTAACAAGCATCAACTTAATGAACTTGTTTCAACTTTGAAAACATTTTCAACCTCCAACAAAATAAGCTCTTCTCATTTTTCAGCTCAGAATCTCCTGCATCTGCTTCAAATCTCGAGAATCAGACAATCAACTTTCCACTCTGGTTTGTCTAAACTAAAGTAGAATTGAAAAATCTTTTTGGTTTTTTAAAGTGATCTAAACTTAGAAATGAAATAACAGAAAACTTAAATTGCAGAAAATAAAGAAATTGAACTATATACAAACTTATTTTTGGCGAGCGTGTCAGGGAATCATATCAGCTTTTTAGAAAAATTACTAGTAGCGTTAAGCTTAATTACATGCTCAGACATAAACAATTCACCTCGATTGTCGATATACTGATCCATCTTAAATTCTCACACAGATTTCAATCTATTCAGGATACGATTTAGATGATTTATAAACTTAGCTCAATTCATGTGTCCCACCTCTTGAATATACTCCCGTATCCAGAATCCCAATATTCAGTCTTACAGGTAAGTATACTACAATGATATCTGTGCATAAATTAGGTATGCGAGGGCCGAGGGATCTCAGGTCGATACTTCCGTATACGCAGAGAGATATCAGCTTCGACTTTTCAGTATGTCCCCTTTAGAGGATCTTTTATCTACAACAGCAGCGACTATCAATTTTATTGTTTCATCTGCATGCTGAGGGTTTATGCTATGTTTCAAGCATTGGGTGAAAGTATTAGCCAAGGACTAGGTCAGAACTTCCGTTCAGCAGAAGTCCCGGAATAATACCCCAGACGTCATTGAGTATAAAAACCTAGTATATCAGAATACGAGACCTTTCAAACGAGATTTCAGGGGTTACCTATATATCCAAGTAGTGTTCCCCACAAATTTCACACGTTTGAAGTTTTAGGTTTATATCCCGAATAAATCTACTAAATGTGCGAAAACCTATCGACACATCATTAGAGAGATTGTTTAACTCACTTAGACTTTACAAATCTTTAGCATACTGTAATTGTCTAGCTGATGTACTATCATTTTCCCTATATACACAAGCTCTTTTTCTATTTTGTCATGTTTTTGTATTTTTGCATTTTTTTACTGTTTTTGTATTTTCTGAAAATATATCTATATACAACTATCTATACTCCCCCTAAATACCAAAACACGTAAAAAATCGACAAACCATTGCAGATTGTTTCTCGTCTTCATCCACAACAGTACTCTCATCAACGCTCACAATTCCATCCGACACCGAAAGCAATTTCATACCATTAAGTTTTAACAAATATTGAAACCGATTTTTATCAAAAGCTTTGGTATGTAAATCAGCTTTTTGTTCGTCAGTGTGGATTTTCTCAATTCGTATCAACTTTTTCTCGAAGCAATCGCGAATAAAGTGACGACGAATTTCTATATGTTTAGTTTTAGCGTGATGTACTGGATTTTTAGTTATATTTATTGCGGCCTCATTATCAACAAACAGAGGTGTGTTAAGAAACTGCAAACCGTAGTCGCGCATCTGTTGCTGTATCCACATGATCTGAGAGCAACAACTGCTAGCAGAAACATACTCCACTTCACATGTAGATAGCGCCACAGAGGTTTGTTTCTTACACTGCCAGGTAACCAATCTAGGTCCAAAGAACTGGCATCCTGCAATCGTTGATTTGGTATTGACTTTGTAGCATCCGAAATCCGAATCGGAATACCCTTCGAGCAAAAAATCACCTTTTCTAGGATACCACAACCCCAATGTGGGTGTTCCTTTCAAGTAACGTAATATCCTCTTGACAATGATCATGTGCGAAGCTCTCGGGTTAGATTGATATCTTGCTGCGAGGCACGTTGGGTACATGATATCAGGACGTGAAGCAGTTAGATACATCAAAGAACCTATCATGGAACGGTAGAACGTTTCATCAGCCCTGTCTCCGGTGAGATCTGGATGAATCCCATGATTAGTCGCAAGTGGGGTAGCAGCTGGAGTAGAACTTGACATTCCAAATTTCTCTAGAATATCATGCACGTACTTCGTCTGGTGAATGAAAATTCCCTCAGGTAGTTATTCAACTTGTAAACCCAGAAAGAACTTCATCTCCCCCATTGATGACATCTCGAATTTTTGCTTCATCACTTGTTCGAAATCTTTGCACAATTTCTCATTCGTTGACCCAAAAATTATGTCGTCTACATAAATCTGAACGATCAAAAGATGTCCGTCGACCTCTTTAGTGAACAGAGTGGCATCCACTTTCCCTCTGATAAAGCTGTTAGCGAGTAGGTGTTGAGACAAAGTCTCGTACCAGGCTCTCGGTGCCTGATGTAGACCATATAACGCTTTGTCCAGCAGATAAACTTTGTTCTTGTGGATTGGGTCAGTAAAGCCCGGTGGCTGACCGACATAAACCTCCTCTTTGACCTTCCCATAAAGAAACGCCGATTTAACATCCAACTGATAAACTTTGAAGTTCTTCCAGGACGCAAATGCTAGGAAAATTCGGATAGCCTCTAGTCGTGCTACAGGAGCATAGACTTCTGTAAAATCAATCCCCTCCTGTTGACTAAAGCCCTGAACAACGAGTCGAGCTTTGTTCCTTACAACCACTCCTCTGTCGTCCCTCTTACACTTGAATACCCATTTTGTATTGATTTTCCTTTGACCATCCGGCAAATCCACTAACTTCCACACTCCTAACTTTTCAAACTAACTTAGCTCTTCTTGCATTGCTATGACCCAAGAGTCTTCAGTAAGCGCCTCTTTATAAGTTCTCGGTTCGACCTGCGAGATAAAACAACTTAATGAAAATTCAGTTTGTAAAGGTGCTACTGTAGAATAAAAAACATGTTAAGCCCTGGTCTATTTGACGTCTTGTACGAACGCCTGAATGCAGTTCTCCTATGATCAACTCCTTTGGATGATAAGAAAGAGTTCGCGGCATCACTTCGCTCGGAACATCTACATTTCCCTCCAGATTAGTAACATTTTGTTCTGCATCTTGTTCACCAACTTGGTTTGTTTGACTTGATAACTGGATCTGCTCCCCCTCAGAGTCTGAATCACCATGATAAAAAACTGGCATGTTTTCAGCTTCTTAATTATCATACACCTCCGACTAATTACCAGGAGCAACTTCATCATCATGTTCACCAGCATTGCTAGGACCTGCTTCATCATCATTTGAAGTTTCCTGCGGTCTTCTAGAGTACTCCGCTGGGAACCTGAGCTGCGACTCATACTCTCGCAAAATATCCAGCTCATCAAAGAAATCTTCATCTTCCTCTGATTCTTCTCTTATGTCAAACGAATCCCAAAGTTTGTCATAATGATAACGCCATGAATCACCAGGATTTTGTGGCGGCATAGTGTAACCTTGACATTCAACATTCGCTGCTTCAATAATCCGCTTCTCACTTGGAACGAAGACACGTCGCAATGGATTGGCATAACCAACAAAGATTCCCTCGATGCTCTTCAGACCAAACTTTCCATGAGGCTCTATAACTGTACAGGGTGACCCGAACGGTTCTAGATACTTCAAATTCGGTTTGCGATTATTGATTAGCTCAAAACACGTCTTGTTGAACTTCTTGACAGTAAGAACTCTGTTGAGCGTATAGCATGCGGCAGAAACAGCTTCAGCCCAAAAATTAATCGGTAACTTTGAATCTGCGAGCATAGTTCTAGCCGTCTCGATTAGCGTCCGATTTTTACGTTCTGCTACAACATTCTGCTGTGGAGTGTACGGAGCACTAAACTCATGCAGTATACCTCTTTCATCACAAAATTCTTCCATCTTACTGTTTTTGAATTCAGTACCATTATCACTTCTAATTCTGCTGATAGGCCTCTTGTACAGATTCTCAATTCTCTTAAACAATGCCATCAAACTGTCAAATGTTTCGTCTTTTGATTTCAAGAATGAAACCCACGAAAATCTGGAATAATCATCAGTCACGACCAAACAGTAGTAATCTCCTGTTATACTCTTAACGTTCACTGGACCAAACAAATCCATGTGAAGTCTTTCCAATGGTCTTGAAACTGATTTGACTTGCTTTGTAGGGTGTGACTTTTTCTTCTTCTTGCCTTTGACACAGCTTATGCACTCCCCTTCCAGATGAAAACCTTTGACATGAACTCCTGTCACCAAATCATTATGCACCAAGTGATTCATCTTCCTTAGGTGAATATGCCCCATTTTTCGGTGCCATGATCTTGATTCTTTCTCAGTTGCTCTGGACACAAAACAATGAGCCTGACCCGTGGTTGTAGTAGCGACGCTCATGTCCAACACGTACAGATCATTGACTCTTGGTGCCCTCATGATGATCCATTCCTCAGGTATCACAAATCCCGGTTTCAAGATCAAACATTCTTTGTCAGTGAAATGAGTAGTATACATCCTGTCACAAATCTGGGAGATACTCAGCAGGTTGTTCTCCAGCTCAGCGATGTAGTTCACTCTCTCAAACGTTACGATCCCATTGGATAACGTTCCTTCACCTATAATCTTTCCTCCTTGATTACCCGCAAAACCAACGTAACCACCATTAATGTTTCTCACATGATATAGTAACGCGGTCTTCCCTGTCATATGTCTCGAAGCTCCACTATCCATGATCCATCTGGATACAAGTTTTAGAAGATCCTGCACATAACAAACTATCACTTAAACAACTTCAAGAAAGATGCCGATTCATGCTTCGCGATCCAGGAAGCTCCGGCAATTCAAACTGTTTAGTCAAACATCGAGTATACCTAGGCCTCATCAGCCTTAGGTGTAACCTTGACTCTCGCAATTTGAATTTTGAAATTTTCAGCCTTGAGAGGCGGAAAATTTGCATCATAATCAACGTAATTGATTCTTCAGCCTTTTTCACTTCAGAAGTTGAAATTTTCTTTTCAATTTTGGGTTTTCAAACTTGTTGAGATAATGCAACCCTTTTATAAAATTTGTCGTTTTTAGTTATCAACTTCTTTACGGGTTCATTTTTCACACTCTTTTTCTCAACAACGATTGGTGTTTTACCCTTCACATCATCTTTCTTTTGTTTAGTCTTCACAGTTTCAGTCTTAGGCTTCACACTGGTACACTTTCGTGCAATATGACCAACTTGATTACATCTAAAGCAAGTTCGAGTATCAGTCACTCGACTTGTGCCTTCAGACTGAGACTGAGAAGCTCTTTTCTCAAAAAACTCTTTGTTTGATTTTGAAAAAAAATTCTTTTTCTTCATCAGCAAGTGAACTCGAACTATTCACAAACTTTTTATTTTCGACAAATCTCTTGTTTGGAACATTTCTTTTCTGATACGATTTACCCCCCTGATAACTACCCGACCAGTTGTTTCTGTTGTTATTAAAATGCGGTGGATTAACAGATTTCTTGTTGTAAACCTTTTCTTTCTCAAACCTCATTTTACTCTTCGTTTGACTAAATTTGTTCACTTCTGACAATTCGACTTCGACCAACTTGAAAACATTTGTCAATTTGTTCATGTTTACATTCTCAATCGGAAACTCTGAATCTAAAAACAACTTATCCGATCCTGACATCTTGTACATGACAAGATCAGGTTCATCATTTAAGTTGTTCTTGGACTTTTGTTTCGGAATGTATTTGTCCAAGAAACACCCATCTTCCTCAGTAGTGTCACTATCCGTTTTAAGCACATTTTCAACAACACCTTTTACAATATCATATTGGACACTATCGTTGTTGGAAGATGTGAACGTGACATCAATGTTCTCTGGAAGTTTAATTTCACTTCCTTCCTCAAGTTCACCCAAAACAGATTGCTTTTTCGTGTAGTTATCCAAAATCGGCGGTGGAACTTTGTGAAAACCCACCCCGGTTCCATCAGAATACACGTCTTCGCCAGCTTTGTTTTTGCCAATGGGTTTTGGAACAATATGTTGCAAAACAAAGCTTGCGGAGCTATAACTGTTAAGCTTCAACTGGATTCGCTCGTTTTCAATTTCAGCCTCTTGAAATTTTAATTTGAATTTAGCGATTTCATCCAGTTGTTTGTTGATTGATTCTTCTTTTACTCTCAGCACAGCTTTTAGATGTTCGTTTTCTTTAGAAGTTTTACCATTTCGATCATCACTATCTTTTACTATGCTTTTGAGTTTTTCAAATTTTTCAGAAATCTGACGGTTTTCAAGAATTAACTTTTCATTTTCTTGTTTAACTTTTTCATGTTCAATTTTATCATTTTCAATTTGAGCAGTTAATTCTTTAATCCGTTCAGTTGAAGCTTTAACTGTTTTGTCACGCGCAAGAATCTGATTCTCAACGCTTTTGACCTTTGCTGTCAGATCTTTAATTTTCTCACCGTTGAGATACGTGATAGTGTTAAAAATTTGCATTCTTTGTTGCAATTTTTGCAATCAGTATTTCCTTCGATCTTTTTACCTGACGCATTTGTTGACGAGTTTGGACTGGCCAGGCCTTTTGACTCAGACACGGAGTTAGAGTCTACCTCAAGTGCTTTAGCAGCTAGCACTTTGTCAGCCATTTTTCCCAAGTTCTCTGCAGTCAACTCCTGCATTGTATCGATAATGTCGGTATCAATCTGCTTTGCTTTCTCGATCTCTTCTTTCTCCTTTTTCTCTTTCTCTTCTTTCTATTTCTCTTCTTCTTTCATTTTCTCAGTTGGAGTTCCCCACCATTTGTGTTGCCAATATTCATCATCTTCTTTTATCTCCTTGATGATGGCTTCCAGATCAAGCATTTTGTCATCAATCGCAATATTTCCATACTCATCAAGATAACACTCCCTGTCCGGATCCCATCTTCTCGCTCTTCTAGCTTCCAGATAGATACGAGAAATTCTGATGATTCTGTTTTCAGCAATCATTTTCCGATAGCTATACTTCTGCTCTTCAGTACGATCATCTTTCCACGGAATAGGTTCATCGTTATTTGCCATGAATGCGTAACCAACCGCATCTTCTTTCGGTAAAACATCTTTGCTCCAATCATACCCCTCATCATCGTAGATCACCGTAAGAGCTCTAGATTTCTCTCTGTTATCTTCAGACTGCTTCAATCTAGGCGGCTCAGATTTATTCTGGTGATAAATCACCTTCTTGTAGTAATCATCTCTGAAAGGGTTCTCCGACTCATCAGCATAAGCATTTCTACATTCTCGTTTAAAGTGACCCTTCTGCTTACACTTGAAACACGTCACCTTGGATTTATCGAACCCCAGCTTAGTAGATGGACCACCAATCATCTTCCTGCCGGTAATTTCCATAAAACGCTATGCTCTATGAACAGCACTTGCCATAGCCCAACGAATATCGATTAGTTCCATTTCTTCAAGATCTATTTGGTCATAGTTCTCTTTCGTTAGGTTTGTGTTGCCGATCTTCCCAGCCACCAACCCTTCATATGATTCCAACACCGACGCCAAGAAAACCATTTGTTGCTTAGCCGACTCCTCGTCAAAATTCTGAGCATTCTTCAAATCTATTGCGATGTTGCACTGAAACTTTGCATCAGAATGACTTGCAGATGATGAAGATCCACTGTGATAACCATTGTGACTTCCACTGCTTTGACTGCTTTGACTTTCTTTGCTTGCTGTCGACACATTCTCAGCAGAAAACGCAGTTTTTGGAGAAGTTGCTTTTGGCATCATGCTTTTCGGATAATAAAGATCCAAATTTTGCTGATAAGATGAGTGATTGACTTTGTACGTCTTCTTTAGCTCTAACTCGTGACTTTCAAGTCTCTCAATCACCAAATCTGGAGTCAACTTTTCAGGCTCAATAGTGTTTTTCAGCATAAGCGCATAGTATCTCCAATCCACCTCATCTGGTAATGACTCGAACAGTTTGTCCACAAGTTCTTCATCAGAATACTTGATTTCATGTCTTGCTAATTCCAGCTTCAGATGACCGAACCTTTCTATCATTTTACAAACTGACTCATTCTTGAGACAACCAAACAAATCAAACTCTTTCCTAAGAAGTTTCTTTTTACTTTTTACAATTTCAGTACTTCCTAGACATTTCTTTTCTAGCTTTTGCCACAGATCTTTTGCATTAGAATAATTGATCAAAGAAATGATGTCCTCTCGAACCGACTGAAATAACAAAGCCACACACTTTTGCTCGGCTACAAATGCATCAATCTCTTCAGCCGATCTTAACGCTTCACCATTTTTGTTTCCATTGGCATAACCGTTCTTCAAACTTTTCCAGCTGGGAAATGCGAATGCCATCAGCCAATCTTCAAACTTCCTAGACCACCTATTGTACTCCTCGATAGCCATAAGCTTTGGGGGTCTATTGAATGTTCCAAAGGCACTTTCCGATTCCCAAGCTTCCTTTTTCTTCTCTTTCGGCAGATTCTCATTTTCTTTGCTTGATGAAGTATCATCGTTTCCAAAATTTCTCGTGAAAGTGTACATGTCACTGAACGGGTTCAAGAAAATGTCATCCATCTTGAATGTACCTGCAAAATCAGCAAACACTTAGAAACGTTTTCGAAATTTTTGAAAAATATGACAAACAAGTGGAACTATGATTGTCCGTAAAAGCGAAAACACAAGTGTCCGTATAAACGGAAGTCCAAATAAGCGAAAGTGAAATGTTCAAATAAGCGGACCACTTGAATGGATCAGGTGTTGTCCAAATAAGCGGACCGTTCAAGCGGAACTCCTATGTTCGTTCAAGCGGACCTATCCATTTGTCCGTTCGAGCGGACCTATCAGATGTTTGTTCGAGTGAAACTATTCAGTTCATTCAAGCGGAAGTGCCATATAACCGGATCTAACAGGTTATTCTCGAGCAAACCAAATGTGATTCAAGCGGACCAGATGTGATTTTCGAGCGGATCTATCAAGTAATTACAAGCGAACCTATCGATGTCCGTAAAAGCGGACCTAACTTTTTAACTGTTTTTACCCATTTTTAAGCCAAATTTTAACCTCAAACTTTCTAGGGTTTGTTAATTGTATATTTCGCACGATATACTAAAAAATCAGACAATTTCAACCGTAGGAACCACTTCAAATCGAAAAAGTATGAGAGAAAGTGAGTAGAAATCAGAGAAATCGGTAGAATCAAGTTGTAGTAGTATGAACTCCTCGTCCTGAGCTCTGATACCACTTGTTGGACCGTGTTCTGACCCTGAATAGTCAGTAGAGAACGCTCATCTTCACATACGAAGGCGGAATCAACGTAAATGAAGTTACACAACTTTTCCTATTCAATTCCTTCTCTTTTATTGCTTTCTGAAGTAAATTTGACAGAGTTTCGTTACACAAGCAAATTCCTAGATCCGCTTCAATGTACAACAAATTAGGTATATATAGTGTTGTGTGGTTCGCTTATATGGCCATGACAAATAAGTGAACCTACCACCTTGTCACAAAAGCGGACCACACTTGATGACCTCATAAGCGAACCTGTTTGAACCCTATGAGCGGACCTACCTATAACATATGCTCACATAAGCGAACCTACAACATAATTCATGATTTTGACTTTCTAAACCCTATGTTGACCTATATTGACCTAAGACCTAATGCAGACGCAGTCAACAGACATTCCATGCATCAACATATAGGAAATACCAGCGGCGTATCCACCATGCTTTTATCATATTACACATCGCCTCATTATGTAAATCACTTATCAATAATCATCCAAAATATCTTGTTTAAACCAATGTCTAAATGTTTATGTGTAAACAATGTTCAAATGTCAAATGTAAATCATGTCTTGTATAATCAAATGTTATGTATGGCAAGTAAAAAAAGTATCTACTCAAACCATATGTAAAATGTCAATGTGTAACCAAATGTCATGTATGGTGAATAAAAAGTATTTACTCAACCCCATATGTAAAATGTACAAAACAATGTTTTTGAATAAACCTAAGTTTAAATCAAAGGTTATGTTTTGCAGAAAACAATGCTTTATGATTACAAACATCTATGCAGTAATGTTTATCGCATACATTCAAGCCTTGAGACTGTCAGATACACCCTTAACAATTTAAAGGTTTATCAATTATGTATATCGGATTCTGTCATTCCCTACAACCAAACAAACCTAGGAAGTCGGGAACGGGATTTGTCAAGTCCTATGGTACCATTACATACTACCGAGCGGCGTGATCAATGTTAATGAATGTATTATTGTCCCGTTAAACATACCAAATGTCATAACCAATGTAAGCATGCTATGTGAAACCATGTACTAAGTATGCTAAGTAAACATACATAGTAGAAATGTTCATGAATCAATGTGCTAGCATGCTCAGTAAACATACATAGCAGAAATGTGATGTAAATCAATGTGTCGATATGCTCAGTAAACATGTGCAACAAAAGTGTCTATGAAATCAATGTGCTAGCATGCCTAGTCAACATACATAGCAAAACATAATTGAAATCATGTACTATATGTGTACTAAGTGAACATAGCATGTTTATGTCATAAAAAGCAATGAAAGCATGAAAGTAACATGTAAGCACAAGTGTTTCACCCCAATATATTTGAAAGCGGTAAAAGAGGGGACTATGTACTCACTTGGGATTGCTTATTAGTCTTTGAAATAAGACCAAATAAAGCTTCAAGGATCACGGAATCAAACGGCACCTAATATAGGTAACTACGTTAATAATCGGATCCTAAATCGGGAGATAGGATAGAATGAAGTTCTATAAATCAAATGAGTATTGGAACTCATATGGCATGATTTAATAGACCTAACATTCTGATTATAAAGTTATCCAAAGTGCTTTTGACCCGTTTCGACTCGTTAATGTAGTTTAAGCTACTTTAATGCGTCGTTTGCGTAAAACTAAGGTCAGATGGTTATCTATGTCCTATGTTAAGTCTTACATGCCCAATTATGTTTAAGTATGTTATTAAACAAGTTTAGATGTCAAAAACTTGATCACATATGCTAAATATGAATTTATGCTCAAAAGGGCATTTTGGTCATTTTCAATGGGCATATAAATGACTTAATGAATAACTAACCAACCTAAGTGATCATAAGGTATAACCTCAGTAGAATATTCCCTATGCAACTATGATCACTAAATAAGTTTGGTCGGATCCTAATGATCGATCAAACGGGTCTGGTTTGAAAGTCTAAGCAGTTGTTTAGACCGCTTGACTTACGACCCTAATCAAGCACTAAACTAATCGTGACGAGTTAAACATGTTAAAACATGTTTAACTAAGTTAGAAAACTGATTTGGTATCAAAACAAAGGGTTTTGATACCCGAAAATAGTTCCGTCGCAAAATGCGCATAAATACGCATTTTGACTGAAACTTTGACTCGTCACTACGCCTAGTCAACGTGGTAATCAGTAGGTATAATCGCTAGGGATTATAACTATTGTGATTACAATCATGTTGCAAAGTTCAATTGAACTTTGATTTGACCAATTGATGGTCAAAATCGAAAGACAAACTGTTAGTCAAACTGTTTGACTTTCAGCTTTAAATAGCTGAAAATAAAGACTAAACCATGAAAGAACACTTACAAGGCTCTATGGTTGAAAGATTGGACTAGAAGAACTCAGGTAGGTGGCTCCCAAAGATGGAAATCCTCCACTTAGAGTTCAAAGATGAAGAAAAGATTGAATGTGCAAGAATGAGGTGAAAGATCAAGGCTATTTATACTTGTGGATGATTTGTAGGATCATGACAAGTGGTTATGTATTGCCCAAACAATAGATCTTGACCATACAACATACAAGTGTTATGGACAGCTAGTATTACTTGGAGAGGTGTTAACTTGATGCCCAAAACAAGGAAAATTTCATAAAAGGCCCTCAAGAATCAAACTGCAGCTGAAAAACAACCTGCTGTCAAAAGCAGGCTGTCGCGTGGCGCGACAGATGGGCCATCAGGCCGTCGCGTGGCGCGAGGGTGGGGTGCAGAACTTTCAGATTTGTCACTTTCAGTCCCTGCACACAATAACTTGCGTATTTGACGTATTTAACCTCTGTTAAGCCATTTTCAAGGCTCTACAAGGACGTCAAAGTATAGGGGACTTGAAATATGCTTGGAAATATCACGGATGTCGGCTCGTTTGGTCGTACGGTCACGTCATTCGGTTAATTACGACGAAACTCGAACGGACTCGAAAAAGATCCAAATTAAGCGACGAATGGTATTTTTGCATTCCTATCAATAAAATATTTTAGTGACTACAAAAATTTTTGGATGTCCGGATGTGGTCAGAACGTAAGATATGCGCGTAAATGCAAACTTACGCCGTTTTTGACGCTTTTAGTCCCTATGATCAAATAAGCGCATTTTCGCATACCGAACCACTCAAAGCTTATTTGTAAGCTATGTTAAGGTTATTTGTGGTATGTTTAGCTTATGATCATGTTCTAGAATGTACGTTGCCATTCAAAATGACAGACTTTTGCAGTTTGACGCAAATAGTCCCTGTGATCGAATAAACTTGTTTTTGCCATACCAAACCCTTCAAAATTTATTTCTAAGTTATGTAAAGGTTATTTAAGGTATGTTAAGCTTATGTTGCTGTTGTGGAATGTTTGTCGCGTTAAAGTGATTATGTTTACGCATCTGTTTGCGTCTAACTTTCCAGAAAGAGATATAAAGTTTAAAATCGAACAAAACCCAAAATGTGCAAAATGTCAAACATAAATAAACATATATTGGGATCAAATCACACTGTTTGATATTGAATTGTCCAGAGTTTGTTCAACGATTACACAAGCACAGATGTCACACAGTGGATGAGAAGAAAACTGTGAAAGACGTTCCTGTTGTTTGTGATTTTCCTAACGTTTTTCCCGACGATATACCTGCTTTACCCCCTACTCGTGATATCGATTTTCGTATTGATCTAATCCCAGGTGTAACTCCTGTTCCGAAAGCTCCCTATCACCTTGCGCCATCCGAAATGCGGGAGTTATCTAGCCAACTCGAGGAATTGCTTGATAAAGGCTTTGTACGCCCTAGCACATCACCATGGGGTGCACCTGTCCATTTCGTGAAAAAGAAGGATGGATCGTTCTGAATGTGCATCGAATACAGAGAACTTAACAAGCTTACCATTAAGAACCGCTACCCGCTACCTCGAATCGACGACTTATTTGATCAACTTCAAGGTGCTACGTGCTTCTCCAAGATCGATTTGTGTTCTGGTTATCATCAGTTGCGTATACAAGAACAAGACATCCCGAAAATCGCTTTCTGTACTCGCTATGGCCACTACGAATTCGTGGTCATGTCCTTTGGTCTCACAAACGCACCCGCGGTTTTCATGGATTTGATGAACCCTGTGTGCAAACCCTTTTTGGATCGTTTTGTTATTGTTTTTATCAATGATATTCTTATCTAATCGAACTCGAGAGCCGAACACGTGCAACATCTTCGTTTAGTTCTCGAGCTTCTCCAAGGGAATCGCCTCTACGCCAAATTCTCCAAGTGTGAATTCTGGCTCGAGAAGGTTCATTTCCTCGGTCACATCGTTAACAGTCAAGGAGTTCACGTCGACCCCGCGAAGATTGAAGCAATTAAGAGTTGGATTACGCCGAAAACTCCTTCCGAAATTCGTTCATTTCTCGGATTGGCGGGCTATTACCATCGATTCATTGCCAACTTTTCTAAAATCGACGTACCTCTCACCGCTTTGACTCATTAGGACAAACCTTCTTTTGGGGGTACCAAACGGGGAGGAAGCCTTTCAAACCCTCAAGTGTATGCTTTGTAACGCTCCTGTCCTCACACTTCCCAACGGAAATGACGATTTCATTGTTTATTGCGATGCCTCTAACCTAGGTCTTGGTTGCGTTCTTAGGCAACAGGACAAGGTAATCGCGTATGCGTCTCGACAATTCAAGGTCCACGAGAAGAACTACACAGCCCACGATCTCGAACTCGGTGCAGTTGTTTTTGCGTTAAAGATATGGCGACACTACCTTTACGGTACCAAGTGTACGGTCTTCACCGACCATAAAAGCCTACAACATATATTGAACCAGAAAGAACTGAACATGCACCAACGCAGTTGGGTTGAACTTCTCAATGACTATGATTGCGAGATACGCTACCACCCAGGCAAGGCTAACGTTTTAGCCGATGCTCTCAGTCGACGAAGCTATGTGTATAGTACTAGTAATGTTTAAGCCCAGAATAATCTCGAAGCTCTAATTCGCGAAGCGCAGCACGCATGCTTCATTGAGAATATCTTGAAAGAGGAAATAAAGTGTGGTGCCGAAACTCATCTAGTGACTAAATCAAACGATATTTATCACTATCTTGACCACATTTGGATTCCTAGTCGCAATAACCTTCGGGAGATAATGCTGATTGAAGCTCACAAATCTCGATATTCCATTCACCCCGGTGCCGACAAGATGTACCAGGACCTTTGTTCTAGGTATTGGTGGTCGGGCATGAAAAAGGACATCGCTCTATACGTTTTGAAGTGCCTAACTTGCTCGAAAGTTAAGGCCGAACATCAACGACCCTCTGGTTTACTTGAACAACCCGAAATCCCGATGTGGAAATGGGAGAGTATAGCTATGGATTTTATTACGAAACTCCCTCGCACGCCTTCTCGTCATGATAGTATTTGGGTTATAGTTGATCATCTTATGAAATCCGCTCATTTCATTCTGATACGAGAAGACATTAAGGTAGAACGATTAGCACGAATCTATACCGACGAAGTCATTTGTCGACACGGGACGCCTCGTGACATCATCTCTGTCACACCCCGACCACGTAAAACAACAAAACGTGGCGGAAACGTCGGGGAGTGTTGTAACAGAATCATTGTTTCACAACCATGGAATAAATAGTTTCGTTTTATTGAATTATTGAACTAAATGTTTTGATACAAATTAGATAAATACAACTATTATCTTCCAAGTTTTAAAGTCGCTAAGGCCTTGTCCATTCCTATGTGAGAATACACCAATATCATCAATCAAGCATCATCAACTATTGTACCTGAAACACATGTGAAAATAGGTACGTCAGCATAAAAATGCCGGCGAGTACATAGGTTTTGTATGAGTTTCAGTTTCATGGCTCGTTTTACATATTGCAATACTTATTTAAAAACCTTGTTTTGAAAAGTATAGTATTGCGACACAAATAACCAACTCAAATCAAATTGGTTATATTTTATAAAAAAAATCTCGTAGCCATGATTCTTAACCCCAAAACATTTGTTTAATTAAATCCAGATTTGTAAATCGTTTATGGAATAAAACTCGAATAGTATAATATATTGTTGGAAAACCTTGTATTACAACTTTGTTTTGTTTACCATTGCCCAAGTGATCTAGATAACGCAACGATATATAATGTATTAAAAGCACTTATATATAGGAAGTACCAGCGGCGTATCCACCATGCTTTTAACACATTATACCCGCCCCGTTACCTAATCACTTCCCTAACCCAACGGTTCAAACAGATTCAAACAGTTCGTGTCAATCAACGGTTACAAACGGTTCACATAGTCAAATAGTCACAAACGGTTCACATAGTCAAATGGTTACAAACGGTTCACATAATCCAACGGATCATCTAGTCAACGGTTACAAACGGTTCACATAATCAACGGTTACTAATGGTTCACATAGTCAAATGGTTACCAACGGTTCATATGATCAAATGGTTACAACGGTTCAAATGATCATATGGTTACAACGGTTCAAAATGTAAAACAATGTGTCCATATGCTGGATGAGCATATGCGACAAAATGTAGTATATGGAAATCAATGTGCTAGCATGTTACGTGAACATACATAGCAAAACATAATAAAATCGTGTACTAATAATGTACTATTGAACATAGTAAGTATATGATATAAAAACATGGGAAACATGAAAGTATCAAGTAGGCACATGTGTTCCACCCCAAAACAGTTTGAAAACAGTAAAAGAGGGGACTATGTACTCACCTGAGGGTGCTTAGAAGTCTTGAACAACAACCAAGCAAAGCTAGAGTGATTAGGGAATCAAACGGTACCCTATATAGGTAACTATGTAAATAACCGGACCTAAATCGGGAGATAGGATAGAATGAGGTTCTATAAATCAAATGAGTAATTGAACTCATATGGTATGATTTAATAGACCCTACATTCTGATTGAAAGGCCTACCTAAGTGCTTTTGACCCGTTTCGACACGTTATGGTAACATAAGCTACTATAAGGCGTCGTTAGCGTAAAACTATGTTCGGATGGTTAACTATGTGCTATGCCAAGTCTTACATGCCCAATTATCCCTAAACATGTTACTAAATCAGATTACTTGTCAAAAATATGTTCACAAAGGCAAAAATATGGATTTTAGCTTCAAAAGGGCATTTTGGTCATTTCCTATGGGCATACAAGCTAACAAGCAAATGACTAACCAATCCTATGTGATCATAAGGTATAACCTCAGTGGTTATTCCCTATGCAACTATGATCACTAACTAAGCTTGGTCGGATCCTAAAGATCGACCAAACGGGTCGGGTTCGAAAGGCTAAGCGGTTGTTTAGTCCGCTTATCTTACGACCCTAAACAAGCACAAACTAATAGTGTCGAGTTAGACATGCTAAAACATGTCTAACCTACTGACTTGGTATCAAAACAAAGTGTTTTGATACCCTAATGTAGTTCCGAGGCAAAATGCGTGCTAAAACGCATTTTGACCGAAACTTTGACTCGACACTACAACTAGATAACGTGGTAATCAGCGGTTATAATCGCGAAGGATTATAACTATCGTGATTACAATCACGTGTCAAAGTTCAATTGAACTTTGACTTGACCAATTGATGGTCAAAACCGAAAGTCAAACTGTCGGCCAAACTATTTGACTTTCTGCACTATATAAGGAAAAAGCAAGAAAAAGAATGAAAGAAGGCTCACAATAGTCCTTGCTATCTTTTCTACAAAGAAGACAAGTCCTAAATGCTTGAGAGAGAGCTCCAAAGCAGATGTGAAGAGAGGAAATGAGGAATGAGCAAATGAAACAATGAAAGTGTTGGCTATTTATACTTGAGGGAAGTTCATAGGATCACAACAAGTGTTTTGTTTAGCCATTAAGGAATAAATCTCATCCATACAAGTGTTAGGAGCAGGTGCAAAGCCTTGGAGAACACTTAAACTTGCTCAACACACCAAGAATTTACCAAAACAGCCCCTGAATTTGCAAACAGATGCTGAAAACACACTTTCTGCCCAGATGAGGCGCTCGCGTAGCGCTAGGGCATAGGCCTTAGGGCTCGCGCTACGCTAGCATGTATCAGGTTCAGCAAAGTTTCAAAATTGACAGAAATGGTCCCTGCACGTGTTTAAAGCCTTTTTCGATGCGTTTAAACCCCGTTAACCTCATTTCAAGGCTCTAAAATGAAGTTAAAGCATAGGGGACTCAAAACATGCTCAAAAATATCTCGGATGTCGGTTCGTTTGGTCATACGGTCACGTTGTTCGGTTATTTACGACGAAACTCGAACGGACGCGAAAACGATCCAAATTAAGCGACGAATGGAATTTTTGCATGGCGATCACTAAAATAAAAATATTTTAGTGTGTACAAAAATTTTGGATGTCCAGATGTGTCCAGAACGTAAGATATGCGCGAAAATGCAAACTTACGCCGTTTTTGACACCTTTAGTCCCTGTAAGATCATGTAAGCATGTTTTCACACACCGAACCTATCAAAGCTTATTTCTAAGCCATATTTAGGTTATATATGGTATGTTTAACTTATGATCAAGTTCCGGACTATACGTTGCCTTACGAAACGGCAGACTTTTGCAAGTTGACGCAAATAGTCCCTGTAAGCGAATAAATTTGATTTCGGCATACCAAACCATCCAAAACTTATTTCTAAGTTATGTAAAGGTTATTTAAGGTATGTTAAGCCTATGTCACTATTCCGGAGTGTTTGTTGCATTAAACTGGTTATATTTACGCATCAGATTGTGTATAACCTTCCAGAAAGCGACTTAAAGCCCGAAATCGAATAAGAATTGATATGTGCAAATGATACACATATTTTCACAAATTCCCAAGTATGAAATACAAAATTTCATTGGTTTGGCATTTGTTTGACGGTCACAGTGACACAGGTGTCACAGTCTCCCCTACTTTAGGAAATTTCGTCCCGAAATTTATTCGTAGGAGTCTGTCTGTGACTTTGTGTCAAATAACCCCTAGAGATATGCAAAGCATAATCCTATCATTTCCTTAACGGACATTCTTCAGAAACGAAAATGAACAGACGGAGTCATTTTCAACAGATGTTTCCTCAGAAACGGAAATGAAAAGGATAATCAGACGGATATTCATTTCCTTCAACGGATATTCTTCAGAAGCGAAAATGAATGGATGATCCATTTTCAACAGATGCTTCCTCAGATTCAGAAATGAAAAGGATATTCAAACGGATATTCATTTCCTTCAACGGATATTCTTCAGAAGCGAAAATGAATGGATGATCCATTTTCCTCAACGGATTCTTCATCAGAACGGAAATGAAGGATTAAACAAACGGATATTCATTTCCATCAACGGATATTCTTCAGAAGCGAAAATGAATGGTTGATCCATTTTCTTCAACGGATTCTTCATCAGAACGGAAATGAAGGATTAAACAAACGGATATTCATTTCCATCAACGGATATTCTTCAGAAGCGAAAATGAATGGTTGATCCATTTTCTTCAACGGATTCTTCATCAGAACGGAAATGAAGGATAAAACAAACGGATATTCATTTCCACCAACGGATATTCTTCAGAAGCGAAAATGAATGGTTGATCCATTTTCTTCAACGGATTCTTCATCAGAACGGAAATGAAGGATTAAACAAACGGATATTCATTTCCATCAACGGATATTCTTCAGAAGCGAAAATGAATGGTTGATCCATTTTCTTCAACGGATTCTTCATCAGAACGGAAATGAAGGATTAAACAAACGGATATTCATTTCCATCAACGGATATTCTTTCAGAAGTGAAAAATGAGTAGCTAGTTCATTTTTCTTCAACGGGTGCTTCATCAGAATTGGAAATGAACAAGGTTCACTCAAGGCACATGACAAAAATCGCTGTGGTTTCTGTGCACTAAATTCCATAATTATGTAGGCCTCCATAATTACGTAATTCCTTGCACAGTCTGCACAGTTCATTTCATAATGTGTAGGGGAAGAAAAATCAAACTTGTGATGAGTGTGGCTAGACTACCATAGGGTCCTTTTAATTAGATCAACAAAAGATCTCTTTAATTAGACCACTCAAGGAGTCTTTTCAGCTATATCATCACATGATATTCCTAACCAGAATTTTGGATCAATCTGTTTAACTAGACCACTCAAGGGGTCTAATTATGGAATAGTACTTCATAACCCAAGGGACTCAACTCCAACGTAGAAGTCCATTAAGGATTTAAGATAGTACCTTTGGATATCCTACTATGAATCCCTTATACGAAGATATGGAAGATTCTACGAGGATTTGGATAACAAAATTGGATCACAAAAACACAAAAGGGAGAACATAAGCATAATCACATAATTGTTTAATTTGGCCTTTAAATTGTTATCTTTGAACGCGGATACTTAAAGCATACCAGGAATCCAATCCGTGGATTTCATTTGGCACTTTAATCATTTTCAAGAATCTATCTATGAAGATAGGAAAATCTTAATAGGAATTCGGCTTTGTCCTTATTGAATTGTAATGTACGTATTGAATCATACAAAGAATTCAATTAAGGGCTCCGATGAACGATACCCATCCACAAGGATCTAATTATGAGGATAGAAAGATCCTACATGGATTTTGGAATTTGTGTAACGAGAGGTGTTCCGACACCTTGCACTAGGCGTGCTTACGTCGATACACAAGGTAGAAAGTTCATGAGGTTGAGGCACTAGATACGCCAAGGCGACATATGAAGCAGAATTTGAAGGTTGAGTAGCAGCAGGATTGGTAACAACTTTGCTTTGGATCGCAAAGCGGCAGATGTTAACCAAATGTCCCCATCGTCCACTGTGGGTACACTTGAAACAAGGTATTTGATTTGGGTGATGACGGTGGCATTGATTGTACCAAGGAGCAGTTCCCTTACACGGTTTCATTCCTGAGGCGAGTCATGGTGATAGCTAAATCAACGGTCCTCTGGAGTATGACGCCTATTTGCTGGGTAACTGCAGCACCTAGTTCGGACATTTGGGTGTTGTTGCGATGAAGAGGCATCTTGAAGAATATGGAAGGCATAGGAGGGAACAAGCGAAAGATAGTCAAAAGAGAATGACAACGCGTGAAGATTGTGACCATTTGTTTGTTACCAAAGGCAAACAAATGAGACAGTGACTAATCAAAGTAAGCGGGTCAATATAATGTATCGCGAAGACATGCTCGCCTATAAGTGGACACTCACCCCAAGAGTTCCCAGGTAAGAGTGACTGGTCCGATACTGCGGATTTGTACGAACACTCTAGCCTTAGACAGAAGACCCAGGGTACAGGCATCCACTCTTCCAGTTTGCACGTGTTCACATTATTTAGACCCAAACTTTGACGAGTTTGAAAACTCAAGAGGCACTAAGCCAAATATGAGTCAAACTGGAAGGGTTCAAAACCTTATAATAAATCATCCTAGAACAGATGATTAGTTTTCAAGGCAGATCAAATTTATGTTCTTATTGTGGTTGTCACTTAAGGATAAGTGACGGTATTGTTTTATGACTAAACGCAAGTAAACTCGCGTTAGGGTCCTAGGAAGGTTATAGTCTAGGTCAAAGCATTACTAATAACCTAATTCCCTATAACCATTGGCTCTGATACCAACTTTTCTGTCACACCCCGACCACGTAAAACAACAAAACGTGGCGGAAACGTCGGGGAGTGTTGTAACAGAATCATTGTTTCACAACCATGGAATAAATAGTTTCGTTTTATTGAATTATTGAACTAAATGTTTTGATACAAATTAGATAAATACAACTATTATCTTCCAAGTTTTAAAGTCGCTAAGGCCTTGTCCATTCCTATGTGAGAATACACCAATATCATCAATCAAGCATCATCAACTATTGTACCTGAAACACATGTGAAAATAGGTACGTCAGCATAAAAATGCCGGCGAGTACATAGGTTTTGTATGAGTTTCAGTTTCATGGCTCGTTTTACATATTGCAATACTTATTTAAAAACCTTGTTTTGAAAAGTATAGTATTGCGACACAAATAACCAACTCAAATCAAATTGGTTATATTTTATAAAAAAAATCTCGTAGCCATGATTCTTAACCCCAAAACATTTGTTTAATTAAATCCAGATTTGTAAATCGTTTATGGAATAAAACTCGAATAGTATAATATATTGTTGGAAAACCTAGTATTACAACTTTGTTTTGTTTACCATTGCCCAAGTGATCTAGATAACGCAACGATATATAATGTATTAAAAGCACTTATATATAGGAAGTACCAGCGGCGTATCCACCATGCTTTTAACACATTATACCCGCCCCGTTACCTAATCACTTCCCTAACCCAACGGTTCAAACAGATTCAAACAGTTCGTGTCAATCAACGGTTACAAACGGTTCACATAGTCAAATAGTCACAAACGGTTCACATAGTCAAATGGTTACAAACGGTTCACATAATCCAACGGATCATCTAGTCAATGGTTACAAACGGTTCACATAATCAACGGTTACTAATGGTTCACATAGTCAAATGGTTACCAACGGTTCATATGATCAAATGGTTACAACGGTTCAAATGATCATATGGTTACAACGGTTCAAAATGTAAAACAATGTGTCCATATGCTGGATGAGCATATGCGACAAAATGTAGTATATGGAAATCAATGTGCTAGCATGTTACGTGAACATACATAGCAAAACATAATAAAATCGTGTACTAATAATGTACTATTGAACATAGTAAGTATATGATATAAAAACATGGGAAACATGAAAGTATCAAGTAGGCACATGTGTTCCACCCCAAAACAGTTTGAAAACAGTAAAAGAGGGGACTATGTACTCACCTGAGGGTGCTTAGAAGTCTTGAACAACAACCAAGCAAAGCTAGAGTGATTAGGGAATCAAACGGTACCCTATATAGGTAACTATGTAAATAACCGGACCTAAATCGGGAGATAGGATAGAATGAGGTTCTATAAATCAAATGAGTAATTGAACTCATATGGTATGATTTAATAGACCCTACATTCTGATTGAAAGGCCTACCTAAGTGCTTTTGACCCGTTTCGACACGTTATGGTAACATAAGCTACTATAAGGCGTCGTTAGCGTAAAACTATGTTCGGATGGTTAACTATGTGCTATGCCAAGTCTTACATGCCCAATTATCCCTAAACATGTTACTAAATCAGATTACTTGTGAAAAATATGTTCACATAGGCAAAAATACGGATTTTAGCTTCAAAAGGGCATTTTGGTCATTTCCTATGGGCATACAAGCTAACAAGCAAATGACTAACCAATCCTATGTGATCATAAGGTATAACCTCAGTGGTTATTCCCTATGCAACTATGATCACTAACTAAGCTTGGTCGGATCCTAAAGATCGACCAAACGGGTCGGGTTCGAAAGGCTAAGCGGTTGTTTAGTCCGCTTATCTTACGACCCTAAACAAGCACAAACTAATAGTGTCGAGTTAGACATGTTAAAACATGTCTAACCTACTGACTTGGTATCAAAACAAAGTGTTTTGATACCCTAAAGTAGTTCCGAGGCAAAATGCGTGCTAAAACGCATTTTGACCGAAACTTTGACTTGACACTACAACTAGATAACGTGGTAATCAGCGGTTATAATCGCGAAGGATTATAACTATCGTGATTACAATCACGTGTCAAAGTTCAATTGAACTTTGACTTGACCAATTGATGGTCAAAACCGAAAGTCAAACTGTTGGCCAAACTGTTTGACTTTCTGCACTATATAAGGAAAAAGCAAGAAAAAGAATGAAAGAAGGCTCACAATAGTCCTTGCTATCTTTTCTACAAAGAAGACAAGTCCCAAATGCTTGAGAGAGAGCTCCAAAGCAGATGTGAAGAGAGGAAATGAGGAATGAGCAAATGAAACAATGAAAGTGTTGGCTATTTATACTTGAGGGAAGTTCATAGGATCACAACAAGTGTTTTGTTTAGCCATTAAGGAATAAATCTCATCCATACAAGTGTTAGGAGCAGGTGCAAAGCCTTGGAGAACACTTAAACTTGCTCAACACACCAAGAATTTACCAAAACAGCCCCTGAATTTGCAAACAGATGCTGAAAACACACTTTCTGCCCAGATGAGGCGCTCGCGTAGCGCTAGGGCATAGGCCTTAGGGCTCGCGCTACGCTAGCATGTATCAGGTTCAGCAAAGTTTCAAAATTGACAGAAATGGTCCCTGCACGTGTTTAAAGCCTTTTTCGATGCGTTTAAACCCCGTTAACCTCATTTCAAGGCTCTAAAATGAAGTTGAAGCATAGGGGACTCAAAACATGCTCAAAAATATCTCGGATGTCGGTTCGTTTGGTCGTACGGTCACGTTGTTCGGTTATTTACGACGAAACTCGAACGGACGCGAAAACGATCCAAATTAAGCGACGAATGGAATTTTTGCATGGCGATCACTAAAATAAAAATATTTTAGTGTGTACAAAAATTTTGGATGTCCAGATGTGTCCAGAACGTAAGATATGCGCGAAAATGCAAACTTACGCCGTTTTTGACACCTTTAGTCCCTGTAAGATCATGTAAGCATGTTTTCACACACCGAACCTATCAAAGCTTATTTCTAAGCCATATTTAGGTTATATATGGTATGTTTAACTTATGATCAAGTTCCGGACTATACGTTGCCTTACGAAACGGCAGACTTTTGCAAGTTGACGCAAATAGTCCCTGTAAGCGAATAAATTTGATTTCGGCATACCAAACCATCCAAAACTTATTTCTAAGTTATGTAAAGGTTATTTAAGGTATGTTAAGCCTATGTCACTATTCCGGAGTGTTTGTTGCATTAAACTGGTTATATTTACGCATCAGATTGTGTATAACCTTCCAGAAAGCGACTTAAAGCCCGAAATCGAATAAGAATTGATATGTGCAAATGATACACATATTTTCACAAATTCCCAAGTATGAAATACAAAATTTCATTGGTTTGGCATTTGTTTGACGGTCACAGTGACACAGGTGTCACAATCTCTGACCACGATGGTCGTTTTACCTCACGTCTCTGGGAGACATTCCAATCTGCTCTCGGTACGACTCTCAATCTCAGTACCGCACTCCACCCCTAGACCAACGGTCTGACTTAGCGCACGATCCGCACCCTCGAAGGCATGCTTCGTTCGTGCATTATAGATTTTGGTGGTAACTGGGATTCGCATTTTCATTTGCATTTGCATTTACCTTTAGTAGAATTCTTGTACAATAACAGTTATCACGCTAGTATTCAAATGCTACCCTTTGAGGCACTATATGGTAGGAAATGTCGATCGCCTATTGTATGGCACGAGATCGGAGAAGCACAAATCACCGGTCCCGAGTTAATACAAGAAACGACAGACAAGATTCTCCAAATATGAGACAATCTCTTGAAAGCTCAGAGTCGTCAAAAGAGCTATGCCAATAAACGCTGCAAGCCCCTAGAGTTCGAAGTTGGTGATCACGTACTACTAAAGGTTTCACCTTGGACGGGGGTGATCCGATTCCGCAAGAAAGGGAAACTAGTGCCACGATATGTGGGTCCCTTTAAGATTCTGGAAAGAATTGGTAAAGTGGCCTACCGACTCGAATTACCGGTTGAACTCAGCAACGTACACCCGACATTCCATGTCTCAAACCTCAAGAAGTGTCTAGCTGAAGAAAATCTTCATGTACCTCTTGAAGACTTGCAAGTAAACGAGACACTGCACTTTGTGGAAAATCCAGTAGAAATCGTGGATAGAGAGACCAAGAAGCTTCGACGCTCTCGCATTCCCATAGTCAAGGTTAAATGGGTAGGAAAACGCGGTGCCGGGTTCACTTGGGAACTCGAAAGTGATATGAAAGCTAAATATCCGCAACTCTTTGTTACGTCTACTACTTAATTTCGGGATGAAATTTCCTAAAGTAGGGGCGACTGTAACAACCCGACTTTTCGGATTGTTATCCGTTTGCTACTTACTTCGATTTGTAACCGTTTTGTATTCCGAGATTCGATATAATAAAGGTTTATGTTATACTAAATACATTTTCATCACACAACGCCACTGCATGCTTAAACGCTTTGTATTCGCAAACATTCAATGCTAACGCAACATGAATTATAGAGAATTATGCTACTTTACTTGCCGAATGTGTTTGTTTGTTCAGTAACCGCTCTCGCCTTCGCACTCGCTTATCGCGCTAAATCGCAAACACTGTTAATAGTAGTAATGTTATGTTGTGTGTTCTTATGTGCTTTACTTATGTGTGCTTTATAGGTGTTGATTACATCGCTCAAAATGCTCAAACAATACTTACACAACTCGATTTATCACGCTAAAACACAACACGGCGCAATACTTGCTATCTCGCTAAAATACTTAAAGCACCAATACCAACTAACGCAGCAAAACGCACTAAACGAGCATCCTACACACGAAACGAGGAAGTTATAACACAAAACCGGCCCTTCGAACGAAGCCAGCCAGCCTCGTACGAAGGCAGCCAGTTCGAACGAATACCCCTGTGCGAACCCCCATCCTCTATAAATACCCAAGCCCTTCTCCATTTCATTCACTTGCTTCCTTTTGCACCAAAACGCTGCCGAATTGCTGTCAAATTGTTTTCAAGTAAGATTTATCATTTTTACATGATTACACAATGTTTTCCACTACAATTTTCCACAAGAATCACTTCGATTTCATCAAAACTCTTTTGTTTTCACCGAAACTTCATCTTTATCAACTAAACTTCTTCTTTTTTAGAAAAACCTTCATCTTCTTCATGAAAACCTTCATCTTTTTCATCAAATCTTCTTGTTTGATTACGGGTCTACACTTAACCGAGTGTATTGGCCAAGCTTCAGGTTCCCAAGTGTCACACCCCAACCACGTAAAACAACAAATCGTGGCAGAAATGTCGGGGAGTGTTGTAACAGAATCATTGTTTCATAACACATGGAAATTTGAAATTTTGCTTTATTGATTAAAAGAGTTACAATGTCTTAACAACAAAGAAATATAACATAATTAACTAGTCTTGCATCTTTCAATGTCACTAAGGCCCAAGTCCGCCTAAGTGTATCTTGATCAATCTTATTGTCACACCCCGATATTTCCACGTATTACCGGTGGGCCCGTTGGGGAGTACCGTGACGTAGTTGATATCATCATAGTCAAACAACACAATTTAATGCACAACGGAAGCAAAAGATAAATATATTACAAACCGATATAAAGTAATATCAAAGTATTACAAATAGAATGTAAAGGATCCACAGGCGGATCAAGTAAAAGATAATTGTTCAACAGATTTTAACATCTAAGCTTGCGAGACTCTTTATTGATGCTAGGAGTAGCCAGCCTATTCTGATTAGTACCTGCACTTAGCCTTTTTGGGAAAATACGTCAGTTTTACACTGGTAAATACAATTTAACTGACTCATTTTGAAAATGTTTAAGAAAATTGATTTGAATGCACAAGGCACAAAAGATTTTATAACTTGGGATAATTATTTATATATAAACTTGTAAAAGAATTACATGTTTCTTATGCGTTCAGTAGCCTGGGCTGAACACCGGGTTAAAGATTAATTAACACACCACATGATATAGTCCCGTGGCGAGTTATTCTCGAAACCGGTGGTTATACCTTATTATTTATAATTGCACTGTCAGGTGTACGCCTACACCCCGTGCTAAGGTTGTGGCCATTTCTGTGAATGATGCCAAGGATATCCGGGACATGGTCATTAAACCCCCAAAGGCTTTAAGCAAACAAAACAATTTGAACGGGTCATCTCAATGAGTTTAACCTTCATACGATTAACAATTCAATGCCCGACCAAGCGGTATTTTATATACCGTACCCCAAGCCCGTATAAGGGAAAATAAGTTAAAAGTATTTACCTGAGCTAAATATAAATTCAATCCCAGCCGTATCAAATCAGCAAGTACAGATAGCTTTTACTGGGCTCCTAAATCTGGAACGAAGGTTTTTAATAACCTATTAGATTTCTAACGGGTCTTTAATTAAGCCTATGCTTAGACCGGTTAGTTTTAAAGGAAGATACGATTCAAAACGCATGATTATGCGAAGACCGGATTAGAATGTGGTTTAGACCCGACAAGCTTGCATACTTGTTTAGTATGGGTAAACTAAACACATTCTGGATTTTGAGATAAAAATGATATGGTTTGACCCGTTTCGGCTAATTTATGCAAACTAGTTACATAAGCCGATCCGAACGCGAAAGTGCGTAATGGTAACCCAAAGAATTATGAACAGGTTTCCTAAGTTTATATGCCTTAAATATGTTGTGATATCAGTAGGATACCTTCCATTACACCAAAACGAAGTTGAAACCAATTTATGCCTCGTAGGGGTATTTTGGTAATTTTAAAGGTTATAAGAGAGGTTAAGTATTATTCTGAGTTCCAGGTCTGATATAATCAGTAAAAATACTTAATTTAATAAGTTATAACAGTAGGGTATTGTTAGACTCTGTATGCCCAAGACACATATTAAATTGATGTTGCTAGTACATTATGATCCAAGTCGAGTCATACCCAATAAAAAGCTAGACAAACACATAGAATATTTATTTGTTATATGATCAAACAAATAAATATTAACACTTATAATATTTAGAAATTGGTTTTCTAAATAATTGCACTTGACAAACTAATAAATTATATGGATAATTTATTTTGAGAGAATATTTTGTTTTGTTATTAATTGGGTTAAATAACATAATAAAAGTTGTATAAGTCTTATAACATATGTTGTTATATTTTACAAAAGTTATAAAATATACATAAGACTTATAAATTTTATAAAAGAAATTATTATTTTTTTTATAAAGTAAAGAGTGGGCCGCCCCCCTCTTACCAAGAAAAGATGGTCCAATGAGATTTCATGCATTTGCATGTGTGTTGATTGGGTGCTCTTCCCTAAATGTTTTGGCCAATCACATTGCATGCAAATTGCATGGATAGATGAAACTTGATTGGGTGAGAATATAGTCCAATAAGCATACATGCGTTTGCATGGGGCTTGATTGGGCATGTTGGGTGGCCAAGATTCTCTCAATGGTTATAACTTATTTTGTATGACAAAATAAGATGAAAATGAACTTGAGAATACTTGTAGAGATGCTCTCAAAATCGGCCAACATTGTGCAAGTTTTAGAAGATGAAATTCAAGTGTAAGACTTGAATTTACTCTCTAAAATTCGGGTCATGTATGGTTGATCTAGTAGGATTTTTCAAGTTCATAAATCATGTGCAAGAACTCCACAACCTCCTCTCATATTTTCGGCCAAGCATGGTTGTTCATGAGGAATTTTAGTGAGTTCATAAGTGTAGAAAGCCTAGCTAAACATAAGGTGTTTGTTAGAAGGCTTGGGGTATACAAGCTTGAGGTCTTCTACACTTGAAGGCAACCATTCACGAAGCATCATCTTCTTCATGTCTTTTACTCCTTGGAAGGTAGTATTCTAAACACTCTATGGTTGTGTTTTAATTATTGATAGCATGCATATTCGTATATGGATCCGGGATTGGGTTTTACATATAAAATGGGTTTTATATCTTGTAAGTAACATGTTTTAAATAATATTTTCCACTGCTTTTTATTTTATACGGATAAAATGGCTTTGATAAACATGTGAAAAACCCAACAATGGTATCTAGAGGTGCTTTTATGAGTGCATGCTTCATAGGATATGAAATTTTCGGGTTTCGGGTTTGGTTAAACCCTATGGCCGAAATTTTTCATCTTGGTTCTCCTTTTGTTTTTCAAGATATTAATCTTACATGCATAAAAGAATCATGAAAAATTATGTCATTTGGATGATTTGTTTGTTTGGACAAAAACCCACTTTTTCGGTTTTTTCATTCTTGACCAAAAAGTAGGTTGTAAAAAGGAAACCAATTTTGCTTCTTGAATTTTATATATATGTGGATATATATTTTGGTGTTCATAACCTAGCCATGACCTTGTGTGAATATGTTGAATATTTGTGTTTGTGATTTGTATTTAATTATTTCAATGGGTTGTAATAATTATTTATCTTTGTTCTTCCATTTGTAAAATATGTAATTTATTTATTTTCATTTGGTATGTAAATAAATAGATTAGGTGCATTTTATTTTTTAATAGAAAAATGTATTAGGATACTTTTTTTTGTAAAAGAAGATGCACACAAAAATGCGGTTTTGGTTTTGGTTTTGGCTAATTTCGGGCCTAAAGGACTTCATAGTTCTAAACGGGATTTTAGCTCGATAACCAAAACACATTTTTGAAGTCCAAAGGAGTTTGGAGCTGAATATAAAAGACATTTGGAAGCCCAAAGAAAGTGAAGAAATCACAACACAAGAAGAAGACTTGAAGCATTTGGATGCGGGATCAAGTGGGAGGTCAACGACACATTTTTTTTGTGTCTATATTCACCCTTAGGAAGGACCTTTTGACACACTTGTTTTGGCTAACAAGTGTGGTCAAAAGAGTTGGCTATGGTTATGCACCTATTGTTATGTGTGTTGTGCTTGTGTGGTTGCTTATTTAAATTGTTTTGATGATATTTCGATATACATGCTTAACAAATTAATAATCAACAACAAGCTTAAAATTGGTTCTTTAAAGATCATTAAAAATGGTTAATATAAGGTTATTAAAAATTAATGATTTTATAATAAAATGGGTTTTATTAAAAAGAACCATGAAAATTTTGTTTTCACAAAAGTACCAAGCATTTGAATGCATGCAAATGTATGGTACATAAAGTTTTCTAAACTAGAATTTTGAAAACTCAAAATCCCTTTTATAAAACAAGTCAAACACCATCCTTTTATACAACACTTGAATTACTTGGGAACTCTTTTGTGGGATAAAGGTCACCTAACCACATTTGAGGGAAGTTGTATGTTCAAAGTGGGTTTAACATGTTTGTGGGATAAAGGTCACCTAACCACTTATGTGTATAAACTCACACGTGTGTGTAAGTTGGACGACTGATTTGGAAACCATGAACTTAGGGTCACCGAAGCATGGGGAACAAAGGTGTTGATGGGATTAAACATGCCAACTAAACATAAAGATGTTTAACCGATCCCATATGGCTAGAAGTTGCAAAGGGTTGCAATTGTCAAACATTGACTACCTTGTTAATTTAAATAGAGGGATAAAGGTCACCTAACCAATATTTAAATGTAACGTTGGATTCTAGATTTCAATTATTAATTGTCTATGAGACATAAAAGGGTATTAATGATTAAAATATAATAACATCAAAAATACTAAAATTGAACATTGTTAAATTTTGTAGATGGCCGCTAACAATATCACCCAAATCGTCCGTAACCTATCACTAAAAATAATCCTTAAAAGGATCGTTTCAATCAAAACACTTTATGGATTAATATTGAAACTTAAGAATCGTTCTCAAGTAAGAAAAGATATCCTATGTGTTGAACGATCCTAATCCCAATAAACATCTTATGGAAGATAAGGATGCCTATAACGATTGGATTAAGTATATTGAGGATACTATGCAAGCCTCTTGCCTCATGATAGGAATTATGATTCCCAAGATTCAAAAGGATTTTTTGAATACCATGAGCATACGACATGATTACCCAATTGAAGGAAATGTTCCTACAATATGCAAGGGTTGAACACTTCGGGCGTTTCATGCATGTCGAATGGAGGAAACCCAATCGGTCTCATCTTAAATCTTTAAGATGACAAATCCACATTGATCACCTCGAAAGGCTCAATATGGGTAAAGGGTTTTATCCGTTCTAACGATCAATGAGGGTGGCAACAAGAAAGGGCATCACCCCGATACCAAAGCAAATGTTGCAAATGGAAACGGGCACATCAAAGGGAAAAGAAAAGAAAGGCTAAAGCGGAACCACCGAAACCAAAATATAAGAAGGCAAAGGTTGCCATGAACGATCCATGCTTTAAGTGTGGAGAGATAGGGCATTTAAATAGGAATCGTCCAACCTATCTCAAAGAGTTGAAAAACAAGAGGGATGCTAGGCAAACCTTAGGTACAATCTTAATGATACATATTGACCTAATGTTATTTCTTCTAACACATAGGTATTAGATACCGGATGTGGGACTCATGTTTGCAATTCGTTGCAAAAGGTTCAAAAGAAATAAACATTACAAGAAAGGAGACTATGTTTTGAAACTTCCAAATGGTTTGGAAATTGTTTTAAAATGTCTTGAATGCTCCTAGTTTGACTAGGAACATTATTCATGTTTCCCTTATAAGACAATATGGTTTTGACTTAAAGTTTGCAAACATTGACATTTATATCGACGAATGACATGTTTTACTTTAAACCTATGCCTTCAAATGGTATTTATGAATTGGTTCATAATAAAACATCATTTGATAGTTTAATGTACCAATCAATCACCAGAAAACTCAAAATGGATTTGAGTAAGACCTATCCTTGGCATTATCGCCTTGGTCATATAAACAGATGTCGCATGTAAACACTTCGAAAGAATTGTCTTTTGGAAACAAATGAAATTGGTTCATTTGATACATGCGAATCTTTGACCACGTAATCCCTTAGTGGGAAAGGGCAAAAGATTTATTAAGTATCATACATTCGAATGTATGTGATCCTTTTAAGCCAATGACTAGGAATGGTGAAAGATACTTCATTACTTTTACCGACAACTATAGTAGTTAAGGTTATGTGTACTTGACACAAAGAAGAAGTTTTGAAACGTTCAGAATCTTTAAAAAGTGAAGTACAAAATCAACTCTTTTAAAGTTCTTCGTTTCGATAGAGGAGGAGTCGAACTCTATTAGATATGGTTCGATCTATTATGGCTAGGACCGCATTACCTCTATCATTTTGGGGTTACGCTTTGCTCTCCGTGGCCCATGTGGCCCAAACCAAGAAAGTGGATAAGACACCTTTTAAAATATGGCATGGAAGGGTTCCATCATTATCATATTTAAAGGTATGGGTTGTGAAGCTTATGTGAAGCAATACACCCTAAATAAATTAAAAGTACGATCCACTAAGGGTATCTTCGTAGGATATCCTAAAAATGGTATAGGATATTAATTCTACGATCCAACATAGCAAAAGGTATTTGTTGCTCAAAAGGCTGAGTTCTTGGAACCTAAGTTCCTTATGGAAGGAATTAGTAGAACAATGGAACTTGATGAGGATCAAGAACCACAAGCCAATACACGTTTGGTTGATACTAGCACTCAACAAGAGGTTGTTGAAAATAATCAAATGGTTGATTAATACACACAAAACGTTCGCAGATCTGGTAGAATTAGTAGTCCACCTGAAAGATATGGATTTTTCATGGATGAATGCTACGTGGTAGTTCGGGTGAACCTACCACATACAATGATCCAATGTCAAAATCCAATTATGACAAATGGCTTGAAGCCAAGAACGTAGAGATGCAATCCATGTAAGATAACCAAGTATGGAAATTGGTTATGCTACCTCTTAACTCCAAAGTAGTTGGAAATAAGTGGGTTTTCAGGAAGAAAACAGATATGCATGGAAACTTGGATACTTATAATGGGAGACTTGTAGCAAAAGGCTTCACTCAAACTCAAAGGGTTGAGTATGATGAGACCTTTTCGCCTGTGGCAATGCTAAAGTCAATTAGGATATTATTTGCCATACCTGCATAATATGATTATGAGATTTGGCAAATGGATGTCAAAACGGCTTTCCTTAATACATATCTTGAGGAAGATGTCTATATGGTTCAGCCTGAAGGTTTTGTCGATCCAAAACATCCTAACAAAGTATGTAAGTTAAAGAAATCAATCTATGGATTGAAACAAGCATCTAGAAGCGGAAATCACCGTTTTAATGAAGAGATTAGGGAATATGGATTCATCAAGAACGTCGGTAAAGCTTGTGTATAAGAAGGCTAGTGGGAGCATTTTACTTTCTTAGTATTATATGTCGATGACATTCTACTATTTGGAAATGACATTCCAACCATGGAAGGTGTAAAAGCCTGGCTTGGAAGTTGTTTTTCCATTAAGGATCTTGGAGAAGTCGCCTATATTTTGGGAATAAAGATCTATAGGGGTAGATCAAGGCGCTTGATAGGTTTAAACTAAAGTGCATACATTGACAAAGTCTTGAAAAGGTTCAAGACAGAGAGCTCTGTGAAAGGTTTGGTACCTATTCAAGAGAGGACAATATTAAGTGCGTTTCAATGTCCAAGCTCAAAGGATGAGCGAGAAAGAATGAAAGGAATCCCATATGCATCTGCTATAGGATCCATTATGTATGTAATGATATGCACTAGACCGGACATGTCATGCGCTTTAAGCATGACGAGAAGATACCAACGAGTAACGGTCATTGGGTGACTGTTAAAATATATATTGAAATACCTTAGAAGGACTAAGGATATATTTCTAATATATGGGTCTGGTGAAAAGAACTCGTTGTATGTCACACCCCGATTTCCACGTGTCACCGGTGGGCCCGGTGTAGGGTACAGTGACGTAGTTGGCATCGTCATAGACAATCAACACAATATAATAATGCACAGCGGAAGCAGAATAGATACATTTCAACTTTGAATAAAGTGCAATAATAAATATCACAGTAGTTGAAACGGATCCACAGGCGGATCAAATAAAAATAAGATAAAATATTGTTCAACAGATATTTGTCGTCCGAGCTTGCGAGACTATAGTGGACGCTCTTAGGAAACAGCCAGCCTATTTTCGTATAGTACCTGCACTTAACCTTTTGGGAAAAATACGTCAGTTTACACTGGTAAATACAAATCGACTGACTCATTTTGAAAATGATTGAAAATTTATTTAAATGCACAAGGCATAAATATTTTTATTAACTCGGGATAATTATATAATATAAACTTATGAACGATTTACATGCACTCGTATCTTTGGTGGCCCGGGATCTGCTGTCCGGGCTAAGAATTAAATGACACACCACATTAAAGAGTTATACACGACGAGTGTACGCCTACACCCCGTGCTCTGGTCGTGGCCATCTCGTAAGATAATGCCAAGGATATCCGGGACACGGTCAATAACCCCCCAAAGCCTTTAAGTAAGACAAGACTGTTTAAACGAAGTCGCACAAGCTATTCAAGACTGTACACCCATAAGGAGCAGGACTTGTGCGCCCGATCAAGCGGTATTTTAAATACCGTACCCCAAGCCCGTATAGGGAAAATAAGTCAAAATGTATTTACCTGAGCAAGTATGTAACACAAACGGTAAGTGTGGTAGCTTTTACTGGGCCTCCTAATCTGGAACAAAGGTTTATAATTAACCTATTAGATTCCTAACGGGTCTTTTATTTAAGCCTAAGCTTTGACCGGTTAGTTTTAAGAATGATACGGTTTACGCACGATTAAGCGAAAGACCGGATAGAATGTGATTTAGACCCGACAAGTTTGAATACTTGTATAATATGGGTATACTAAATACATTCTGGATTTTGAAATAAAAATGATATCGTTTGACCCGTTTCGGTCAATTTACGCAAACTAGTTACGTAAACCGGACCGAACGCGAAAAGGGCGATACGGGTAGACCAATGATTCAAATGCAAGTTCCCTGATATAATATGCTTAAAATATGATATTATATCAGTAAGTTATGTTCTATATTGCCCGGAATAATTTTAAACCCAATTTATGCCTTAGAAGGGCATTTTGGTCATTTAAAAGATAATAAAAGAGTAAAATTAGAAATCTGAGTTTCGGGTCTGGTTCATACAGTAAATATACCTCATTTAACATATTATAACAGTAGGGTAAGACCCATATATCAAATTTATCATTTAAAACCAAACTATGCACCGTAGGGGTATTTTAGTAAATTCACAAGGGCTAAAAATGCCAAAACTGGAAATCTGAGATCATATACTTATACTTACTGTTATTATATGAAAATATGCTAATTACATCAGTAGGTATAAGTCTTACATGTTTAAAACAAGTATAACGCTTACTATGCGCTTAAAACGCTAAATATGCGATTTAGAGCCGTTTCCGGGTTTATATATGAAAGCTGAGATTTTTATATTTCCAGAAGGCTCATAATAATTTATTTAACATTTGAAATCAGTAGAAAAAGGTTTCGGGTCAAAAGGATGTGTAAAACTCATTTTATGGCTTAAACGGTCAAAACCGACATAACCCGAATTAACTAGGCGATCTAGGATCCGTTCAGCCAAAAATTAATTAAAAATCATCAAAATTCCCAGAATATTATAATACATCAGTTGGTAAAAAGTTTTATACCAAAACGTGGCCAGAAATAGGTCATATGCGAAAAGGGCCGTTTATGTAAATTTATAATATAGTTTTACGCTAATGGCCATAACTCACAATCTGGACCACCAACTGATCCGAAATTTTCGGTGCAAGTTTATATATTAGAAATAAAGATTTCTATCCTTTCACTTTTCCAAAAATCACGTTTCATATCAAAAAGGGCAAAATAGTCAACTTTATGCATAAATCGGAAACATGCATTCGAATCGGCTAAGCATAGACTTAATCAACAAAAATTCCAGAAAGTTTAACTAAAATAAAAATAGTCAAAAATACTTTCCAATACAGATCTCGAACATGCATGTACGAATCCGAATCGATAGTCTACGAAATAATCGTTTTACAAGACTTTCGGTTCCGATTCGTGTCTATACTATAGATTGTCGAGTTGATGATGATAAAACGCATTCTTATATGTATTACAAGTTATTTATGATGATCAATCAGATTGCATGTCTAATATTTTAACATTCAAGCTTATTTTTGCAAAAATCACTTCTGTTGACTTTTTAGAAACATGTTTGACTCGACAATTAGCATGCATATAGTGGGATTCAGATAGTACCCTTTAGAGGGTTTGTTTCCCACATAAATACCAACATATATCAGGTTTCAATTCGAGAAATGACTGAAAGAAATCCGTTTAATCAGAAAGTCAAAGCTTATGAACAAACAGTTTGACTTTTAGCAATAATCAAAGCAAGAACGGATTAGAGAACGAATTGAAAGCTTACAAAGGTCCTATAGGTGCTTAGTGAACACTAGGAATCGGCCTTGATGATCAGATTAGCTCCAGGAAGTCTGCCTTGAAGGTTCTTGCAATGAGGGCTTCTTGGTTACTATGAAAATGCCCAAGAATGAGATGAAAATCTTATTTAAAGCTGTAAATTGAGCCTTGGGAGTAGCCTACTGTAGTAATAGCCATGCATGGCATTTAATTGGAGTATTTGGAGGCAAGACCAGCTGTTTACAACTCAATTTCGGAGCCAAATAGCTGAAAATACGAATTCTGCATCTGGGCCTGGGTCGCGGCCCGCGTAAGCCAGTCCAGGCGGGCCGCCTGGCCTTTGTTGCTGTCAAACTTTGCCACATTTTGGCAATTTTGGTCCCTGTCTTCGCGATTAATGTTTCGGCTCTTGAATTTGACTCGTAAACCCTAAATCCTGGTTTTTAAGAACCTTAGGACTTTTACCAACATGGTAATGTCCTCGGAAAATTTTGCGCTCAACCGAAAAGCCCTGAAATTCGACGTTGACGCTTTTAGTCCTTCAAGTACGGTTTTGGCCATAACTTTCTCATACGTTGACGAAACTTCACGAAATTTTAACCACATATTCTAGTGAGTATATTTTAGCTTCTCAAAGCTTCGGGTCTGCCAAAAGTTCACTCAGAGGTATAAATTAAACATGTTGACACTTTTGGCCCCTATAGTTTGCAATACTTCACTTTTGTGCAATTTCCGCGTCGTATGATCCATGAACCATCCGTTTAAGGTTATAAACATTATGTTGGGTTATCATAGAGTCTATTTATCCATTGTTGACACTTTGGACCCTTACGTTCCATAATTTTCACTGTTTGTCACTTTTAGTCCCTCTAAAGTATGTTTTCATATAACGGAACCTTATGACACGTGTCAAGACATTATTGGACGAAATTTTTCGAGGTGTTACATCCTCACCCCCTTAAAAGAAATCTCGACCCCGAGATTTTATTCAAACAAATGGGGATATTTTTCTTTCATCGTGGATTCCACTTCCCACGTGTATTCGGGACCTCTACGGGCATCCCACTTGACCTTAACAATAGGCACGTGCTTCCTTCGAAGCTTCTTTACCTGTCGATCCTCAATCGACAAAGGTTTTTCCACAAATTTTAGACTCTCGTCTATGTGTATATCTGTATGCGGTATAACCAGTGATTCGTCAGCGAAACACTTCTTCAAGTTACAGATGTGGAACACATTATGAATGGCGCTAAGTTCCTCAGGCAAGTTTAACTTATAAGCGACTGCCCCGACACGTTCGATTATCTCGAAAGGTCCTATGTATCTCGGGCTTAGCTTGCCTTTCTTTCCAAATCGCATTACACCCTTCCAGGGCGATACTTTGAGCAACACTTTATCACCTACATTGAAGTGAAAATCCTTGCGCTTAGGATCCGCATAACTTTTCTGCTTATCCCTGGCAGCTTTCAAACGATCACGGATCTGAACGATCTTGTCTGTCGTCTCAAAGACGATATCTGGTCCAGACAACTGGACATCTCCAACTTCTGCCCAACAAATGGGCGATCTACACTTTCTACCGTATAGGGCCTCAAAAGGCGCAGCCTTTATGCTGGAATGGTAGCTGTTGTTGTAGGAGAATTCAATCAGTGGTAGGTTCTTATCCCAACTACCACCTAAGTCGATCGCACATGCACGAAGCATGTCTTCCAAGGTTTGAATAGTACGCTCACTCTGACCATCAGTCTGAGGATGATAAGCCGTACTAAAATTCAAACGAGTGCCCAACGACTGTTGGAAACTTTTCCAAAAATGCGACGTATATCTAGTATCTCTATCGGAGATAATAGATATAGGTATACCATGTAGCGCTACTATCTTATCGACGTATAATTGAGCTAACATATCGGAGCTATACGTCTCCTTGATGGGTAGGAAATGAGCTGACTTAGTCAGTCTGTCTACTATGACCCATATGGTATCATTTCCCCTTTTCGTCTTTGGCAACTTGGTGATAAAATCCATTGTCACCATTTCCCACTTCCATTTGGGAATTTCAGGTTGCTGAAGCAAACCTGACGGTTTCTGATGCTCAGCCTTGACTTGCGCACAAGTCAAACATTTAGCTACATGCTCAGCTACTGACTTCTTCAAACCAATCCACCAGTAGTTTGCTTTCAAATCCTGGTACATCTTATCAGCTCCAGGATGAACGGAATATTTAGAGCTGTGGGCTTCCTGGAGGATAACATCCCGAAGTCCTCCATAAACTGGAACCCATATTCGTCCGTTTAGTCGTAGCATTCCATCTTTGTCGTGGGATAACTGCTCCTCAGTTACTCCCAACTTTTCTGCAGGATAGTTAGCTTCCAGCACAGCTTCCTTCTGTGCAGCTAACACCCTTTCATTCAAATTATTCCTTATTTCAATGCGCTTGGCATTGATTCTGATCGGTTTAACCCTTTCCTTTCTACTTAAGGCGTCGGCAACCACATTTGCCTTGCCTGGATGGTATCGTATCTCGCAATCATAGTCATTGAGAGTTTCCATCCATCGCCTTTGACGCATGTTCAATTCCTTCTGATTGAACAGATGCTGAAGACTCTTGTGATCCGAATAAATTATGCACTTGGTGCCATACAAGTAATGTCTCCATAGCTTCAATGCAAATACAATCGCACCCAATTCCAAGTCGTGGGTGGTGTAGTTCTTCTCGTGCACCTTGAGCTGTCGAGAAGCGTAGGCAATGACTTTGCCTTTCTGCATGAGTACACAGCCCATGCCAGTATGTGATGCATCACAATACACCACAAATTCCTCTATTCCATCAGGCAATGTCAACACTGGAGCATTGCTCAGCTTCTTCTTCAGAACATCGAAGGATTCCTGCTGCTTAGGGCCCCAATCGAACTTAATCTTCTTACGGGTCAATGAAGTTAGGGGCGCAGCAATTCTCGAAAAGTTCTCGATAAATCGCCTATAGTATCCTGCCAATCCGAGGAAACTGCGAATCTCGGTAGGAGTCTTCGGCTCCTGCCAGTTCATGACTGCTTCTACTTTAGCGGGATCTACTTGGATACCACGCTCGCTTACAACATGTCCAAGGAATTGGACTTCTCGAAGCCAAAATTCACACTTCGAAAATTTGGCATAAAGCTTCTCTTGATTCAGAAGTTTGAGAACACAACGAAGGTGTTTCTCATGGTCAGCTTGGCTCTTCGAGTAGATAAGAATGTCATCAATGAAGACGATGACGAACTTATCTAAATAAGGTTTGCAGACGCGATTCATGAGATCCATGAACGCGGCTGGTGCGTTTGTGAGCCCAAACGGCATCACTAGGAACTCGTAATGTCCATAACGAGTCCTAAACGCGGTCTTGTGTACGTCTTCCTCCTTGACCTTCAACTGATGATATCCTGACCTTAGGTCAATCTTGGAGAAATAGCTTGCTCCTTGTAACTGATCGAACAGATCGTCGATCCTGGGTAACGGATATCTATTCTTAATAGTGACCTTGTTAAGCTCACGGTAATCGATGCACAGACGCATCGAACCATCCTTCTTTTTAACGAATAAGATTGGCGCTCCCCAAGGAGACGAGCTAGGTCTAATAAAACCTTTGGCTAAAAGCTCATCCAACTGCGTCCTCAACTCCTTCATCTCCGTTGGTGCCAATCTGTATGGTGCTCTTGCTACAGGTGCAGCGCCTGGTATGATATCTATCCGAAACTCTACTTGCCTATCTGGTGGCAAACCAGGTAGTTCTTCAGGGAAAACCTCAGGATATTCCGAAATGACAGGAATATCTTTAATCTTCGGCTTCGGCTCATCAATGGTAACTTGTGCCATATAAATGACACATCCTTTCTGCATGCATCTGGATGCTTTGAGCATGGACACTCGCTCAGGCAATCCATGTTGGGTATCTCCTTGAATAGTAAGTGACTCACCAGACGGAGTCTTCACTATCACCTGCTTTCTATTGCACAGAATCTGGGCTCGGTTACTCGACAACCAATCCATGCCTATCACTATGTCGAATCCAGCTAACTTAAAGGGAAGCAAGGATAACGGGAAAGAATGATTCCTAATGGATATAACACATCCATCTAGAACAGTCGAGGCGGTTTCTATGGTTCCATCGGCTAATTCCACCTCATATTTCACACTTAGGGTTTTAACAGGAAGGTTCAACAGTTTACAAAACTTATCATCTACAAACGACTTATCAGCTCCTGAATCAAACAAGACTCTAGCAAAAACATCATTTACAAGAAACGTACCGGTAATGACGTTATCGTCAAGGACTGCTTCCTTTGCGTCCATTCTGAAGACTCTCGCATTAGTCTTCTTCCCATCATCAGTTTTCTTCGCATTCTTTGGGCAGTTGGGCCGAATATGCCCTTTCTCGTTGCAACCGAAACAAGTTGCATCCTTCATTTTCTTGCAATCCACAGCTTTATGATCTGTGGACTTGCAGATCCCACAACGTTTCTCGAAAGACTGGGACTTAGACTCCTGCCTGCATCTCCCAAAATGATGCCTCTTACATACCTTGCATTTGGGTTTCTCACCCGACTGATCCCCTTTCTTGAACCCCGACCCTTTCCTATGGTCGTTGTTTCCCTTGTGTCGTTTCTCAGATCTTCGTGAGGTGTCATCCTCACGTTTCCTTTTGTTTTCCTCCGAGCTCTTCATAGCTCTTAGTCTGACGACATCTTGAGTGAGGGAGAGGGATAGATCAGCTACTGATCTAAATGTAGTAGGCCTTGAAGCCTTGACGCTTGCCTTTATCTCCGGTGCCAGACCTCCAATAAATCGAGCAATCCTACGCGGCTCCGGGGTCACCAGATAAGGCACTAACCGGGATAAGGTGTTGAACGTAGTAAGATACGCTTGACAATCGAGATTCTTCATAACTAGAGACACAAAATCCGATTCAATTCTCTCGACCTCATGCTGCGGACAGAAATTTTCCTTGATCAGTGCTACAAACTGATCCCAAGTCATGCTATACAGAGCGGTCTTTCCAGTAGCTTGTAGAAGCGACTTCCACCATGCTAACGCGTCTCCCTTGAATGACTGGGATGCGTACTTTACAACATCTCTATCAGCACACCCGCTGATATCAACCACCGTATCCATCTCGTCAATCCACGTCATACAATCGACGGCTCCCTTTTCCCCAGTGAAATCTCTGGGCTTGCAAGATACAAAATACTTGTACGTACAGGACTTGCTGTACGTATCATGCTTCAGCTTAATCTCTTGCTTTGGGACGCTGCTGTGGTTGGAGGAGTGATTATCATCCTCAGCTTTCTTCGGCTCACTCTTTTTAGAAGGTGGCTTACTATGAGCCTCAGAATGAGTCTTGGGCTTTGCGTGCGGTTCTGTTCGGGTCCTACTCCGAGTACCACTAGATTCCCTGAATTGCCTATCCATAGCTTTGGCAACAGCGTTATCTATCAGTGCTTGCAACTCTGCACCGGTAACGTGAATCTTTGCATTATCTGAGTGTTCCCCAGAATGACTGTTGGTCTCCTCCGATTTGGCCATTGTAGCTTTAAGCTACAATAAAGGACAAGGTCTAATTTAGAACCTAACAGTATTATCGTTCTAGACGATTTATTAACCATGGTATCAAGAACCTTAGCAGTTAACTTAATAAATTTCATTCAGGCTCTTATTAGCAATCAAAGAATGAAAATATATATATTGGCACCATAGGCCTAGTCACAAGGACAATCACTAAATTATAAATTTAGATTTTTATAGGATTATAAATTGTATAATTAAACAAATAATCCTTTACTAGACAGAGAGTCATAAACCACAACTGTCACTATATGACATAGTCATAACCCGTAGGTATCAAGTCGTTAATAGACTTGTATACAGATATAATCTGTAGATAATTTATTAAAAAGGGTGGCTTGTGTGATTCTACCGATCACGCTTAGCCAGGAATGTTAACATGTTTTCAGATGTCAACAGGGAGTGGAATCTTTTCAACCAGGTTTTACCATCATGGTCAGGCCTGTTAATAAGGCATTCAAGCTAGGTTATACCTTACTAAGATTCTTATAAAATGGCAAATAAAAAAAAAAATATTTTTTTCCATTATTTAATTGTTAAATTCCTGCACATAATTAAATGAGAAATTCAAATTAACTATTTCAATTTTAAATAAAGTACCAGTACATCTTTGCCCTAAACGGGACTTTGAAATAACATGAATAACATGAATAACATGCCCGCGCAGGGGCTAAACAAATAACAACAAAAGCAAAATAAAATAAAGCAAACCCACGCAGGGGTCAACAGAACAGCATACCCACGCAGGGGTAGAATAAGATAGATATACCCACGCAGGGGTAGAGTACAAGGATAGATGTCCACGCAGGGACATGAGTAAATGAGACAATAATTAAAGGATTCAATGATCCCTCTTGCTCTTACCCTTGAGCAGGTCAAACACCTTCTTGAACATGCCACTGGTGCGTCGGCGATCAGCTCGCATCTCGTGTTGAAACTCACGTCGCATGCTATCAATCCCATGCAGGATTTCCTGAACCTGCGGCGGCGACATCATAGGCGCCGGTGGCGGTGGCTGGTACTGCTGCGGCTGCGGTGGCTGCTGGTAACCCGGAGGGTAACCAAAAGTAGACTGCCCAGCAGCCCAAGTGTCTCCCAATGGACCACTAGGTGGGAGTGAGCTGTAGTTCACAGCTTGCCAATAAGGGTCTCCTGTGTAATCATAACCCTGAGGGAAAACCTGCTCGAACGGGTTAAACTGAGCTGCACTAGCATAAGCCGGAATCGGCTCTCCATAGTTCTGCGGCGGCAGAGGCGGGATCGGTACTGAAGTGACCTCCGATACGGGATGCTGAGACTCCCCCGTCTCGGACTCCTCGGGAAGAGGTGTGTAGCGGCTGCTACCAACATGTGGAGGGGTGCCTATGCGAATCCCTCCGCGCGTAGACATGCGCGCATTCCTCCTTGGCCTCTGAGGCGGAGGAGGTAAAACTGGTGGCGGCGGTGGTGACGGAGTGATCACGTCACGCCATAGGGCCTCAGATAGGTCCTGCGGTAGAGGCGGCTGCTGCTGAAGCTGCTGCTGCTGCGAGTGGTGCTGCGAGTGCACCGGGGAAACCTGGTGAGACTGGAGCATCGGAGAGTTATGGCTGGGGGTGTAATACCAATCATACTGCTTAAATCTCTCCTGAAAGCTATCCCCACCATTGTAGGGTGATCCCCTAAATGGCGACCCATCCGATATCTCAATGGGATGGTTGGGCGTACCTGACGGTGGTAGCGAGGGGTCCGTATCCTCGTCGACGTCCATCTCGTGACCACCAGAAAAGTGGTCCTCCGGTCCGAGTGGGTTATGACCCACTGGCTCATCCACAAAAGCATCAGGGTTATATAAACCCTAGTAGACTGGTGCTGGATACTGGTGCGGTGACTGATGCAAAGGTATGTAGGATCCATGCGAACCATGGGGCCCATTCTCCGAGTGGGGCCCAAACGAGTGGGGTAATGACGGTGAAGTGCTCGCGGATACCGAGTGTCTAGCAGGCTCGGCGAAAGACCTCCAAAGGTCGTTGGCGGCTGTGTTGTGCGTGGCGGATGGAGCTCGCCTATGTGAGGGCCCTGCCTCATGGTCGTGAGATGTAGCAAATCCTCCTCGACCTCTCATACGGGGCGGCATAGTGATCCTGTCAAAAGTCAAACAAGTTGCACAACAAAATATATAAGACAAAGCAAAATAAATAAAAAAAAAATTAAACGAAATGTTGAACATTTCCTAAGTTCTTTGTCTAGACTCGAAAATCGAGGAATGTGCAATTGTGTAACTGAGATTAAACACAAAAGACTAGTGTTTAATTCACTCAGCGTTGGCTCTGATACCAACCTGTCACACCCCGATTTCCACGTGTCACCGGTGGGCCCGGTGTGGGGTACAGTGACGTAGTTGGCATCGTCATAGACAATCAACACAATATAATAATGCACAGCGGAAGCAGAATAGATACATTTCAACTTTGAATAAAGTGCAATAATAAATATCACAGTAGTTGAAACGGATCCACAGGCGGATCAAATAAAAATAAGATAAAATATTGTTCAACAGATATTTGTCGTCCGAGCTTGCGAGACTATAGTGGACGCTCTTAGGAAACAGCCAGCCTATTTTCGTATAGTACCTGCACTTAACCTTTTGGGAAAAATACGTCAGTTTACACTGGTAAATACAAATCGACTGACTCATTTTGAAAATGATTGAAAATTTATTTAAATGCACAAGGCATAAATATTTTTATTAACTCGGGATAATTATATAATATAAACTTGTGAACGATTTACATGCACTCGTATCTTTGGTGGCCCGGGATCTGCTGTCCGGGCTAAGAATTAAATGACACACCACATTAAAGAGTTATACACGACGAGTGCACGCCTACACCCCGTGCTCTGGTCGTGGCCATCTCGTAAGATAATGCCAAGGATATCCGGGACACGGTCAATAACCCCCCAAAGCCTTTAAGTAAGACAAGACTGTTTAAACGAAGTCGCACAAGCTATTCAAGACTGTACACCCATAAGGAGCAGGACTTGTGCGCCCGATCAAGCGGTATTTTAAATATACGCTAATTATGCCGTTTAATTAATAAAAAGCTTTTTATTTACGCTAATGAGCATAACTCCTAATCTAAACCTCAAACTGATGTCAAATTTTAGGGACAAGTTTATAAATCAGTAATAAAGATTATTGTCCTCTCACATTTTCAAAATTCTCGTTTTAGGGTTAAAAGGGCGTATTGGTCAACATTTAGGCAGTTAACGGAAACATGCATGAACTAGGATTTCTATGGAACCAAGTTGTATAACCTCAGATGGTTATACTAACCTATAATATGGTCTTAATGGAATCCTAAGGCATATCTAAACTATGCCAAATCGAGTCAGAACTGAAAATCAAAGCAAAAGTCAACTTTTGCGACTTTCGGTTCCGAACCGAGCCTATACTTAGAATTGTCGGGTTGAATCATGCTAAGGCATGTTCAACTAATATTTACCAAGTTATTAAAGTGAGAAAACTGATTTTTATGGTTTCTTATATTAATAGTTATGAATTTATTTAAAATTAACCCGTTTGACTTTCATTTGACTCGACAATTTAACTAAGTAGACGTGGTAATTAGGAGGTGCCCTTTTTAAGGGTTTAGCACCTACCTAATTACGGTCACGTAGCCATGTTTGTTGGGAACAATGACTTAACCGTTTAAATGTTAAAGCGTTTATCGCAAACGTTTGACTTTTCGGCTATAAACGCTAAATAATTTAAACTAAGCATGAAGGATACTTACAAAAGGGTCCAAAGGACTGAAGGAGGTTCTCAAGAAGCTCAAGATCCTCCAAGAATTAGAGAACAAGCAGATTTGAAATGAAGGTGCAAATGAAAGCTAAGAACAAGGGGTATTTATAGGTTTTTGAGGACCATGGATCGTTCCTCGATAAACGGGATTCGATCTCAGCCTTACAAGTGTGCCCCATGTTTAATAAAACTATGGGTATACAAAAACTTGCCCCTAGAACCAAAAGTGTGAGACAAGAAGCAAAACTACAGCTGGTTTTTAATTATTCTGGAATTGGGCACTGTATACGGTCCGCAAGGGACCTGGTATACGGTCCGTAAGACCAGTACAGCATACCAGAATCTTTCAATGTTGACATATTAGGCCCCTGCACTTGTTACTTGCCATTTCCGACACATCTAAGGCCTGTTAAACCATTTTTAAGGCTCTACAATGATGCCTAAGCATAGGGAACATGAAACATGCTCAAAAATATGCCGAATGTCAGTTCGTTTGGTCGTACGGTCACATTGTTCGGCTAATTACGATGAAACACGGACGGACGCGAAAAACGAACCAAATTACGTGACGAATGGAATTTTATCAAGCCAAACACTAATTTACAATATTTTAGTGCTTACATAAATTTTTGGGTGCCTGGAAATATTCAGAATGTGAGATATGCGCGAAAATGCAAAATTGTGCACTTTTTGACACTTTTAGTCCCTGTATGACTTAAAAGTTTATTTTTGCGCGCGAAACACCTCTAAGCCTATTCCTAAGCCATATAAAGGATAATTAGGGTATGTTTAACTCATGGTCATATTCCGGACGGTCCGATACCCTACGAATCGACATACTTTTGCAGTTTGACGCAATTAGTCCTTTAATTGCGCAAAGTAGCGCGAAACGTTGTTTAATATTATCCAAGCCTTTCATGGCCCATAATGGGCATTCCCAAGCATATACTTAAATATTACTACACTCCCGTTCGCTTAAATGGTCACCGAAAGGCGTAGATTCAAAATTTGACGCTTTAGGTCCCTCTATTGCGCAAACTTGCGCATCTCATCTTTTAATAGCATTGTGTAGGACCGGTTTTGACTCCGAAACGATTGCGAAACGAACATGTGACGTGCGGAAACCGTATACGAACGCGACCTAACACACACGATGTAAAATAAACGTGATTCTATTAAGAATATAAAAAGAACAAGCACCTTGAACCACTTTCTCTCCCTAGGCTCTCTCTCTAGGTCTAGAGCTTTCTAAATGCCAATGTGCAAAAACTTCTAAAACTCTAACATAACATCCCTATTTATAGGCCAAGGCTTTAATGAGATTTCTCATTAATTACAATTATGCCACCTTGCCTTTTTGTCTAGCTATCACTAATATAACGACTCGTTTTCTTCTGTTTCTCGCTATGGCTCGGATTGACGAAGGGGATAGACATAAGTACACTAACAGACTCCCCTTGGATATTACCGCAGTCAATCTCGTAGCGTCTTGTCTTTCTCTCTCTCTTTCAGTCTTCTTGAAGCTTTGACACGTTTTCATCAACGTAGACTCCCTCTTGCTTGAACAGAATCCCCGTGGATCTGTCTTCAGCTTCAGCTCCCCATTTCTGTAGACTCTTCTCTTCATCAGGCTCCCCCTTTCGACAAGCTTTCGTGCTTTTGGGATCGACACCTTGCTTTTCGAATACAAGCTCCTTCAAGATAGTTACATGGCTTTTTGAATCCATGCTTCCTCTTACGTTGAGCTCGTCTTCAGACTCCCCCTTAGACTCGGCTGTCGGGATCGTAGTCTGGAACAACATCTGCAAATCTCAAACATTTATAAGTACAATGTTTTCAAATCAAACTCTCTAAATCACTCCCCCTATCAACAAACTTTTAGAATTTGGCAGTTTCAACAAAACGGATTAGAAACTTGCTCTTTAACAATATAAGCATCCAAATCCCTCACAGTTAATCATCCAAGTCCAAACTAATGACCTTGGAGATATCACAAACTGTTTTTGAATTTTTGATAAAAAAACTTCAAGTTTCAAATTAATGAACTTGTTTTATTTTCAGAAACACAATCAGCATACATAGATTTTGAAACTCAGCTCTCGGACATCAGTTGTCGAAAATAAAGCAGAAATCAAAATCTTTTTTTATTTTTCTGAAACATAAAGCAGTAAAGAAATATTTACAAACATATTTACAGACAATATTTTTGTTTGAGTTCGTGTCAGAGGATCATATCAGTTTTTGACAAATCACTAGGACCGTTGAGCTTTAAACACTTTCAGTTCTAAACGATTCACTTAGATTGTCAGTATACTGATCCACTTAAATTTTCACACAAATTTCAATTGATTCGAGATACGGATTAGTGTATTAAGTTCTTAAACTTATTCGCGTGTCCCACCTCAGAATATACTCCCGTATCCAGATCCCAATATTCAGTCATACAGGTGAGTATACCTAGATGATATCTGTAAAGGGTTAAATGCGAGGCCATGAGAGCTCAGGTCAGAACTTCTGTTCAACAAAAAGATGATGGCTCATCTTTTGGTGTGTTCCCTTTAGAGAATCTTTTCTTCAACAGCACATGATTAGCATTTTGCAATGTTTCATCATTTTTTGTACTGAGGGCGGTGCTATATTTCAAGCAAGCAGAAAGTATTATACGGGGACTAGGCCATTGCTTCCGTAAAATCAGAAGTCCCGGGATAATACCCCAGATATCACTGAGTATAAAGACCTAGTATCTCAGAAAGAGGGACCTTTCAAACAAGATTTCGGGGGTTACCCATATATCCGAGAGATGTTCCCCACGAGATAAGTAAGTTTGAAATTTAGGTTTATATCTCGAAAAAAATCTACTAAGTGTGTAAAAATCTACTGGCATATCATTAGTGAGACTGTTTATCACATTAACACATTCCATTTCTTTAGCGTACTGTGATTGTCTACTGATGTACTATCATTTCCTCTTTTTACACAAAAGCTCTTTTTCGATTTTTATCATGTTTTTTTGGATTTTTCAAATTTTCTAATGTTTTTGGATTTTCTGACAATATTACTCCCCCTAAAGTGCAAAACCATTTAAAGAAAATTTGACAAACCGACACTGATAGCTTTGTTTCGCCATCCATTTTCTGTGTTTCGTGCTCTGTTTTACAGAAAGTATAACGCACCCCCATGATTTACAACACATTGATCTTTTACAGTTTGAAAACCGTTTTTCAATCTTGTGAAATTAATCAAGTTTGTTCTGCCGTGAGGGTTTCGGCATATTCAAGTAACATATTTTTGAATTTTTGAATTTTTTGACAAATTTAAAAAACAAACACATTTTTGATTTTTCAAAATTTTAACAAAATAAAAACATATTTTTGGTTTTTAAATTTTTCAACTTTTAGGGTTTTTGAAATATTGTTTATTTATGTACAGGAAACAAACAAACTCCCTGTTTCAACCAACACAGGGTTCAGCAGCCCCCTCTCCTTGTTGTGAGAGGCTGCTCCAACTTCCATTCTCACAATCTGTGGTTTTGTTGAGTACCTGCACATTCAAATTACTCAATTACTTGAACAATTTTGCCCAGGTCTGTTTGACCTTAGGCATTTCAACACGATAAACTTCATTCAATGTCGGAAAGTCTTTGTCATCTTTCACAAAGACTTTGTCAATTTTCACTTCAACTTGTTCATCATTTGTCGATGTCATTTGTTTCTTAACACTCCATGTTTGACCTTCAGGAGTACCTCGTTTGTAAAAATGTGAATCTTTTTGAACATTTTGATTTTGAACAACATTTGGTTTCCAAAACAGTTGGGGTTTTGTTGCATCAACATTTGTTCTCCAACTTTGTGTTATTCTCAATCTGGGTGTGTGAGAATTCCAGGTCTGTCTTGAATCGAACCTTTTCGGGTTTGATTTCCAAGTTTGATTTGAAGCAAACTTGTTTGTATTGTACCTCCAAGTTTGTTTCGAATCAAATCTGGTTGACCTTTGTTTCACATCCTCAGATTTATGTTTTTGAACATTATCTGACTTCTTTGTCAACTCAACATCAACAGGTTTCAGATTTGGACACTTGCGAGCAAGATGTCCAATTTGGTCGCATTTGAAACATGTTCTCTTTGACACATCTTTCACCTGTTGTTGTTGTTTTTTCTGAGCATGAAACTCATCATTAGACTGTCGTCCAAATTTGAGTTCTTTCTCTTCTGCCAAACTTTTTCCTTGAACAAAACTCATTTTAGCCTGATATTTTGGCACGTCATTTTTCTTCCAGTTTTGTTTCTTTTTATAACCCAACCCAGCCTTCATGTTTTTCTTTTTGAAACCAGTTTTGTGACCTTTACCAACAAACTTTGAAATCTCAGACTCTTCAATCTCAACCATCTTGAAAACTTTATCAATCTTTTCTGAAATCACATTCTGAATCGGGAATACAACATCTAAGAATAATTTGTCCGATCCAATCATGGTATAAACCAATCCTTTTGAATCATCATTCAAATTTTTCTTGGATTTTGAGTTTTTCAGATATCCATCATGAAAATTACCTTTATTTTCATCCTGTGATTCAGATTTACCTATTTCAATCGACTCTTCTTTCAACACACTTTCAACGACCTTACCTACCACCTCTGAATCACTAGAATCATTAGATTTGGAATAGGTTACGTCAATGTTGTCTGGCAATTGATCTACCATGTTGAAAGCTTTTTCGACCTTTTCATCATCATAAAATACGAACTTTTCCGGTGGTGGAACTTGATGAAACTCTGAGCCAATGCCCTTTTTGTTTTGCTCAAAATCACCATCTCCTGGTTTTATATTGAAAATTCTTTCAAGCACATATGATGACGCATGATAACTTTTTAATTTGTTCCTGTTCTAAATCAACAATCTGACGCTTTAGCTTAGCAACATCCTCAATATAAGAATTTACAACTTGTTGAATCATATTCTTTTTTTATTTCTTGACAAACATTTTCCTTTTGTGAACATTCTTCCGTTATTTTTAAAACTTTTTCTTTCAAACTTTCATTTTCTTTTTCTAAATTTTTACATTTTTCTGAAAGCTCTTCATCATTTTCTTTTAAAACCTTTTCCTTTTCAAGCATTTCTTTATATTTAATTTTGAAAACTTCTTCTATTTTGGTGAATTCAAGATCTCTTGTTCTGAATTTTTCGTCTTTTTCAGTACAATCACTGCACGTTTCCATGCATTTCTTGCACTGTTCAACGATTTTGATTTGAGTTTCAGAATCAGAATTTACCTCAGTGATTGGCACCTCGGTGTTTGCTTCCATCTGCTTCTGATCATCATCAGCAACTTCCAAAATCTCATCCTTCACTTTAACCGAACTTTCAAGCTTCTTCTCAGCTTCTTCAACCTGCTGTTCTTCAGTAACAGCTTCTTTTTCAACAACTTTTTCTTTCACTTCTTCTTTATCAACTTCAACTTTGACTTCCTCAGTAACCTTCTTCAAATCATTTACCATCGCATCAACATTCTTCTTCGTTCCGTTTTCATCCCTCCTCCTCAGACTTGAAGTCATAACATCTCTAAGATGTTTTTCAAACTTTTTAACATAAGTTTTATCCTTTCCAACATTTGTATAGTACTCAACGGATCGAGGGATTTCCAAAAGAACATCATCAAAAACTATGTCCTTTTTGGGAACAACAGGTTCACCATTTCTGTTGACATAGCACTCTCGCTTCTTATCCCATCTCTTATTGCTGACAGCACTCTCATACTCTTCTTGCATTTCATCCATTCTGTTCCAAGCAATGTTTCTTTCTCGATATGTTTTTTCACACAGAATCTCTTCTCTTGTTTTCTCTTTGATTTCAGCAACAAAAGCATGATGTTTGCCTTGTGATATTTTTCTGCCATGAGCAGTGACTATATCATCAACACAATCTTCTTCATTTCTTTTCTTGATCTCAGCAGCCAATCCTGAATCAGGTGGAATGTATTTGTCCCAACTGAAACCTTCTGCCACTTTTTCATCATCTTGATGGATAAGTAAGGGTTTCTTCTTGTTTTCAATCATTTTCGGCTCTTCTTTGCTTTGCTGGTAAATCGCTTTTCGGTAATAATCATCATTGAAAGGATTTTCATTTCCAACAACTGCAGAATTATGACACTCTCTCTTGAAATGACCTCTTTGCTTGCATTTGAAACAAGTCACTTTGGATTTATCAAATCCCAGCTTCGTTGATGGATCACCGATTGACTGTTTCCCAGAAGCTTTGCGAATGCAACTAGCCAAACACCAGCGGATGTCTATGAGTTCCATTTCTTCTAGATCAATCTGGTCATAGTCTTCTTTGGTCAATTCAGAGTTTCCAATTTTGCCTGCAACTAGACCTTCATACGATTCCAGAACGGATGCAAGGAAACTCATTTGTTGCTTGGCTGCATTGATGCTCATAGACGAATAATTCTTCAATTTGAGAGCAATGTTGCAGAGAACTTCTTCAGAGTCTTCAACACTTGATTTTGATGAAGACGAATGATATCCAGGATTGTAGCTTGATGAGCTTGTCGGAGGTTCTTTTGTCTTCACACCACTGAATGCTGTTTTTGGTGATTCACTAACTTTCACCGAAGGTATTGCACTTTTGTAATAAAGACCGACATTCTGTTGATGCGAAGAACTGCTCATCTTGTTCTGCTTCTGCAATTCAAGCTCATGACTTTCTATCTTTTCTATCAAGACATCAAGAGAAATTGTATCATATAAAGCATCATTTTTCAATATGAATACAAACGTTTGCCATTGATCAGCTCGTGGTAACGCTTCTATGATCTTATCAATTATTTCTTCTCGAGTTTTAACAATGCCAAAACGATCAAGTTCAATTTTTAAATGACCAAACCTCTCTATCATTTGTCTCACAGTGTCTCCTTTCAAACTATCGAACAAATCAAATTCCTTTTTTAATAATGCGATTTTGTTTTTCTTGATTTGTTTACCCCCCTCAGCTTTATCCCGTAAAGCTTCCCAAACAGATTTTGATGACCCGTCATGTTGAAGTAAAGCAAATAGGTCATGTCTAATTGATGATTGGATTAAAGCAGTCATCCTCTATTCAGCTGGGAATTCGGATTTGTCTTCTTTGGATAAGCTTTTGAGTGGGAGATCTTCTCCTTTATCATTGATCGGCCTTTGATAACCAAATTCCAAACAGAACCACCTTTCATGCGCGTAAGCTTTTGCCCAGTTGATGAACCTTTCTTTCCACCAAGTGTAGTCTTCAATGCTTTCAAGCGTTGGTGGTTTTGAATGTGTTCCGTAGAAATTATCATGTTTGATATTTTCATTGATTGCTTTTGTTATAGCTTTTGGTGTAACAGTTGAGGTTTCGGAAGACTCGAACGTAAACGCATTGTAAAACGTGTTGTAGAACTCTTCAGCAATGATGCTAACTTCCACAAATCTCAGCTCCTTTGAATCACCTTGAATCAACCAAAACAAACACTTATCAGTTCAAACACTTATCAAACAACTGAATCAAACTAATACTCAAACTGGTGAATATTCTGTGCGGACTGATGGTTGACAAACTGTGCGGACTGAAGGTTGACAAACTGTGCTGACTGCTATAACCCGGATCAAATTCAAACAACCTGACCCACTACGTGCAGACTGAGTTCACTCTCAATTGACCTGGTTCACAAAGACACGACCTAAACTGTTTCAAGTGATTTGACTGAACTGCTTTGAACCGTATGACCTTGATGCAATGAACCTTGACTTTCAATCCATCCAAACTGACATATCTCATGCACACGCTAATCAATGCAGACAATTCACAAAACAACTTTGATTGGACCTAGATGATCACATGGGTTCACACAATTTACTTATGTAAAATTTTAATTGAATCAATGAATTCACATGCAAACTTTAAATGGTGGCCGACAAAATCTGATATGATATAAATTTTGATTGGACCAAACAACTAAGAACAATTGGGCCGAAAATTCAATTTACTCTGATTGGGCCATCAATAAGAAGTCACATGGGCTGTCAACACCTATTAATTGTTTAGTTAACTTTGATTGGGCCGCTAACTATACTAATCTGATTGGACCAAGAATTAATGATAAGCACATGGATCCGACAATTCAGTTAATACACAATACAATTTTCATTGGACCAACATTAAAGTGGGCTGTCAACTTGAAATTACTCAATTCTCATTGGGCCAACAACTATCAATGTACATTAAATGCGATTGGGTCGATAATATTGAAAACAAGTTATCTACTTTAACATGCGATCTGCTAATCTTTGAAATACTAAACCCACTGAACCGACAGAATTTATTACACTCAACTATTGACTGGACCGATTACTTTTGATCACGTGAATTCTATAATTGTCGACAACATTGAATGTATATAAAATGTGATTGGACCGATATATTGTATAGTTATTCAGTCAACACATGGGTTCGGTGATTATATGTATTCTATCGATGTGGGTGACCAACAATCAACACAATCTTCTTGGACCGAGGAACTGATTTACTCAATCAATGCACATAGATTCTGTTAATTCTATTGACCTTTGTGACATGTTCAAACAAAACGACGATCTGTTCACACGAAATAATAATTTTCAAGCGGAATAACAACTTTTGGAGCGGAATCTGATTCCGTTTGAACTAACACATACAATTTCGAGCGGAATAAGGAATTTTCAAGTGGAATAAGGTCTGATTTGAAGCGAAATTAGGACTTTTCAAGCGGAAATAGGACTTTTCAAGCGAAATAAGGACTTTTCAAGCGGAATAAGGTCTGATTTCAAGCGGAATCAAGCTGATGACGCGAAAACGGACCTAAAAACTCAGATTTCTCCTAAACAGCTTTGAATTAGGATTTGAAACTTTGTAGGGTTGTAGATCAGGTGTTTACGCACAACGTATTAAAAAATCATGAATTTTGGATGTGACAACTGTGCTCTGTAATCGTTGTACGATATAAAACAATGTTGATTATTAATAAAAAAATGTGCTTTGGTGTTATTATATGTGTTTTGGTGTTATTTTGTGTGTATTTGTGTTTGGTGATTTTACAATTCGATTCAATTCCAATTTCAAGCTTTAAATCGCTTTCTGGAAGGTTATACGCGCACTGATGCGTAAATATAACCAGTTTAATGCAACAAACACTCCTGAATAGTGAAATAGGCTTAACATATCTTAAATAACCTCCACATAACTTAGAAATAAGTTCTGGATGGTTTGGTGTGTTAAAATCAACCTTGTTCGATCGTAGGGACTATTTGTGTCAAACTGCGAAACTATACCGATTTGTATAGTAACGAACACTCCGGAACTTGATCATAAGTTAAAAATACCCTAAATAACCTTTACATAGCTTATAAATAGGATTTGAGGGGTTTGGTATGCTAAAATAAACTTTATGCTCATTCAGGGACTAAAAGTGTCAAGAAGTGCATAAGTTTGCATTTTCGCGCATAACTTACGTTCTGAATACATCCGGACATCCAAAAATTTATGTAAGCATTAAAATATTTTATTTTAGTGTTTGGCATGATAAAACTCCATTTGTCGCTTAATTTGGATCGTTTTTGCGTTCGTTACGACTTCCGTCGTAATTAAGCGAATAACGCAACTGTACGACCAAACGAACCGACATCCGAGATGTTTTTGAGCACATTTTAAGTTCCCTATACTTTAAATTTATATTAGATCCTTGAAATGGGGTTAACGGGGCTTAAAAGTGCCAAAAAAGATCAAGTTTTACAAGTGTAGGGACCATTTTTTAAATTTCTGGCAGATTCAATGAACCTAGTCCATTTTGAAGTGTTGATGGTTTTCACCCATGGTTTTGCAAAACCATGGGCTGATATTCAATGAACATAGTCCACATTAGGGGCTCCCATGGTTTTAGAAAACCATGTGCCCACATGTAAGGTCTAGATCAAAGCACGTTTTTCGACGAACGATCTTAACGGTTCTAGAAATCCTATATATACCCCATCCATTTCACTTCAAAACCCACAATTTGAAATCTGATTTATGCTCTCTAAGTGGAAGTATATGCTTCCTACCTGAGAGAAAAATCGGAATCAAATCTTGCGGGGACCTTCTGTAAGCGTTCTTTCGTTCTTTTCATTCGTTTTAGCGTTAAAGTCAAACTGCGTTTGACTTTCTGCTTTGACCAGTTTATGGTCAACGCGAAGTTCGTTTGAACTTCATAACGTGAGCGTAATCACGATGGTTATAGTCCCTAAGTGACTATACCTACTGATTACCACGTTATCTAGGCTCAGTGACGAGTCGTAGTTTCGGCCAAAATGCGTTTTCTCGCGTATTTTGTAACCAAACTACTCTAGGATGTCAAAACCGGTTGTTTTGATATCAAAACCTGTTTTCTAACTTAACTAAACATGTTCTAGCATGTTTAGCTCGTCACTTTTAGATTAGTGCTTGTGTAGAGTCGTAAGTCAAGCGGACTAAACACCCGCTTAGACTTTCGAACACGACCCGTTTGGTCGATCGTTAGGATCCGACCAAACATGTTTAGTGACCATAGTAAGCATAGGGAATAACCTTCCGAGGTTATTCCTTATGGTCACTTAGGTTTGATTAGTCGCATGATAAGTAGTTTATGTGCCTTTGGTAAATTACCAAAATACCCTTTTCATACATAATTGGTAATTAAGCATATGTGACCTAAATTTTTGACACTAACTAATTATTTAACATAATTAAACATGTATGGGCATATAATACTTGTCATAAGGACTAGTTAGACGTCTCGAATGCGCTTTTGCGTGCACGACGCGTTAAAGTAGCGTGAGCTACCTTAATGGGTCACAATGGGTCGAAAGCACTTAGGTTAGGTTCCGATTTAGAATATAGGCCTTGCTAAACCATATCACATGAGTTCCAACACTCATTTGGTTTACAAGTCCTCATTCTGTCCGATCTTCCGATTTAGGCGTATATTGTTTGACTAGTGATTCGATTACTAGGTGCTGTTTGATTTCTCTGGTTTGCTCGAGTTTGTTGAAGTTCTATTGATTGAGGATACTTTGCACTCCATGTGAGTACATAGTTCCCCTATTTTACTGTTTTTAAATGTTTTGGGGTGATTCATATGTACGAAATGTTTTCAAGGTTTAAACGATGATTTCAAAAACGATTAAAACGAATTTTACTAAACTAATAACGATTTCAATAATGTGAACAAAACTTGATGGTTGTAGTTACATAACAAATGACATTCATTAGCATTGATCAAGCCGACCAGTATTAGGTTATGGTACCATAGGATCTGACAAATCCCGTTACTTTACTACACCCATGGTTATGTGTGGGGGTTGTGGGTAGCGACTGAATCTGATGTTTGTTAACTTACCCTTTAGTGGTTTGTTAATTCGAGAAGCGAGAAGCGAGGTGATCGAGTCACGAAGGTTTGAATGTTGTTAACGAGACGACCATATATAAGTTATCACAATTAAAATGAGGATGATTTAAACGATTTAAACGAGTAAACGATTTGGGAACGATTTGGAAACAATTTGGGTAAACGATTGGTTTTTGGCTAGTGTTTAGATAACGGGACGGGTGTAATACGGTGAAAACATGGTAGATACGCCGCTGGTACGTCTTATATATAAGTGTTTTCAACATATTACATACCGTGGCGTTATTTAGTTCACTTGGGTAAACAATTTTGGAACGATATCACACAAACGAGGTTTTTGAAATGATATAAACCATACGAGTTTTATTAACAAGATTTTATTAACGATTTAATACGAGATGTCTTACAAATTGCTTTACTAAAACAAATGTTTTTGGGTTAAAAATCATGGCTACGAGGTTCTTATAAACTATATGTAGGATCGTTAAACGACCTGACGAGTCGATCAGAAGAGTGCTTAGACTAAATCAGAGGCGGAATTCATTGATTTAGTCTTTGTTCAGCTTGATTTCACTACAGGCAGGGCTTCGCCGTACACACATACAACTGCTACTGAACCGCTCATATGACACCCCTATATATAGGCATATGGGTTCGCTTATATGGACATGTCCATATATGCGGACCTATCATCAGTCAGATGAGCGAACCTATATATGTGACATATAAGCGGACCTCCTGATATGACCTATAAGCGGACCTATCTAATACATGATTACTCAATTTCCGTTCACTATACAATCACCACTAGCCTAAGACTCAAACGAAGATGTAGTCGACAGACAACTGCACCAACAGACTCCCCCTTGAATGTTGACGGAATCTTCAGTGAGAGTCTTCAAACATTGACAGCTCATCAATCTTGATCGGTCTTCTTCAGGAACTCTTCCTGGAATTAAGTGTCCGGATCTTTCTCTGGCTCTAACTTTCATCAGACTCCCCCTATCATCATGCTGGGATCGCCGTCTGGAAATCGTTATCACCATTGAAATCAACTCCTGGGTTTATCAGTTTAAACTTCTTCTCAGATTCTGATGTATCTCCTGGCTTTCCGTAGCAACAGGATCAGAAACCTGCACAACTCAAACAATCTATCACAAACAAACACAATTGTGATTCAACTTAATGAATCAACTAATCATATAAGAATATTCAAGAATCTTTCACATTTAACAATTTATTAAACTTTCCAAAATCTAATTAAACATTTCAAACCAATTTAACCAAACCTCTTGTTCATCATGTTTAGCCTTTAAGATTTTGAATTTCAGCTCTCCAACATCAGTTGTCGAAAATCTTTTTGAATTTTTCAAATATGAAACACAAATGCAAAAAACTAAATGCAGAAATGAAATTTGTACAAACATATTTTTGGGAGTTCGTGCAAGAGGATCATATCAGCTGTTGACTAGACACTAGCACCGTTAAGCTGTTATTTCATTTTAAGCTTTTAAACAGTTCGCGTTGATTGTCGATATATTGATCCACTTAAATTCTCACAAAATGTTCAACCTGTTCGGGATACAGATTTAGTGTTTTAGAACTTAAACATCTACATGTGTCCCACCTCAGTATATACTCCCGTATCCAGACCCCAGTATTCAGTCTTACAGGTGAGTATACCACAGCTGATATCTGTTAAGAGGTAGGTGCGAGGGCCGTGAGAGCTCAGGTCGATACTTCCGTATACGCAGAGAGATGACGGCTTCGACTTTAAGTGGGTCCCCTTTAGAGGATCTTTTATTACAACAACAAAGATTATCAATTTTATTGTTTAATCAGATTGCTGAGGGCGAGCTTGTATTTCAAAGCTTTTTGCAGAAAGTATTATCCGGGGACTAGGTCAGTACTTCCATACAGCAGAAGTCCCGGGATAATACCCCAGATATCACTGAGCATAAAGACCTAGTATTTCAGAATACGGGACCCTTCAAACAGGATTTCAGGGGTTACCTATATATCCTGGAGGTGTTCCCCACGTAGACGCAAGTGAAATTTATGTTTATATCCCAAACTGATCTACTAATTCTGTGAAAACCTACCGACACATCTTTAGCGAGACTGCTTAATTGCATTTATACATTACAAATCTTTAGCGTACTATGCCAGTCTAGCTGATGTACTATCATTTCCCCTATTTGCACTAAAACTCATTTTTTATTTTTCGATGTTTTTGACATTTTCAAATTTTCTGATTTTTTTAAATTTTTTCTTCCCCTAAAATCAAAATATGTTTCAATTTTGATTTTCTGGGAAAATTTGAAACAGACTGTACAAATTTGACAACTTGATGAGAATCACTTCAATTCTCCATCCACCTGGCATAAACAATCAGAACTCCCCCTCTCAACAAACTATTTTCCCATTATGATTTCAAAACACTCAAGTTTGTTTTAATCAAAATGGTTTTCCGGAAAAATTAGTTTGTTTACCAAACATTTGTAGGTTCGGGGTTATCTCATCATCTTGTTTTCTTCAAACATTAGAAAGATTTATCATTTTCAGTTTTACCATAAACCATATGTAGAAAATCAAGTACAATTTAATGTCCCTAATTTACCACATTTAAGTCGAAAAATCACCAAAGTGAAATTTCTCAAGAAATGTGCCGATTCATGTTCCACTTTTACCAACCTGGGAACTCCGGCAAGTCAGGTTTTTCATTTAAACAGATTCACCCAAGCCTGACGGTCCTTGGGTGATTTTGAATTCTTGTTCAACAATGGTGGAAAATTTGCATCATCCATTGTTAAACCTGAATTCTCCTTTTTTACCTCAACCACTGGCTCCTCTGGTTTTGACGAACCAGAATCATTTCCTGAGTGTAGCTTGTCTGACTTCGATGAGCCAGATTCATCGCCGACCATTTTCTTCTTCCTCTTTTCCTCTTTCATCGTCAGATTTGTATCTGATGAACTCATCTTGCTTGACTTTGCAGCCGAGGAAGTTGATTCATCAGAACTCTTATTCTTTCCAACGGGTGAACCCGAGGACAAAATCTTCTCGAGATACTCTCTCGCCTTCTTCCTCTTTTTCCTCAGTCTGTCTTTCTGCCCTTGTGAAAGCTTTACTTTCTTTTCTTGAATCTTCTGTTCTTGAACTTTAGGTTTTAGAACCTTCTGTTCCTGGGGCTTGACTTTGACTGGAATCTTTGCCACTTTCTGAGAATTAACCCTCAATCTTTCATTCGATCTCCTTGGGCAATCTCTGGCAACGTGACCTTTAATTTGACAATTAAAACATCTCCTCGTCTCGTAACTCCAACCCTGGCAGTTAACAGCAATGTATCCTTGATAGCCACATCGGTAACACACTCTGTTATCATACGATGGACCACCTTTTTCACACCAAATACTCAGATCATAACATTGTTTGGCTTGGTGGTATTCCTTTCTCAAGTTTGCTGGTTTTGACTTTTCGATCTGATGAACTTTTATTATCTTTTTGTTTCTGTTCTACTTTCTTCTTCAAAGGTTTTTGCTTAGAGCATTCTCCCTTTTCAGTCGATTGCAGAACAGTTTTCTGAAACTTTTCTTTTGTTTTTAAAAATAATTTTTGTTTTTCAAATTTTTTATTTTCAACATCAGATTTCACATCACAATCTTCAACTTTGACATTGTCAAAGTTTATGACCTTGTCACTTATTGGAACAGAATTGATTGGTTTTGGACAGGGAAAATTCACACTGTCTGATGCAGTCACAAAACCTATCAATTTCTTTTCAAGTTCATCAATCTTGTTTCTTGAATTCTCGGCTTCATTTTCAAGCTGAGATATTCTTTCAAGATGAGACTTGATTGCTTTTTCATTCTCATTTTTCATGTTTTCAAGAACAGACTTTTCATTTTCCAAAACTTTTATCTATTCTTGAAATTTCGTTTCATTAGCTTTCAAATTCTTATTCTCAAGCTTTATCCAGAAATCCAAATCTTCTGAAGATTTCTGTTTGCTTTCAAGCTCTTTTTCCAACTCTTTGATTTTCTTTTAAGCACATTCACCTTCTTTCTCCAATTTTATAATTTTCTGAAGATGGGAATTTATTATTTTCTGTTTTTCAATGTTGTTTTTGCTAAACACATCTCTCCCATCTTCAAGAATTTTCATTTGATTTTGAAAATCTTTCTCAATTTTTGATTTTTCAATTTCACAATTTTTAATCTTTTCTTCAAACTTCTGATTTTTCAATGTCAACCTGTTAAAATTACTTAACAGTTTGTTGTTTTTGCTTTCAGTTTCTCACAAATACCCTGAACCATAAGAATCTGTTTTTCATCAGTTTGTTTTTCATCTTTCAACTTCTTGACTTCTGATGTCAAACTTTCCGCATTCTTCAACAGTTTGTCATAGTCAGTCTTGAAGCTGTCACACTTAGAGCACATTGATTCACAACTTGACAATCCAAACTTTGCAGATTTCTCAGCATTTGAAGCTTCCTTTTCATTTGCCCTGACTGTACCTGCACAAAATATTTTAACGGAATCAAGAGGATTTTCATCTACATCTATATAACAACCTCTCTTAAAATCGTATTTCATCACATATTTTTCCCTAACACATTCAACTATCCTTTTGATCATCTCCTCAATCACATCTAAACCCAAACCCAACACATGATTTTCCAACACTTTAATCATATCTTTTCTTTTCTTTCTACTTTCAATTTCATGAGTTTTAAGTTTGATGATGAATTTGTTTAGATGTAATTTTGAAAAATTTGAATCCTTCCTCAAATTTTCCAAACATTCACTCCATTCAACAGGTAATGCATCTGCAAACTTTTCTATCTTTTCACCATCTGATAGAAAAATCTCATGTTTTTTCAAGTATTCAAGTAAGACTCCATATCGGTTTTCTAACTCTTCCAAAGTTTCCTTTTGCAAACATACAAAATATTTAAATCTTTTGACCCATCCATCCTTTTTCACATTTTTATAACTCTCATCAATAAATCCTCGATGCCAATCATTAAATCTCTCAAAATAATAATTTTCTTCTTCATCAAACATCTTGTCCATCTATCAACAAAAATACCGACAAGTCTTTGTTGTTCACAAAAGCGAACCAGTGATGATCAAATGAGCGAATCTGATCAGGTTCACAAAAGCGAAACTAGTTAAATCCACAAAAGCGGACCAACTTGTGTTCAATAAGCGAAACACAATTAGTCCAATGAGCGGACCAGATCAACAACTATGAGCGAACCAGACCAATGCCCAATAAGTGAACCAGAATTAATCACTTTGAGCGAACCAGAAAACAATCTCAAGAGCGAACCTGATTACAATCCTAAGAGCGAACCACTTAAATGAACCCAAAAGCGAACCTGTTTGTTCAAAAAGCGAACCTAAAATGCAGTTTGGAGCGGATCTTTACTGAAATTTGGAGCGAACCTGCTGACAATATGTTCAAAAAGCGAACCTGAATCAGTCCAATAAGCGAATCTATTGACTGTTCGTACAAGCGGATCTCATTTCGAACATGTTTTCACCCATTTTTAGTCCGTATTTCAGTCTGAAAACTTCAGGGGTTTATCAATGTCCAATATCACATAATCTGTGAAATTTTGAGCTAATTTTGTCCGGTAAAACTCCCTGAACTGATAAAAGAAGATGTAGAAAAACAGAATTTTGAGCGAAAATCGAGCTAAACGGTAAGAACTCTTCCTCCTAAGCTCTGATACCACATGTAGGATCGTTAAACGACTTGACGAGTCGATCAGAAGAGTGCTTAGACTAAATCAGAGGTGGAATTCATTGATTTAGTCTTTGTTCAGCTTGATTTCACTACTTAACGTCTCTTTTATTGATTATCTGACAAATATACAAGTTCTGGAGACAAACAGGCAGGGCTTCGCCGTACACACATACAACTGCTACTGAACCGCTCATATGACACCCCTATATATAGGCATATGGGTTTGCTTATATGGACATGTCCATATAAGCGGACCTATCATCAGTCAGATGAGCGAACCTATATATGTGACCTATAAGCGGACCTCCTGATATGACCTATAAGCGGACCTATCTAATACATGATTACTCAATTTCCGTTCACTATACAATCAGCCCTAGCCTAAGACTCGAACAAAGATGTAGTCGACAGACAACTGCACCAACACTATAACCCACTTGATTTGAGTTGATTATTTAAGTTGCAATATTATACTTATTTTTTTAAAAACAAAGTTTTTAATAAAGTATTGCAACATTTAAACTAGCCATGAATCCAACACTCCTATAAAACCTATGTACTCGCCAGCATTTCTTTGCTGACTAAGTTTTTACATATGTTTCAGGTGTTGATGCTTGATTGACTTCTAGGATGCATGCGTCACATAGGATCTGGACAGGACCTTAGTGACATAATAACTATGATAGACGATATAAAACTTGTTTGTTCTATGTGTTAAGACAATGTAATGTTTAATTTTATCAATAAAATAAAACTATTTTGTATCCATGGTTATGAAACAATAGCTTCTGTTGCAACACTCCCCGGCATTTCCGCCACGGTTTGTTGTCCTACGTGGTCGGGGTGTGACATTGGACCGTAAAAACCCGTTCAATTTGACGAAAATCAGTTAAAAACATGAAAAATATGAAAAAGATGAAGAAATAGATGAAATCCGGATCTGAAATTGATGAAATCACGAGTGGAATTGTGTGTTGGATCAGTGCAATCGAGCTCCTGCTCTGATACCACTTGTAGGACCGGTTTTGACTACGAAACAATTGCGAAACGAACATGTGACGTGCGAAAACCGTACACGAATGCGACCTAACATACACGACGTAAAATAAACGTGATTCTATTAAGAATATAACAAGAACAAGCACCTTGAACCACTTTCTCTCTCTAGACTCTCTCTCTAGGTCTAGAGCTTTCTAAATGCCAATGTGCAAAAAATTCTAAAACTCTAACATAACATCCCTATTTATATGCCAAGGCTTTAATGAGATTTCTCATTAATTACAATTATGCCACCTTGCCTTTTTTGTCTAGCTATCACTAATATAACGACTCGTTTTCTTCTGTTTCTCGCTACGGCTCGGATTGACGAAGGTGATAGACATAAGTACACTAACACATTGAAGCCTCATCTAATCTATATTAGAATTCTTGAAAGTATTATTAACCATCACGATGCTTCGGGTTCGCTAAAAGGTCATTCAGAGGTATAATTAAACATATTGACACTTTTAGTCCCTCTAATTTGCAAAGTTGCACGTAACTTTACTTATAGGCATAAAAACCTTAGACGGACATTATTTGGCATTCCCGATAGTATAATCAAATATCATGAAGCTCCCGGTTTGTTAAAAGGTCACTCAGAGGTAAGAATTAACATGTTGACACTTTTAACCCTTCATTGCGCAAACTTTCAATTAATTACGCAAACGGCTACACTCGATCAACAAGTGGCTCATTTGTGAATATAAATACCGTACGAGGTTATTTAGAAACTTATTTTAGGTATGTTAACACTTCCAGTCCTTTCATAATCAAAGTTTTCGATTTTTCAAAAAATTAGTCCCTTAAATTTAATGTTGGACTTTATTAGGGTTTATTACACGTGTCAATATATCATTGGACGTGATTTTACGAGGTGTTACATCCTCACCCCTTAAAAGAAATCTCGACCTCGAGATTTGCTAAAATGCTGGATGTACTTTCTGATGTATCATGGACTTAACTTCCACAGTATATTTTGGACTTCTTCAAGCACCCAAGTTGACCTTTATAATAAGTATATGTATCCTATTTGGAGCTTCTTAACCTACCGATCTTTAATTGATACAGGTTTCTCATCAAACCAAAAATCTTCATTAATCTGCATATCATTTGGTGATAATGCTTCTTGACTTATTAGGGAAACATATCCTTAAACCATTAGTGTGGGTCACATTGCGAGTTCCACCAAGCTCCTAAAATGGGTTTTAGCTCATAAGCTATTTGATCTTGATACATTCGATCCCTTCGATTGATTTTATATATTCAGCACTTAACTAGTCTGATAATTAACAAATTGGCACATCCTTTCTGGGTGACATCTTTTGTTGAACTTTATTCCCTAACAAGAACTTAGGAGGGTTGTTACTTTCATAAATCCTTGCTTTTCTGCCGAATACTGGCAACTTACAGATGATTATGGATTTGTTTGATCTTATTCGTTGTTTCGAAGGAAACTTTCAGGTCTTGATAATTGGACTTACCAATCTTCTGTCTAACATTAGATGTTTAACATTCCATCTATACAAGGAGCAGCCATAATACTTATACATCAACTCATATAGAAAAGCTTATCTTAAGGTGAGATGGTTATTCCATCCACTACTTAAACTAATTTTAAAGAATAGCTAATCCTTGCCGTTAATCGAACAAATCGACGATCCTGGGAAGCTGATGGCAATTCTTAATTGTTGCCTAATTAGGGTTGCGGTAATCAATGCATAAGCAAAACTGTGACATCTGTGGTTGTGATATCATCTTACAAACTCCGAACAATACAATATTAATAAAACAGTGTGTTTTGATCCCAATGTTTGCCATTTATGTTTGATTTTATGCACATGTTGATTTTTGATCAATTTTGAACTCTATATCGCTTTCGGGAGAGTTATACGCAAACTGATGCGTAAACACGATCAGTTTAACACGACAAACACTCCGGAACCTCAACATAAACTTAACAAATCTTAAATAACCTTTACATAACTTAGAAATAAGCTTAAAGGCTTTGGTATGGCAAAAACAAGTTTATTCGCTCTCAGGGACTATTTGCGTCAACTTGCAAAAGTCTGCCGTTTCATAAGGCAACGTATAGTCCGGAACTTGATCATAAGTTAAACATACCATATATAACCTAAACATGGCTTAGAAATAAGCTTTGATAGGTTCGGTGTGCGAAAACATGCTTATATGATCTTACAGGGACTAAAAGTGTCAAAAACGACGTAAGTTTGCATTTTCGCACATATCTTACGTTCTGGCCACATCTGGACATCCAAAATTTTTGTACACACTAAAATATTTTTATTTTAGTGATCGGCATGCAAAAAACGCCATTCGTCGCGCATTTTGGATCGTACACACGTCCGTTTGAGTTCCGTCGTAGTTTAGCAAACAACGCGACTGTACGACCAAACGAGCCGACATCTGAGAGTTTTCCAAGCATATTTTGAGTCCTCTAAACCTTATTGACCTTGTAGAGCCTTGAAAATGGCTTAACGGGTGTCAAAAGTGCCAAAAATGGACTCGAATGCATGCAGGGACCAAAGCTGCCAATTATGAAACTATGGCTGATCTGGGAGGGTCAGGCGGGGCGCGTAAGCCTACCCCTGTCCCTTACGCGGGCCGTGTAAAGTCCCCAGCAACCAGAAAGTTTGTTTTTGTTGCTGTTTCATAATTCAGGGTCTGCTTATGCAAATTCTTTGTGCGATGGGCAAGTTTAAGTGTTAACCAAGGCTACTAATCAGTCTTTAAGACAAGTAGGGCCATGATTTCATGCTTGTTGGCCACACAAAACTTGGCATGATCCTATGAACTCACTACAACTATAAATAGCCAACACCCTCACTTGTTTTCCTTGCTCATTCTTCTCATTTCTCCTCTCTAATCTTCTTTAGAGCTCTCTCAAGCTGATTTGGGACTTGTCTTCTTTGTAGAAAAGATAGCAAGGACTATAATGAGCACTCTTTCATTCTTTTTATTGCTTTCTAGTTTAAAAAGTCAAACAAGTGTTTGACTTTCATTTTGACCAGTCTTTGGTCAACGCAAATTTCGGTTGAACTTTGCAACGTGATTGTAATCACGTTGGTTATAATCCTTAGCGATTATACCCGCTGATTACCACGTTAACTAGGTGTAGTGACGAGTCAAAGTTTCGGTCAGAATGCGTTTTAGTATGCATTTTGAAACGAAACTACTTTAGGTTATCAAAACAATTTGTTTTGATACCAAATCAGTAGGTTAAACATGTTTTGACATGTTTAACTCGTCACTATTAGTTAGTGCTTGTTTAGGGTCGTAAGTTAAGCGGTCTAAACAACCGCTTACACTTCCGAACCCGACCCGGTTGGTCGATCTTTAGGATCCGACCAAGCTTAGTTAGTGATCATAGTTGCATAGGGAATAACCTCAGAGGTTATACCTTATGATCACATAGGATTGGTTAGTCATTTGCTAGTTAGCTTGTATGCCCATAGGAAATGACCAAAATGCCCTTTTGAAGCATAAATCCGTATCTTGACTATGTGAACATATTTTTGACATATAATCTGATTTAGTAACATGTTTAGGGATAATTGGGCATGTAAGACTTGACATAGCACCTAAATAACCACCCGAACATAGTTTTACGCTAACGACGCCTTATAGTAGCTTATGTTACCATAATGTTTCGACACGGGTCAAAAGCACTTAGGTAGACTTTCCAATCAGAATGTAGGGCCTACTAAATCATACCATATGAGTTCAAATACTCATTTGATTTATAGAACCTCATTCTATCATATCTCCCGATTTAGGATCCGTTTATTAACATAGTTACCTATACTAGGTGCCGTTTAATTCCGTGATACTTGGAGCTTAAATTGGTCTTAATCTCAAGACTAATTAGCAATCCCAAGTGAGTTCATAGTTCCCCTCTTTTACCGTTTTCAAATATTTTGGGGTGATACACATGTACATACGTGTTACTTTCGTGCATTTCATGCTTTTATGACATAAACATGCTAGTTTCACCTAGTACACTTATAGTACATGTTTTCCATTGTGTTTTGCTACGTATGTCAAGCATGCTAGCGTATTGATTTATTACACATTTGCTGCATATGTTTATTTAGCATATGTACACATTGTTTTACATGACATTTTTGCTATGTATGTCAAGCATGCTAGCACATTGTTTTACGTGAACATTTCTACTAGGCGTGTTTATTTAGCATTCCTAGTACATGGTTTTTATAGCATGCTTACATTGGTTATGACATTTGGTATGTTAAATCAGGACAATAATACATTCATTAACATTGATCACGCCGCTCGGACTTATGTAATGGTACCATAGGAATTGACAACTCCAGTTTCCGACGTCCTAGGTTTGTTTGGAAGTTGGGAATGACAGAATCCGACTACATAATTTAGATAAACCTTTAATTTGTTTAAAGGGTTGTCGCCACAATCGCAAGGATTGAATGTATGTGATTAACATCACTGCATAAATGTTTGTAATCATTAAGCATTGTTTTTCTGCAAAGCATAACATTCGATTTAAACTTATGTTTATTCAAAAACCTTGTTTTGTACACTTTTCCTATGGTTGAGTAATTATTTGTTATTCACCATACATGACATTTGTTTCACATTGGCATCATCACATAGTTAAGTAGATGATTTCCTACTTGCTATGCATTCCATTGGTTATACATGATACATGATACACATGACATTAAACATGGTTTATGCATGAACAGTTTGACATTAAACATGACATTTTTGGTTGGTTGTTGATAAGTGATTTATGTGACGGGGCTATGTGTTATATGATAAAAGCATGGTGGATACGCCGATGGTACTTCCTATATATAAGTGCTTTTATTGTATTATACATTGCTGCGTTATCTAAACCACTTAGGAAAGACATGAAACATTTTATACAAAAACATGACATTGTTTTACAAAGTATACATTTTTATACAAATTCACTTTTACTTGGTTATTCATTTAACCATGCATTGTTCTTTCATCATCATTGATTTTCACATCGATTTTCATATGATTTCATAAAACATTTTACGAGGTTCATGACTACATTTTTGTCAAACACTTTTCAAACCACAAGTCATGAATCCTGCATAAACAAAACCTATGTATCTCACAGGCATTTTTATGCTGACGTACCTATTTTTACATGTGTTTCAAGTGCTAATGCATGATGTGTGTGCTTCACTTAGGCGGACTCGGGCCTTAGTGACGTAAAAGACAGTTATTATGTTATTTTAGTTTGAACTTAAAGACAATGTAACATTAATCTTAATAATACAAAACTTTTATTGCCATGGTTGTTGAAACAATAATTCTGTCGCAACTCACCTCCCCGGCGTTTCCGCCGAGGTTTTGTTGTTTTAACGCGGCCGGGGTGTGACAGAAGAGTTGGTATCAGAGCCGATGGTTATAGGGAATTAGGTTATTAGCAATGCTTTGACCTAGACTATAACTTTCTAGGACCCCAACGCAAGTGTACTTGCGTTTAGATTTTAAAACAATACACGTCACCTATCCTTAGGTGATTACCAAAACTTGAACACAATTTCCAAAATTATTTTGAAATCAATCATCTATCCTTAGATGATTTGTTTTTGGCTTTGTGCCTTCTGTTTTTTTTTTCAAAATCTCGTCAAAGTTTGGGTCTAAATAATGTGAACATGTGCAAACTGGAAGAGTGAATGCCTGTACCCTGAGTTTTCTGTCTAAGGCTAGAGTGTTCGTACAAATCCGCAGTATCGGACCAGTCACTCTTACCTGGGAACTCTTGGGGTGAGTGTTCACTTATAGGCGAGCATGTCTTCAGTGATACATTATTATGACTCATTTACTTTGATTTGTCATTGTGTGTTGTTTGTTTGCTTTGTGGTAACAAACAAACGACCACCGTCCTTGCTTTTTGTCGATTTTATTGTTAGCTCATTTTCATCACATCATCTCGCTCGTTTCCTCTCATGTTTCCTCTTTTACAATGCCTCCTTGACGTATTCCTCAACCTGATGCCAAACTGGCAGCTATTATAGCACAGCAGATGGCTGCTATGCTACCTGGTCTCATAAGTCAAATAAACCAAGCCACCAATAACAATGTTAATGCACCTGCTCCGTGCAACTTTAAACAGTTTAACTTGGCTAAACCACTCAAGTTTAGTGGTACTGAAGGAGCAACTAGGCTTCTCCAGTGGTTTGAGAGTCTTGAGAGCACTTTTCTCCATGTTCAATGTCCGAAAAATCGTAAGGTCGAGTTTGCCTCGAGTGTGTTCCAAAAGAGAGCTCTTACCTGGTGGAATGGGGTAATGAGAGATAGGGGTGCAGATGTTGCTTTGGGTCAGACTTGGGAGGAACATAGAGCTCTCATGATGAGAGAATTTTGTCCTCGTCACGAGCAGAGGGCACTCGAAGATGAGTTCCATGATCTAAAGCAAGACAGTGGTGAACACCGGGCTTATACAGACAGATATGAGGAGTTAAGCTTGCTCTGTCCTACAATGGTCATGCCTTTGGATAAGGCTATTGAGAGGTACATAGACGGTTTGCCAGATCCTGTTCAGGATATTGTCACTGGCAGCCACCCTACTACCGTCCGTCAGGCCATTGAGCTAGCAGCTACCCTTATCGAATCCCAAATCAAGAAGGGTAAACTCCACAGGAAGGGTGACAAGAAGCAGAAAAAGTCTGATAGCACCAACGAGAGTATGGGCAAGAAGGCTGTTTAGTCTTCAAAGAAATCGAGGAAGCGTAAGGCTTCCAAGAATTTTGCTGTCACTACTCAGACTAACCAGGCTGCTCCCAATCAGGCCGCACAGAATCAGGCTGCACAACCTGCTGCCAAGAGGCAGTATGCAGGAAATGCACCTCTGTGAAACAGATGTAATAGCCATCACCAGCCACAGTTGCAATGCCGTATATGCACGAATTGTGGTAAATCTGGTCATCTTGCGAGCACCTGCCGCTTTGCTCCTAATCAGAATCAGGCAGCTCAAAATCAAGTTGCACAAAACCCTGCTCAGAATCCTGTACGACCTCACTTTCCGCCTGGTTCATGCTTCAATTGTGGGGATCTGACCCCCTACAGAAACAACTACCCAAGGTTGGCAAACGCAAATCAGGCACCAGCTCGTGGTAGAGCTTTCAATCTGAATGCAAATGAGGCTCGTGCGGATAACGAAGTGGTGAACGGTACGTTCCTTGTTAACAACCATCCTGTTTCTGTTCTAATTGATTCGGGTGCCGATAAGAGCTTTGTGTCCTTAGCATTTGAACCTTTGCTATCGATGACTAGAACAAGACTAGGAAAGCCCTTGACAGTAGAAGTAGCTAGTGGTGAACCTGTTATACTCGACTCTGTTCTTCGAAATTGCCAGTTGAATCTCAATAACCATCTTTTCCCTATCGACCTCACACCGATGCAACTCGGGAGCTTCGATATTATAGTAGGAATGCATTGGTTATCAAAGTACCATGCTGAGGTGGTATGTTTTGAGAAGTTGGTCCGTATACCGCTTTCGACTGGTGAGATCTTAGAAATTCATGGGGAGAAACCTGCTAGTAGCCTTAAACTCATGTCTTGCACCCAAGCCCGCAAATACCTGCGAAAGAAATATGTTGCTTTCTTGGCACATGTCGTAGAGGATAAAGGCAAGGGTAAGACTATCCAAGATATCCCTGCTGTTCGGGATTATCCAGAGGTATTTCCTGAAGAATTACCTGGTTTACCCCCTGTGCGCCAAGTTGAGTTTCGCATTGATCTTGTACCTGGTGCAAATCCCATTGCTAAGTCACCTTATCGTCTTGCACCGTCTAAGATGCAAGAGTTATCTAAGCAGCTTCAAGAGCTATCTGACAAAGGATTCATCCATCCAAGCTTTTCACCTTGGGGTGCTCCTGTCCTATTTGTGAAAAAGAAAGATGGATCATTCAGGATGTGTATCGATTACCGTGAGCTTAACAAGCTTACCATCAAAAATCGATATCCCCTACCTCGCGTTGATGATCTCTTTGATTAGCTACAGGGTGCTACTTGCTTTTCAAAGATTGATCCCCTACCTCGATATGGTCATTATGAGTTCACTGTTATGCCTTTCGGTTTAACAAATGCTCCTGTTGTTTTCATGGACTTGATGAATAGGGTTTATAAGCCTTATTTGGACAAGTTCATCATCGTCTTTATTGATGATATTTTATCTATTCTAAGACTCATGCTGATCATGAGCAACATCTTCGTCTTACAATGGAGCTCCTAAAGAAAGAACAACTTTTCGCCAAATTCTCCAAGTGCGAATTCTGGCTTAAAGAAGTTCAATTTTTGGGGCACATCGTCAACGAACAAGGTATACATGTAGATCCCGCCAAAATCAGTGCGATTAAGGATTGGGATACACCTACTACTCCTACCGAGGTTCGTTCATTTCTTGGTCTAGCGGGTTATTACCGCCGTTTCATAGAAAACTTCTCCAAAATTGCGATTCCTCTCATTGCTTTAACTCAGAAAAGCAAACCTTTTGAGTGGGGACCTAAATAGGAAGAAGCTTTCCAGACCTTGAAGCAGAAACTCTGTGATGCACCTATTCTATCTCTGCCCGAGGGTAACGACGACTTTGTTGTGTACTGTGATGCCTCCAATTTAGGCCTTGGCTGCGTTCTTATGCAAAGAAACAAAGTTATAGCCTATGCATCAAGACAGCTGAAAGTACACGAGAAAAACTACACAACTCATGATCTTGAGTTAGGTGCAGTAGTCTTTGCTCTCAAAATCTGGAGACACTACCTTTACGGTACCAAGTGCGTAGTGTTCACTGACCACAAAAGTCTCCAGCATATCTTCAATCAGAAAGAACTTAACATGACGCAACGACGTTGGGTTGAACTCCTGAACGACTACGATTGTGAAATTCGGTACCATCCTGGTAAGGCGAATGTCGTGGCTGACGCATTAAGTTGTAAGGAACATGTCAAGCTTCACTGTGTTCAGGTTCGATCTGACCTTCAATCCCGCATAATTCAGGCTCAACATACTTGTGTTACACAAGACTTGATGAGTAAAGAGATACCGTGTCATACTAATCCTGAGCTTGAACTGAGAGACTTTGGGATATTCTACTACATGGGCCGTTTGTGGGTCCCAAGTATAGACAATCTTCGCACCTTGCTAATGGATGAAGCTCACAAGTCCCGTTATTCTATTCATCCTGGTGCAGACAAAATGTATAAGGATCTTCGAACCCAGTATTGGTGGCCGGGTATGAAGAAAAACATTGCCTTATACGTTTCAAAATGCCTTACTTGTCTTAAGGTTAAGGCAGAACACCAACATCCCTCTGGATTATTGGAGCAACCGGAGATTCCGGTTTGGAAATGGGAAAGCATTTCTATGGATCTCATTACCAAGTTATCGCGCACTAAAAAAGGTCATGACGCCATTTGGGTTGTTGTTGATCGTCTCACAAAGTCAGCACATTTTCTTGCCAATCCGTGAGGATCTATCTACTGACAAGCTTGCCAAGATATATGTTGATGAGATTGTATCTCGACATGGTGTTCCTTTAAACATCATATCTGACAGAGATGCTCGATTCTCGTCTCGCTTTTGGAGAACCATGCAATCTGCCATGGGTACCCAACTTCATTTGAGCTCAGCGTACCATCTGCAGACAGATGGTCAATATGAGAGAACAATCCAGACACTGGAGGATATGCTTAGAGCGTGTGTGATTGATTTTGGTGGTAGTTGGGATTCGCATCTACCATTGATCGAATTCTCCTACAACAATAGTTATCACTCTAGCATCAATATGGCTCCTTTCGAAGCTTTATACGGTCGAAAATGTCGTTCATCGGTCTGCTGGAATGAGATAGGTGAAGCTCAGCTTACAGGACCTGAACTCATTCTAGAGACTACAGATAAGGTCAAGAAGATTCGTGATAACCTACAGACAGCTAGAAGCCGTCAGAAGTGTTACGCGGATCGACGACGCAAGCCCTTGAAATTTCAAGTCGGTGATCACGTCCTACTCAATGTATCTCCTTGGAAATGTGTGATTAGATTTGGAAAGAAAGAAAAACTTACACCACGTTACATTGGACCATTTAAGATCGTTGAAAGAGTCGGAAAAGTAGCCTACAGACTTGAGCTACCTCCTGAACTTGGAAATGTTCATCCAACATTCCACGTGTCCAATCTCAGAAAGTGCTTAGATGAGGAGAACCTCCACGTACCACTTGATGAAATTCGTGTTGATAACACGATGCACTTTGTCGAGAAACCTGTGGAGATAGTGGACCGTACGTTCAAACAATTGAAGAAAAAACGGATTCGGTTAGTCAATGTTCGCTGGGAATCTAAGCGTGGCCCAGAATTTACTTGGGAACGTGAAGATCAGATGAAAGCGAAATATCCACATCTATTCTCACAAGTTTCCTCTAAATAAATTTCGGGACGAAATTTCCTGAAGTAGGGGAGACTGTGACATCTGTGCTTGTGATATCATCTTACAAACTCCGAACAATACAATATTAATAAAACAGTGTGTTTTGATCTCAATGTTTGCCATTTATGTTTGATTTTATACACGTGTTGATTTTTGATCAATTTTGAACTCTATATCGCTTCTAGAGAGTTATACGCAAACTGATGCGTAAACACGATCAGTTTAACACGACAAACACTCCAGAACATCAGCATAAAATTTGTGACAACTCGTATTTCGAACCCGTCTTTGTAATGAATGTAACGTACGTGAACATGTGAACTTGATTGACTTATTGAATGTTATGGCATGGTGATATGTAATTATGTGAACCTTGTGACATGTGAACCTTGTGAGTAATGAATGCTATGTGTAATATGTGTACATGATACGTGAACCGAGCGCACAACATAGAACCCGGTCGCACAAGCCCTTTGGGGCCGTGTTACTTACATCCGAATCACGGGCAGCCCATGGAGGGTTCGGCCCACTCCTTCTTTGGATCGCATAACACATGGTGAGGATGTTTACTCCTCATTTGTTACAAAAACACTCACACACAAAACCCTACACGCTCTCTTTCTCTCCACCCGAAGCCGGCGGCAAGCATCCCCTTATCACTCGAAGCTTTTCTTGTTCTAGGCATCTAATCGGTTAGTGCTTTATAATCTTGTTAGATGATGTTATGATTACTATGTGTTGCATGATGAACTAGTAATATTGTATGATTGGTCGTGATACAACCGGCTCACATGTGCACTTTGTTAAGAATAGGATTGCATGATATTGAATCAAAACCGAATAGATGATTTATCGGCTGCCATGTCCTGTTTTCGGATTGTTTATATGATGATTTAAGATCGGATATATGTTAACAATTCAGGATTCATGCTAATATGTTTTAGGGGTTTGATGTTTGTTCATGGTGAATCGAATTAGGGTCCTTAGGAATCGGATGGTAACTATCTTGTTTGATCGGGTGTATGTAACTGATTAGTTGGAGCTATGTTACACGAGAACTCGGGTTGTTTGTTAATTGGGAATCATTGAATTGATTATGTGAATTGAATGTTAATGTGATAGTTGTTCATGATTATGATCCGATTAGGGTTTATGTGATTTGGTTGTAACAACCTTGGTTTGATTGAGAATCTTCATGAATGGAAACTGTTATTGTGGGTCAAACGAATTGATTTGGAAATTGGTAAATGATTGCATGAAATTAGGAAATTGTAACTGATCACACAAGTCCCTTGATCGTACAAGAGACTTCGGTCGCACAAGGATAAACGCACAAATTCAATCGCACAAGGTGCCTTAGTCGCACAAGAACTGATGAACCGCACAAGTTGTTATGATATGCTGTTGGGCCGAACAGCCCAAATCACCTAGTCGCACAAACCGAGCAGATCGCACAAGTCTGCTCGGATCGCACAAATCACTTGTACGCTATTTTTGTTTGGGCCAATATGTTTTGGATTGCTATGTTGGGCCGGGTGTACCATTTGGGCTGGGTTAGTCCGATCGTACAAGTTGTCCGAATCGTACAAGGCTTAGGCATTTTGATTGGGCCGTGTCTATGCTTAGATTGTTATTGGGCTTCTTGTTATTTTGGGCCGGATGTTCAGCTGAATCGCACAACATGATGTGGGTCGCACAAGGCTGTGCCGACCGCAAAACATGTTGGGCTTACTAGCTTTTGGGCTTGGTTATTTAAATCGCTCAAGTATGAATATGATATGCTCTTGACTGTTAACGTACCAAACGTGTTGCCATGAACTATACGTGCTTGTGACTTGTTAGACTATGTGTAAACATACGTGTATTACTTGAAGTCAAAACCTGACTTGTATGATAAACATGCTAGGACGTGGTTGATCACATTGTAGCTTAACTGAACCTTTTCGTGTATCATACCGAGCAACCCCAGGTGAGTTCATTGCATTTTCTCAAGCATGCGTCCCGGTGGTTTGGGACAACTGGTAAACATTTGGAAGGGAAACTTGGGGTAAACAACTAGAACATAGAAACAATCATCTATCGGATTGCCTGTAAGGCAATGGGGTAATTAGTTGATAGGCTATTAGGTTTGGCACCCTCACACCGAGCCGTAAGGACGGGCGTGAACTAATTACTGGGACAACTTGTGAATACAACGCGGATATAAGACCTCCTACAGCTTGTCAAGGTTGTTTGATACCTTGACTTTGACCAATGCCTGGTTATGGGCATTGGGGTTAGGCATTCCCATCATTGACGCTGCATACGGTACAACATAGCATCGGTCGTTAAGGGGTACCCACTCCCCGGATACATATGGGCGCACTCCCTAGGGTATCTAACGTGAACGACATCGTAACGCAACATTGAATCGCATTAACATACATCTGGTAACAAAACACGTTAACAAAACCTTGAACTCACCAGCGTAGTCTGACACACTTGTTTGCATGCTTGTAGGTCATTAATGTTTGGAACTTGGACTTGCTATCTGGGAGTGCTGGAGTGGTCATGGATCGAGGCTTTCGGATTATCTTACATTTGATACATTGGCTTTAAGTGTTATTATGAAACATTCGCTAAACGATTTATTACATGCTTCCGCTACACAACATTTTGGGAATTGATATCATGTTGACATTTTATCTCAGTAATTAATGACATGTTTTATTTAAGTATTTACCATCGGTTCAATGTGATTGGTGGCTCGAACTCTGATGCGTAACACGCCTCACGGGGTTTCCGCAGGTGGAATTTTGGGGGTGTTACAGTTGGTATCAGAGCCACTGGTTATAGTGAACTAGGTTTTAAAACGTTTTTGAAAAACCAGACTATAACCGAACACCTTCGAAAATCGATCATGACACTCAGCTCCAGATTGCAAGGTTCGTCTTTCGTATACTCATTGTACTACGTAACTAGTGGACACTTACATATGATATTACATGCTGGTGCACGTTAAACACGATAGTATGAACTTACGTATCCCTTGCACGTGTTATATGACTGATAGGGTGGTAATTCCCTAAACATTCGTGACTTATGTTATGTGATGCTCTTTGTTTACTATTCGAGTTGGGGGAACCATTCGACATGAGTTAGGAGGAGCTGAGATGAGCATGCAAATCACAATATTATTGTGGGTGCACACATAATAATAATGTGGGGTGCATGCGAGTCCCAGTGAGGCTTAACAAGTGAAGGAGGGGTTCCGCTCTGTTAATTGATCAGTGTGAAACGTAACAAACTAATAGGAGTCATAACAGTGATCGTCTCCTACTCAAATGTGACTTTCTCACCTCTCTTTGAATCCTTTTGAAATCGCAATGTTATCGAGTATTACTTGAACGTCCCTTTGAACGCCTAGCGAACTAAGTAGAATGCTAGGTGCTTGTACGAACATCCCTGAGTGGATGTTGCAGCGTCTATGATTGGTTCATACAAGTATACCCCTTTTCTTTCCCCTTCACTCCTCTTGTTGTTGGAACTCAATATACTCACATCTCAGACCCTGAAGGGCGGTCACACCTGCAACACTCTGGAAACCTACCGTGTTTTTACCCAGTCAATTTGTAAGAACGATGGGCAAATGTAGTACTCTACCGATTTCAGCATTTGAACGACTCCAAACGAATCCTTAATTCTAGTCAGCAACTTATGGGGGGCCGACTTTCATGAATCAATATAAACGTAAACGATGACGATCGACCAGGATGTGGACTGTGTAACTTCCAACACAACGAGTAGCACCCTGGAACTTAGCATGAAATATGAAGGGATGGACATCGTTAGTGAAGGGTCGTAGAGTCCTGTTTCGAACAACAACATTAGAAGCAACAACTATCGTGACATCAAGGTACTTGTAATAGTAGCTTACAGTATGGAAACGAAGGTGCCTACGGCATGTAATGGCAGTTGATAATTCAGGATGACAACAACCAAGGGAGCGATGACAGTATGGTAGAAATCCGTGTGATTGTAACAATAACACCGGCAGTGGTACTCGCGAAAGGATATTTAGGATTGACGTGGGCGACGACAGGACAATAACAGCATGGTAGTTTGGATGGATAGCAAATCGCTTCGGCTCGATTCCGTTTAACCCTGATGCTTTCTGAAACCAAACCTGTTATGAAACCGGCTGATGGCAGGTCAGCGGAAACCGCATATGTTAGTTGGGATGCAAACTCGATATTGCGGGGGACAGACATTCGACACCGGTGTTACCTCTGCTATCCTTGGTAGTTACGGCGCAATAGTTAGTGTTGGTGGATTATTAGGACATATCGCCCGGACGTACCCTGTGGGAAGAAATTTAGCGTCACTATATGCTCTAAATTACCAGAGTGGTGAAAAGATTAGCATCATGTCAGTAATGACATCCTCGAAAGCGCCTATGGAAGGAGGACCTCACTGTATTAGCAACTATATCTAATGATCAGACTAAGTAAGATAGGATCGAGGACCCACCGATTGTTGTGACTCATCTCAAAGCGCAATTGGAGGAGCTTTCCGGTCTACTACCACAACTATTAGTCAGAAACTCAGTGATCTCACGATTAGAGGGAGCTCCGAATACTCATACTCTTACCGTCCTACACCAGGAGGGTTGCAAGAACGGTGTAATCTACTACGAGAATTGTTGCACAAGAGTTTGTTGGACCTAATTTTCACTTTGGGAAGCCCCAGTTATATCCGTGAAGATAAGCCTTTTTGTGTGTACGTACCAATTATCGAGCACCCATCGAGACGACAGTTGAGAACCGTTTGCCGCGGCCATGTATCGAAAACCGATCGACTAGTTACAAGAGACGAGCTTTCATTCAAGGATTAACTTACGAGCGCATTATTATCAGATGGAAACCCAAGGGGAGAAAGTTCTTAAAGAAGCTTACCAGACGCAATTCGGCCATACAACTTTGTACTCCATGACCTTTAGAGTGATCATCCCACCAGCAGCCTCATGGATCATGCGAACCGACCATGCTATTGGGTGACATTTTGAACCCTTTCAGGAGAAAAGAACATCATGGACAACTTTGTATCTTATTTGAGAGCTCCTGAGGGAGGAGCCACACCGCGCGAAGTCTTGATAAAAGTAACTTCTGAATGCGAGATGTACCCTTTTTGGGTCATATAACCAACGAAGTGGGAATGCACGTGAATCTCGCCAAGATGCATCCTGTTAGAAACTGGCCGACACCAAAGGTTCCTTCGGGGACGCAGCAACTCCTTGACCTTGCTAGATACTATCGCAGCTTACTCACCGGATATTCGAAGGTTGCACAGCTTAAATCTCTTTAGTGCAGCAGGGTGTTGCGTTTGTGAAAGACAAAACAGTAAGGCGTCTTTTCAGCTTTTGAATTCCAACCCTACAACTCACTGAGCATCATCTTTACCCGAGGGTGCGGGTGATTCAGTGGTATACCACGATGGTCCGAATCAGAGTCCCAGTTACACGCCGACGCAACACGAGAGAGTAACGACTTACGTACTGAAATTACAAAGAAGAACTTCATGACACACAACTAGTGGTGGAAACCGTGGTCTTTGGAGTTACACGGAGGCATTACTTTGACGGTACCAAATGCGTTACTTAGACCGATCACAAGGGCCTTCCGTGTACTCTGGTTTCGAAAGAGCTAAATCAGTAAATGGCATCGTAGGATGGAACTTCTGGGTGGATTACGACTGTGGAACCTGAACGTGCATGGACTTTGCAGCTCGCCATCGACTCTAACCCACCTGACCCAACCCGTTCTGTACAAACTAGGGAACTAACGGGAGAGAATTTTCAAGGTGAGTCCATGCGGGGCATGGAAGAGCAACCTTGGTGAAACGAACGATATTCATTAACTCATAGAACGACTATAAATCTCATTTCACAGCAACGGTAGGGAAGTTGTGGTTAGCAAAACACACCGGCTTCGAAAGTTCTATTCAACTGGATTTTTAAAGAAAGATGTTTGGACATGTAAATCTTGTACTGATGATTGGGCATGAAAACCCGTCTAACAATGTATGGGTATGACTTTTGACTTTGGGAAAAGTCAAGGCGAAGTATAAGAAACCGGCAACAACTCTGTGGAAGATGGGAGCAGACCGCTATGAATGCTGCCACTAGTCTATTTACAACTCGAAATGGAAACACAAACAGTAACAATCGTTGATCGCTGAATGTGACCAGCACACCTCCTTGCTGTCAAGGGAACTGATGAGTCTTCTCAGCTTGTGAACATTTCTCTGGAAGAGACGGATTATAGGCATGAGGTGCCAACTCCTATTACCTATTGGGCTATACCTAATTTAAGGCGGGCATGGCGCACACCTTTAACTCATGTCTTGACATGAACATTGCTCAATACTGTAGGACAATCGAGCAAAGTGACGAACCATCTGAGTACACGAAGGCATGTTGTAAGTATGTGCATAACTGACTTTAGCAAACGTTTGGGAAGGACACTTATCTTGGGGAGAAGCCCTAATGCAGCTGCACCATGATAGTATGCATACAGCCCATGCTGAGGCATAACCTGGACAGTAACTCTAATCTCCTTGTTGGACTAATGTAGTTGACAACGTAATCGCAGGTCCAGGACTTGAGGTCAAAACTCTCGAACATTGCTTAGATTGGAAATTGTTTGATAGCAGCGCATGAGCGCTAGGAAAGCTGATTAGCTTAGGAAACACTGGGAGTTTGTTGTAGGCAAACGTGTCATAATCGAAAGCATCACCCTGGGGGGGTGCGGTATGCTATAGAAAACATGGCAAGCTTACTTTACGACGCGTGAGACATCCAGATTACTGGAACGAAACGGTGACATGGCTCACAAACTCGGACTAATTGATGAAACGGGATAACTATCGTAATGGTATGTATGCCCTGGACTTAAGGCAGTGGTTGTCCGATGAAACCCTTGTGATACCCTTACCGGAATTTGAGGTCATCGGATCAGTTGTATATATCAGGGAACCTATCGAAAACATGGGCTAAGAAGTCAAGGTTCGCTAGCATGAGTCATATGACAATCGTGAGGGCTTGTTAAACTTCAATACGTGGACTGAAGTTCACATAGGAACGGAAGGGTATGTTAAAACTTCAATGTTCCCAATTGTTCAAGGGATTGAACCAACTCTTGATATCACTAGTGAATTTCGGGACGATATTCCCATTCAAGTTGGGGAGGATGTGACACCCCAGGAAAACCAGCAAACGATATAACTTACCTAGCTTTAACCTATCTAGCTTTCTCATTGAGTGCGTACCAAATTTCGGGACGAAATTTCCTTTTAGTTGGGGATACTGTGACAACTCGTATTTCAAACCCGTCTTTGTAATGAATGTAACGTACGTGAACATGTGAACTTGATTGACTTATTGAATGTTATGGCATGGTGATATGTAATTATGTGAACCTTGTGAGTAATGAATGCTATGTGTAATATGTGTACATGATACGTGAACCGAGCGCACAACATAGAACCCGGTCGCACAAGCCCTTTGGGGCCGTGTTACTTACATCCGAATCACGGGCAGCCCATGGAGGGTTCGGACCACTCCTTCTTTGGATCGCATAACACATGGTGAGGATGTTTACTCCTCATTTGTTACAAAAACACTCACACACAAAACCCTACACGCTCTCTTTCTCTCCACCCGAAGCCGGCGGCAAGCATCCCCTTATCACTCGAAGCTTTTCTTGTTCTAGGCATCTAATCGGTTAGTGCTTTAGAATCTTGTTAGATGATGTTATGATTCCTATGTGTTGCATGATGAACTAGTAATATTGTATGATTGGTCGTGATACAACCGGCTCACATGTGCACTTTGTTAAGAATAGGATTGCATGATATTGAATCAAAACCGAATAGATGATTTATCGGCTGCCATGTCCTGTTTTCAGATTGTTTATATGATGATTTAAGATCGGATATATGTTAACAATTCAGGATTCATGCTAATATGTTTTAGGGGTTTGATGTTTGTTCATGGTGAATCGAATTAGGGTCCTTAGGAATCGGATGGTAACTATCTTGTTTGATCGGGTGTATGTAACTGATTAGTTGGAGCTATGTTACACGAGAACTCGGGTTGTTTGTTAATTGGGAATCATTGAATTGATTATGTGAATTGAATGTTAATGTGATAGTTGTTCATGATTATGATCCGATTAGGGTTTATGTGATTTGGTTGTAACAACCTTGGTTTGATTGAGAATCTTCATGAATGGAAACTGTTATTGTGGGTCAAACGAATTGATTTGGAAATTGGTAAATGATTGCATGAAATTAGGAAATTGTAACTGATCACACAAGTCCCTTGATCGTACAAGAGACTTCGGTCGCACAAGGATAAACGCACAAATTCAATCGCACAAGGTGCCTTAGTCGCACAAGAACTGATGAACCGCACAAGTTGTTATGATATGCTGTTGGGCCGAACAGCCCAAATCACCTAGTCGCACAAACCGAGCAGATCGCACAAGTCTGCTCGGATCGCACAAATCACTTGTACGCTATTTTTGTTTGGGCCAATATGTTTTGGATTGTTATGTTAGGCCGGGTGTACCATTTGGGCTGGGTTAGTCCGATCGTACAAGTTGTCCGAATCGCACAAGGCTTAGGCATTTTGATTGGGCCGTGTCTATGCTTAGATTGTTATTGGGCTTCTTGTTATTTTGGGCCGGATGTTCAGCTGAATCGCACAACATGATGTGGGTCGCACAAGGCTGTGCCGACCGCACAACATGTTGGGCTTACTAACTTTTGGGCTTGGTTATTTAAATCGCTCAAGTATGAATATGATATGCTCTTGACTGTTAACGTACCAAACGTGTTGCCATGAACTATACGTGCTTGTGACTTGTTAGACTATGTGTAAACATACGTGTATTACTTGAAGTCAAAACCTGACTTGTATGATAAACATGCTAGGACGTGGTTGATCACATTGTAGCTTAACTGAACCTTTTCGTGTATCATACCGAGCAACCCCAGGTGAGTTCATTGCATTTTCTCAAGCATGCGTCCCGGTGGTTTGGGACAACTGGTAAACATTTGGAAGGGAAACTTGGGGTAAACAACTGGAACATAGAAACAATCATCTACCGGATTGCCTGTAAGGCAATGGGGTAATTAGTTGATAGCGCTATTAGGTTTGGCACCCTCACACCGGGCCGTAAGGACGGGCGTGAACTAATTACTGGGACAACTTGTGAATACAACGCGGATATAAGACCTCCTACAGCTTGTCAAGGTTGTTTGATACCTTGACTTTGACCAATGCCTGGTTATGGGCATTGGGGTTAGGCATTCCCATCATTGACGCTGCATACGGTACAACATAGCATCGGTCGTTAAGGGGTACCCACTCCCCGGATACATATGGGCACACTCCCTAGGGTATCTAACGTGAACGACATTGTAACGCAACATTGAATCGCATTAACATACATCTGGTAACAAAACACGTTAACAAAACCTTGAACTCACCAGCGTAGTCTGACACACTTGTTTACATGCTTGTAGGTCATTAACGTTTGGAACTTGGACTTGCTATCTGGGAGTGCTGGAGTGGTCATGGATCGAGGCTTTCGGATTATCTTACATTTGATACATTGGCTTTAAGTGTTATTATGAAACATTCGCTAAACGATTTATTACATGCTTCCGCTACACAACATTTTGGGAATTGATATCATGTTGACATTTTATCTCAGTAATTAATGACATGTTTTATTTAAGTATTTACCATCGGTTCAATGTGATTGGTGGCTCGAACTCTGATGCGTAACACGCCTCGCGGGGTTTCCGCAGGTGGAATTTTGGGGGTGTTACAAAATTAACATACCTTAAATTACCTTTACATAACTTAGAAATAAGTTTAAAGGCTTTGGTATGGCAAAAACAAGTTTATTCGCTCTCAAGGACTATTTGCGTCAACTTGCAAAAGCCTGTCGTTTCGTAAACTTAACGTACAGTCCGGAACTTGATCATAAGTTAAACATACCATATATAACCTAAACATGGCTTAGAAATAAGCTTTGATAGGTTCGGTGTGCGAAAACATGCTTATATGATCTTGCAGGGACTAAAAGTGTCAAAACCGGCATAAGTTTGCATTTTCGCGCATATCTTACGTTCTGGCCACATCTGGACATCCAAAATTTTTGTACACACTAAAATATTTTTATTTTAGTGATCAACATGCAAAAAACGCCATTCGTCGCGCATTTTGGATCGTACACACGTCCGTTTGAGTTCCGTCGTAATTTAGCAAACAACACGACCGTACGACTAAACGAGCCGACATCCGAGAGTTTTCCGAGCATATTTTGAGTCCTCTAAACTTTATGAACCTTGTAGAGCCTTGAAAATGGCTTAACGGGTGTCAAAAGTGCCAAAAATGGACTCGAATGCATGCAGGGACCAAAGCTGCCAATTATGAAACTATGGATGATCTGGAGGGTCAGGCGGGGCGCGTAAGCCTACCCCTGTCCCTTACATGGGCCGTATAAAGTCCGCAGTGACCAGAAAGTTTGTTTTTGCTGCTGTTTCATAATTCAGGGGCTGTTTATGCAAATTCTTTGTGTGATGGGCAAGTTTAAGTGTTAACCAAGGCTACTAATCAGTCTTTAACACATGTAGGGCCATGATTTCATGCTTGTTGGCCACACAAAACTTGGCATGATTGATGTGTGTAAAATGCAACATATAAATTACACCAAATGAGGCATAAAACTAACCCTTTTTAAGTACTAATGTTGGAAAAAGAGTGTTTTTGTCCTCCTTTTGTATTTTTAGGATTAAATGAGCTCAAATTCACAAAAGAAGCAAAAAGACAGCTAATTCTAACATAAATACAAGAAAAGGAACAAAAGTAGACTGCCCGAACCCTCAACGGCATCCTCCCAAGCAAAGAAGAGAAAACAGAAGCCTGAACACGCCCCGTGCTCAGCCAGCACGGGGCCGTGCCCAAGAAGTAGCAGAAAAGACAAACCTGTAGAAGCTTCTATTGCCCACCACGGGGCCGTGTCCAGTGAGCACGGGGGCGTGGCGAAAGTACAGCAGGCGCATTAATTGTAATTGCGAATTACAATTAATGAAGAGAGAGTGTGTCAGACGGGCACGGGGGCGTGTCCAGCGGACACGGGGCCGTGCCCAGCCTTCTGTTCAGCCTATAAATAGGAGTGCTTGGTTTCATTCCAACTCATCCCTTGGCACACCACCTCTCTCACACTTCATCCACCACCCACCACCACCATAACACCATCATCCACCACCATCATCCATTGTCCATCGTAGAGTGTGTGAGTCGTCTCGGGATCCAAGATTGATCGTAAGAGTTCTTGACAATCAAGGCCATGTTTGCCTAAGTCTCTTACATCACTTGGTGAAGACAAGTGTTTAGTATAATACTTTTTATTTTTAATCTTTTGCACTTTTTATTTGGTTTTGTATTAATGACTTTAATAACTAGTTGCTAATGTTGAAGGTGATCTTTCATTATCGTTTGTCCGTGGTGTCTTGGCATTATTTTACTGTCTATATAAAATAAAAGATTTTCACCATTCATATCTCCACGGTCTATATGGAGGTATGTTGGTTACCTGGTCGGGGGTTAAGGGAACGGTTTGGTAAGGGTCTTGCCCTTGTTCAGCGTTTAGAGGTCCTGTAAGGGACCTGGGTCAAATTTAGTAGGATCTCCTTCAATGCCCGTAGGTATTGGATGGCGGGGATCCAAACTCTTTGACCCCCTCATAAGTTAACTACTATTAATACTATAACCCGGCTATTTAGGACTGTATCCCTGCTGACTCAGACTACTTAGCCGAGGGTAACGTCACCGCCAAAAGCGGGGCCTACCACAATTTGCATTAATAACTTAATTCATTATCTTCCAATAATCCAACCCTTTAGGATTGTATCTTTGCTGACTCAAACTACTGGGTTGAGGGTAACGTCGCCTTCAAAAGAGGGGCCTACTACAATAACTAAGATAATCTCTTAAACAAGTGCAAAAGTGCAAAAATAATCAAAGGTTATACTAATACACGAGTCGGATCCAAGTGATTCATCATGTCTATCTGTTTTTATTTTATCTTTATTTTTCAGCATTTAGTTAGTTTTTATTTTTCTAGTTTAAAAACCTTTTTCTAACTTTTTGATTTGATTAGACGTTGAGGATAAACCGGTACTAAAAGCTCTTGTGTCCTTGGACGACCTCGGTATCTTACCAACACTATACTACGTCCACAATGGGTGCACTTGCCCATATGTGTGTTTAGTGTTAGTAAATATCGTGTTTTATAAATTTAAAACTTGGCTAAAAGTGTAAAAGGGCTTAAAATATATATAAAAAATATAACACACTTCACGCACATCAAGTTTTTGGCGCCGCTGCCGGGGACACAAGGATTTTAAGAAAGTTAGGAATCGACGGCCTAATCATATTTTTATTTTTCTTCTAAATTTTTAGGATTTTTCAAAATTTTTCAGCTTCTGCAGAGCTCAGCACGGGCCGTGCCCGCTGAACATGCCCCCGTGCTCAATCATTGGAACTGGCAATCCTGTTTTAAGTCAGACAGTAAGCTGAACACGGGGTCGTGCTCACTCAACACGCCCCCGTGCCCAAGATTCTCTTACTGAAAACAGAACCGTTAGATCCCGGCGGTTGGTAATTTCTGACATAAACATGAGTGATAGTAATTCTTTTTACTTTCGGCACTCTTATGGTATGTGGTGTCAATTATGTGGAGGCGAACATGAAGAATTAAAATGTTACTTTCTAAATTATAGGCCCCACTATATAGACCCACCAATTCCTTGTAACCTTAAGAGGGGCGAAAGTAAAAATAAGCACTATCTCTCCCTCGAATGCGCCCAACCAGATATTCTAGGGAAATGCTCCTTGACGAGTTATTTCAACTAGAAGAACTAATTCTAAATTGGTCAAAAGAACTTAGGAAGGATTTTATTGATCCGCCCCAAGACGATGACCATGAAGAAATGTTGGAACCGTATTTCGACAACCTCGATGCTCCCGAAAATACCTTCATACCTAGAAAAGACTTGGACGATAGTCGTCCCTGTGCCGATTGTGCCGTGAAGGACTCTCCATCGACTTCGTTCGGTGCATACATAGACCTGAGCGATTCGGCATACACCTTCTTTAACGAGAGCCCGGGAAAGGGTTGGACTTGTCCACCTAGAATGAAAATAGGAATTACCCTCACCGACAACCTCTTGCGTTCTCGCCTTAGTATAGGACAATTAAGGTATCTTAGGCACTTTGGGGTTGTTCCAACCAATCAAGAACCACCCGATATCAATAAGATCCTTAGGGACAACAAAACTCCATAAGACAGCCTCCAAACACGGGGCCGTGTCCGGTCAACACGCCCCCGTGCTCACCTAAAAGATTCTCTGCTGATTATGTCAGAATACGGACAAAAATGTGTCAGGATTTTCTCTGCACACGGGGCCGTGTCCAGCGCACTGTCGTTTTCTTTAAATGCAGCCTGATTCCTGCTCATTTTTTACCACTTCACTAAGACAGAGATTCCTGGGATCTTCACCTATACCATCCTAGGTAAGTGCTAAAAGAAGGTTCCCAAGGACCATCTTGTCCCTTCCACTTTTGTTCATTTCCCCTTCTTTCAAAAATTTTTTTCAACATCTCCTCCATGGAAGCTTGGAAACTCCATGATTCCAGCCTTCTATGTAGAGTTTGTAAGATTATTTGCTACGGATTCTTGTTTAAAGTTAGTTGTATAACTTTGTTTTAAATTATCTAAGCTTAAACCACAGTTAAAAATCATGAAAATAATTTAAAACCCCAAGAATCCTTAGCCAAAAATACTGCAGACAACTGAACACGGGGCCGTGCTCAGCGAGCACGGGGCCGTGTTCGAGGTACTGTTTTGCAAAAATTTAGCTTTCTTCGGTTTCTTTCACAAAAAATGGCCAGCAGAACAAGCGGATCATCTTCAAGAGGTAACCGAAATGGGAGAAGGTCGTCCACAGCAGAAGACTCCCTGGTGAACTACGTTTACGCCTTGAGGGAGGCCATAGACGAAATGACGGGAGTGGAGGAAGCGTTAGTGGACCGTATTAACCATCTAACGGTGGGGTTGGAGGGCTGTCTCAGAGAAGTAAACCTCTTGCACCAGAGGTTAAACCTTCTCGCTTCCCCGCCTTTGGTTCCCATAATAACCCAAAGAGCGTGGAATGTAGTACCCGAGGTCATCATTCCGGCCGAATGGTATGCCATGCACCAAGAGCCTCCGCAAAGGGTGGTGCAAGGAGTCCCGGTGAATGTTCCTCCTCAAGCCACTGAGGAAAATGAAGCCGCTTTCTTCCTTCCAAGGGAGATAGAAGAGTGGCTTTGAACAACATCCGAAGAACCATCGGCTAAAGGTCTTACTACATCGGGAAACTATTCCCGAAATTTTCTTAAAGAAATAGAACCCTTTATGATAACCTCGTGTATCTCCTTACCTATTTAGTTAAGTTTTTATTTTATTTTGTTTAGAAACTATATGTATCTCTCTATGTTTGCAATGAAATGATGGTTTCTAAAGTTTGATGGTTTATAATAAATAAAACACACTCACGGTGGTAAAGGATGAAAAAGGGAACGAGAAAAATGGCCCCATGCATAAAGAACGAAGCAACCCGACACAAATCTCTATTACAGAAGGCTCAACACGGGCCGTGCTCAACCAACACGGCCCCGTGCTGAGCCACCTGCAGAAAAACGCCCAGTTCAGGTAACTGGACACGGGCCGTGTTCACCAGACACGCCTCCGTGTCCAGGCTTCTATCTCATTTCTTTAATTTTTGTTAGTGGCACCTGAACACGGGGCCGTGTCCGGTCCCCACGGGGCTGTGTCCAGACTACCAGTAACATAAATCTTTGCTTTTTAACACCACATTACACATCCAATCAACCTAAAAATTTATTTTTGGGACACATTGAGGACAATGTGTAATTTAAGTGTTGGGGGGAAGCTAACACCTTGAAATTTTGCAAGTCCTAACAACAAGCCTTACACAAAACTCTATTGGAACCGCTAAACACCCCAAATTTTTTTCAAAAATTTTCATTTTTTTTTACTTGTCTAAAGTTTAAGTTAGAAATCCTAAGATTAATAAGGTTATGTTTTTATAAATTTTACAACCGAGAGCATCGTGATAACAAGAACCAACATAAGAAAATTATGAAACGGCATAACAAGTCTAGTTAAAATTTGATTATATATACTTGATCACATTAAAAACCCATTCCCACAAAAGTGAGTTTTGAGCCTTTATTGAGCATACAAATTTACATCCTTAGACTAAATGCTCATTTTTCGTTTCTTGTGTGAATAGCCGCTTGGTTCTTACAACTCTAGAACTTGCCACGACGATTCATTCCCGGTCCTTACCAACTTAAACCCAAGTAAGTAAATGATGGAGGCATTAGGACTAACCATTTTTCTTTCTACACCATTATTTTTCATTTTTTTTTACCACCTACCCAAAATCCCCTTAGTTAACCCCTTTGAGCCTAAACCTTTCGTTTCTTTACCCTAAACCCTTTTTACCCACCAAAAACACTTTTTCTTTTTACCCTTTATTTTAGTAACAAGCTCGGTTTTTTCGCAAGCTCGTTCTTTTGTGTGACATCAAAAAAAAAATATATATATGATGAAGTTAAAAACAAACAAAGCTATGCAAACAAAAGCTTGTTTGGAGAAATACTTCAAAATAAAAAGTCACTAAAAACAAAGAGTTTTACGAAAACAGACGCTTTTTACGCTTTTCGCCCTTTTACTAACCACTAACCCAACCACCCACCTTTAGCCCAAGCCTAACCCTTCACCAGAAAAGTCCTCTTGATATTTACAAAGGTATGAAGTTAAAAAGGAGGAGGATTGATTGCTTGGCAAGCCTATGGTAGGCGTAAGTTCCATGCCGCTCTCGAGTGATTCACTAAAAAATACACCTTCGGCCGAGTGTTGAGTGATTTCTCCCATGAGATATGTGAACTTGTATATAAATGAAATTTTAAAAAGGCATGTTATGCCCAAATAAGTATTTTATCTTATGAAACGTTCTAAATAAATCATAACGAATAGGATTGTAAATAAATAAAAATAAAACCCAAAAAGATCTTGGATTCCCGACACTCTATGACAAGCCAAAAACCTTCTCTTCTACCCATTCCATTTGGGAGTGTAAGCCACATTTAAAGAGTTTTGCTTGAGGATAAGCAAAAGTTCAAGTGTGGGGGTATTTGATGTGTGTAAAATGCAACATATAAATTTCACCAAATGAGGCATAAAACTAACCCTTTTTAAGTACTAATGTTGGAAAAAGAGTGTTTTTGTCTTCCTTTTGTATTTTCAGGATTAAATGAGCTCAAATTCACAAAAGAAGCAAAAAGACAGCTAATTCTAACATAAATACAAGAAAAGGAACAAAAGTAGACTGCCCGAACCCTCAACGGCATCCTCCCAAGCAAAGAAGAGAAAACAGAAGCCTGAACACGCCCCGTGCTTAGCCAGCACGGGGCCGTGCCCAAGAAGCAGCAGAAAAGACAAACCTGTAGAAGCTTCTATTGCCCACCACGGGGCCGTGTCCAGTGAGCACGGGGGCGTGGCGAAAGTACAGCAGGCGTATTAATTGTAATTGCGAATTACAATTAATGAAGAGAGAGCGTGTCAGACGGGCACGGGGGCGTGTCCAGCGGACACGGGGCCGTGCCCAGCCTTCTGTTCAGCCTATAAACAGGAGTGCTTGGTTTCATTCCAACTCATCCCTTGGCACACCACCTCTCTCACACTTCATCCACCACCCACCACCACCATAACACCATCATCCACCACCATCATCCATTGTCCATCGTAGAGTGTGTGAGTCGTCTCGGGATCCAAGATTGATCGTAACAGTTCTTGACAATCAAGGCCATGTTTGCCTAAGTCTCTTACATCACTTGGTGAAGACAAGTGTTTAGTATAATACTTTTTATTTATAATCTTTTGTACTTTTTTTTTGGTTTTGTATTAATGACTTTAATAACTAGTTGCTTATGTTGAAGGTGATCTTTCCTTATCGTTTGTCCGTGGTGTCTTGGCATTATTTTACTGTCTATATAAAATAAAAGATTTTCACCATTCATATCTCCAAGGTCTATATGGAGGTATGTTGGCTACCTGGTCGGGGGTTAAGGGAACGGTTTGGTAAGGGTCTGGCCCTTGTTCAGCGTTTAGAGGTCCTGCAAGGGACCTGGGTCAAATTTAGTAGGATCTCCTTCAATGCCCATAGGTATTGGATGGCGGGGATCCAAACTCTTTGACCCCCTCATAAGTTAACTACTATTAATACTATAACCCGGCTATTTAGGACTGTATCCCTGCTGACTCAGACTACTTAGCCGAGGGTAACGTCACCGCCAAAAGCGGGGCCTACCACAATTTGCATTAATAACTTAATTCATTATCTTCCAATAATCCAACCCTTTATGATTGTATCCTTACTGACTCAAACTACTGGGTTGAGGGTAACGTCGCCTTCAAAAGAGGGGCCCTACTACAATAACTAAGATAATCTCTTAAACAAGTGCAAAAGTGCAAAAATATTCAAAGGTTATACTAATACACGAGTCGGATCCAAGTGATTCATCTTGTCTATCTGTTTTTATTTTATCTTTATTTTTCAGCATTTAGTTAGTTTTTTTTTCTAGTTTAAAAACCTTTTTCTAACTTTTTGATTTGATTAGACGTTGAGGATAAACCGGTACTAAAAGCTCTTGTGTCCTTGGACGACCTCGGTATCTTACCAACACTATACCACGTCCACGATGGGTGCACTTGCCCATATGTGTGTTTAGTGTTAGTAAATATCGTGTATTATAAATTTAAAACTTGGCTAAAAGTGTAAAAGGGCTTAAAATATATATCAAAAATATAACACACTTCACGCACATCAATGATCCTATGAACTCACTACAACTATAAATAGCCAACACCCTCACTTGTTTTCCTTGCTCATTCTTCTCATTTCTCCTCTCTTATCTGCTTTGGAGCTCTCTCAAGCTGATTTGGGACTTGTCTTCTTTGTAGAAAAGATAGCAAGGACTATAGTGAGCACTCTTTCATTCTTTTTATTGCTTTCTTGTTTAAAAAGTCAAACAAGTGTTTGACTTTCAGTTTGACCAGTCTTTGGTCAACGCAAAGTTCGGTTGAACTTTGCAACGTGATTGTAATCATGTTGGTTATAATCCTTAGCGATTATACCCGCTGATTACCACGTTAACTAGGTGTAGTGACGAGTCAAAGTTTCGGTCAAAATGCGTTTTAGTACGCATTTTGAAACGGAACTACTTTAGGGTATCAAAACACTTTGTTTTGATACCAAATTAGTAGGTTAAACATGTTTTGACATGTTTAACTCGTCACTATTAGTTAGTGCTTGTTTAGGGTCGTAAGTTAAGCGGTCTAAACAACCGCTTACACTTCCAAACCTGACCCGGTTGGTCGATCTTTAGGATCCGACCAAGCTTAGTTAGTGATCATAGTTGCATAGGGAATAACCTCAGAGGTTATACCTTATGATCACATAGGATTGGTTAGTCATTTGCTAGTTCGCTTGTATGCCCATAGGAAATGACCAAAATGCCCTTTTGAAGCATAAATCCGTATCTTGACTATGTGAACATATTTTTGATATATAATCTGATTTAGTAACATGTTTAGGGATAATTGGGCATGCAAGACTTGACATAGCACCTAAATAACCATCCGAACATAGTTTTACGCTAACGACGCCTTATAGTAGCTTATGTTACCATAATGTGTCGAGACGGGTCAAAAGCACTTAGGTAGACTTTCCAATCAGAATGTAGGGCCTACAAAATCATACCGTATGAGTTCAAAAACTCATTTGATTTATAGAACCTCATTCTACCCTATCTCCCGATTTAGGATCTGTTTATTAAGATAGTTGCCTATACTAGGTGCCGTTTGATTCCGTGATACTTGGAGCTTAAATTGGTCTTATTCTCAAGACTAATTAACAATCCCAAGTGAGTACATAGTTCCCCTCTTTTACCGTTTTCAAATATTGTCACACCCCCAAAATCCACGTGCGGAGTATCACCGCTTGGGAGCGTGACTGACCGGGATCAAGCCATCAATCATATAGAACAATGTATATGGTTAAAGTAATAGCAATTAAATCAAACCAAATCCATATGAAAGGTGTTTCCAAAACATAAGTAAGTTATCATTGTTTAGCGGAAGCGTATAATCAAAACCTAACATAATTAAGTACGAAATGTCATAAGTGTTTAATAAGATAATCACGATCCAAGCCCACAACGACCAGCTCCTCCATGTGCAAGCTCCATGTATCTAACGACCTGCAAGGCATGTAACAGAGGATCAACAACTAGTTGAGCGAGTTCACAGAAAGTAAATGCGTAATAGTAAGTTCGTATGTAACATGTGGCTCTCTAGGCCGATAGTACGTTCTATTGGTGGGGGCTTCCCATTTTGTATAACCACTAGACTATTCGTAACCATAAGTATCCTTCACAACCGAGGATAGTCGTAAGTATCAATACACGTAGGTTTTACGTGAGTATCCTTCACAACCGAGGATAGTAATAAGTATAAGTACACGTAGGTTTTACGTGAGTATCCTTCACAACCGAGGATAGTAGTAATTATAAGTCTACGTAGATTGTAAGTATGTGTCCTGCACAACCGAGGACAATGAATAGCATAAGTATGTGTCCTGCACAACCGAGGACAGTGAGTAGCATAAGTATGTGTCCTGCACAACCGAGGACAATGGTTTGGTAGTCTAGTATTAGTGTTAGTACAAATCTATTCAATCTCATTCCTTCAATCCCATTCCCAAGCCCTTGGGAATCCCATGCCTTAGTAAGAGTGTGAACTCACCTTGGTTTGCTCGGTATGTTATTGCTTCAAGGATTAATTAACTGTCTAAGTCCGTTACTCACGACCTAGGATACATCGTACGTAAGCTTGATGTGAGTGTTTTTCGCACAATTAGGGTTTACAAGTCTATGATATCAAGCAGTTGTGATCCGTGTGATATTTGTGTATAAAATGATATGATAAAGGTTGTTCGTGCATACGGTATCATCCAGTTAAGTATAGTATCATATAATCTCATACAGGTAAGGGTTAGTGGCATACTATTCCTCATACAGGTTACTGCACTTGACATCATAGTACACAGTCTTTCCACATATAATCAGAACTCAGGGCATGTCACTTAACAGATAACAAAATTCGAACCAAACACTTGTTCTTAAAACTCAGATTAAGACATAACATACAAAAGCTCGGTCCATATGTTTATGATGTAGCAAAAAAACCCGGTCAATAACCCACCCCCTTTTGAAACTCGGACATGGGTGGGGGTGTTAAAGGTCGGACAACATAGGTGAGGGGTAAAAGTCGGACAGGGGCTTGCCCTATAAAAGAACTCGGACAAACAAGTGTGTGTGTGGGGGGGGGGGTTCCTGGCTTAAAAGGTCGGACAAGAGGAAGAGTGTAAAGGTCGGACAAGGAGTTTCCTCATGAAACTCGGACCCTCTACACAAGCTCATAAAATTCGGACATGAGAGATTTCCTCTCACAAATTCGGACCAAAGGGTTCCTTGAGTAAAAAGTCGGACCTAGTGTCCATTCCATAAAAGTCGGACCAGTCTAGGGCATTATCTAGGGCATTAAAAACTCAGACCACTTATGAAGTTCATGCAAAAAAACTCGGACAAACAGGAAGGGACTCTCTTTCTTAAAAGTTCGGACAAAAGGGGAATCCATACAAGCTCGGACACCCTTTTCCTTGTGATCTCAAAGATCGGACCAAGCTTATGCTCTTTAAAAGTCGGGTATGTTAATCATTTCAAAAAAAACTCGGACCTTGTCATATGTTAAAAAAAATCGGACATTTATCATCTTAAAGAAACTCAGACAACATGGCCTCATTAAGTTGGATTTTTGCGAGATGTAAAAAGCTCGGACGTCACATGTACATATCAAATAAGTCAGACATGATTAACAACACAAAAATCGGACTAACATCAATCAACATCATGCGACCATTCAACTTTATTGCAATCGTAACAGTTACATCTTTTCACGTTTTCATGATTAAGAACCCTAATTTCATTTCATATGGACGGCATAAACAAAACCAACCAACCGATGATTAACCACAACAATTATCACAAGAATAATCTATCAAGCATGTAAATCATCATCATAATCACAATTATCCATAATCAAATCAAAATCACAGAATATTATATGAGGAACTAGGGTTTTCATGAACACATAATCAAGAATCAAGAAATCAAGCAATCAATTAGGTTTACAAGTATTACAATAATCGATAAACAGTTACCTTGAATGATTCTAGTGAAAGATGAATCAAAAGTGTGGAAATGTCTTGTGCCAATGATGATGATGGTGATGATTGCTAGAGGATTAGAGAATACAGTACTTTGGGTTTTGTGAAAAGTGATTAGTGGACAAGGAGTTAGGGTTAAGTATAGTTTAATTTTCACTAATTACTCTACATACCCTGAATTACTATATATTACACAAGCACACCATCTCACATCAATTTCACACTTTCACCACCAAGTTCACATATTTACCAAGTCTTTCACATTTAACAAACAACCATGCACAAACACACAATACGATTCATTGCATCAAAACGTATATAATTCCATAGCAATTAATTGTGCAATTAATCAACTAAACAATACAAGAACGTGCAATAAATGCGAAATGGAAATCTTGGAAATTCAAGTTGTCACATTATCCCCAACTTGAAAAAAATTTCGTCCTGAAATTTGGTACGCACTCACTGAGGAAGCTAGGTAAGCTGTATTGTTCACTGGTTTTCCTGGGGTGTCACATCATCCCCCCGTTGATTTGGAATTTCGTCCCGAAATTCCGCAGTAGTAGCTTCAGTCTCAGTAGTGGATGCATTGGTTCCGAATAACTGGGGGTACTTTTCTTTCATTTGGTCTTCGCGTTCCCAGGTGTACTCTGGGCCACGTCGGGAGTTCCAACGAACTCGAACAAGAGGGATTCTCTTGCTTTTGAGGACCTTAACATCCCGGTCCGTGATTTCAGCTGGCTCCTCGACGAACTGCAACCGCTCGTCGATAGTGAGTTCCTTAAAAGGAACTATGAGGGTCTCATCTGACAGGCACTTCTTCAGATTCGACATGTGGAATACATTGTGAACTACACCGAGTTCCGCTGGTAGGTTTAGCTTGTAGGCCACCTTGCCTATTTTCTCAATGATCTCGAATGGTCCGACATACCGCGGATTTAGTTTGCCCCGTTTGCCAAAACGAACCACACCCTTCCAGGGTGAGACTTTAAGTAAAACCCGGTCCCCGACCTGAAATTCCAAAGGCTTCCTACGCTTATCCGCGTATGCTTTCTGACAGTCGCGTGCTGCCGCCATGCGGTGTCGTATCTGTGTAATCTTTTCCGTGGCGTCCACAACAATCTCTGGACCCGTGATCTGACTATCCCCCACCTCTGCCCAACAGAGAGGTGACGGGCATTTACGCCCGTACAATGCTTCGAATGGAGCGGCTTGTATGCTCGTGTGATAACTGTTATTATACGAAAACTCCACCAAAGGGAGATGCTTTTCCCAGCCATTGCCGAAATCAATAACACATGCCCGAAGCATGTCTTCAAGAGTCTGGATCGTTCGCTCAGACTGCCCATCCGTCTGAGGATGATATGCTGTGCTCATGTCTAATCGTGAGCCAAAAGATTTGTGCATTGCTTGCCATAGCTCCGACGTGAATCGTGCATCCCGATCCGAAATGATGGAGGTGGGCACCCCACGCCTCGAAACAGCTTCTTTAAGATAAATGTCTGCGAGGGTGGAGAACTTATCCGTTTCCTTAATAGCCAGGAAGTGTGCAGACTTGGTGAGTCGATCCACGATCACCCATATAGTATCATTCCCACGCTGGGATCTGGGTAGGCCTGTAACGAAATCCATGGAAATTTCTTCCCATTTCCACTGTGGTATCCTGGGTTGTTGGAGTAGGCCCGCTGGTTTCTGATACTCCACCTTGACTTTTGCACATGTCAAACACTTGCCGACGTAAGTAGCGATGTGGGCTTTCATGCTAGGCTACCAATATGTTGTTTTGAGATCGTGGTACATCTTATCTGACCCTGGATGTACCGAGTAGCGGGACTTGTGAGCTTCGTCCATTACCAGCTCGCGTAAACCGCCAAAAAGTGGGACCCAAATACGCCCCGTTACATAGTATGCGCCGTCTTCCTTTTGTTCCATTCGTTGCCTTGAGCCGCGTAAAGCTTCAGCTTTGACGTTTTCGGGCTTTAATGCTTCCATCTGAGCAGTTCGTATTTGTGCAGGAAGACTGGACTGAATAGTGAGCTGCAAGGCTCGTACGCGTCTAGGTAAAGTGTCTTTCTGACTGAGAGCGTCAGCCACAACATTGGCTTTGCCGGGATGATACTTAATAGCGCATTCGTAATCATTAAGCAGTTCGACCCATCGTCGTTGACGCATGTTCAATTCCTTCTGCTTGAAAATATGCTCGAGACTCCTGTGATCGGTGTAAATAGTGCACTTGGTACCGTACAGGTAGTGTCGCCATATCTTAAGCGCGAAAACAACAGCTCCCAGCTCTAAATCGTGCGTCGTGTAGTTCCGTTCATGAACCTTGAGTTGACGAGAGGCGTAGGCAATAACTTTATCCCGCTGCATCAATACACAACCAAGCCCCTGTATCGATGCGTCACAATAAACTACAAAATCATCCGTGCCCTCTGGCAATGAGAGAATAGGTGCGCTGCAAAGCCTATCCTTTAAGTACTGAAAAGCCGTTTCTTGTGTATTAACCCAACGATAGGTAACACCTTTCTATGTCAACATAGTAAGCGGCTGTGCGATCTTGGAGAAGTCTTTAATAAATCGTCTGTAATACCCCGCCAAACCCAAGAATTGGCGTATTTCCGTTGGTGTACGCGGTGCAGGCCAGTTCCTGATCGAATCTACCTTTGATGGATCGACATGAATCCCATCCCTGTTCACCACATGGCCTAGAAAGTGGACTTCACGAAGCCAGAAGTCGCATTTAGAAAACTTGGCGTACAATTGCTCCTTTCGAAGAAGTTCCAAGATAAGACGTAAGTGCTGCTCGTGTTCCTCCTGACTCTTGGAGTAGATCAGAATGTCGTCGATGAAAACGATGACGAACTTGTCAAGATAAGGTTTGCACACCCTGTTCATAAGATCCATGAAGACTGCAGGCGCGTTCGTAAGCCCGAATGGCATGACTAGAAACTCGTAATGGCCGTAGCGGGTTCTGAATGCTGTCTTGGAGACGTCCTCATCCCGGACTCTCAGCTGATGATACCCTGACCTTAGATCAATCTTGGAATAGTAACTCGACCCTTGCAACTGGTCGAATAAGTCGTCAATATGAGGAAGAGGATAACGGTTCTTCACTGTGACTTTGTTCAGTTCGCGGTAATCGATGCACATCCTGAAAGTGCCATCCTTCTTTTTCACGAATAGTACTGGAGCTCCCCAAGGCGAAGAGCTTGGACGAATAAAGCCCTTATCCAAGAGCTCTTGTAGTTGCTTTGATAGCTCTTCCAGTTCCGATGGAGCTAAACGATACGGTGCGCGAGCTATAGGTGCTGCTCCTGGAGCTAGCTCGATTTGAAACTCGACCTGGCGATGAGGCGGTAGACCAGGTAAATCTTCAGGAAACACTTGAGGAAATTCGCGTACAACTGGAATATCCTCTATACTTTTCTCTTTCGAAGCTGCATCAGTAACTAGCGCCAAGATAGCTGTATGACCCTTTCGTAAACATTTCTGAGCCTTCAGGAAAGAGATGATGCCAACCACTGCACCACTCTTGTCGCCTTGAACTTTGAGAGGTTCCTTATCCGAACGAGGAATACGAATGATCTTCTCCTTACATAGAATCTCTGCCTGCTGCCTAGATAACCAATCCATGCCGATGACGATGTCAAACTACCCAGAACTATAGGAATAAGGTCGATGGAGAAAGTCTGACCCGCTAGAACGATGTTACAACCCTTGACTACATGCGTGGCTTCTACGCTTTTACCATTTGCTAGTTCTACGACATGTTTGGTGTTTAGGGGTGTTGGTGTACGTTTTAACAATTTACTCATTTTCAAAGACATATAATTCGTATCCGCACCCGAATCAAACAAAACAGTAACATAAATATCGTCGAGAAGAAACTTACCCATAACGACGTTGGGATCATTTCTGGCATCACCCTGCCCCAACACAAACGCACGTCCCCTTGCATCATTGCCGTTGTTGTTCCCACCATTGTTGTTGTTGTTGCCATTTCCCTGATTGTTGTTATGGTTGTTGTTGTTCTGGTTCCTGTTCAGCTGAGGGCAGTGCCTTTTGAAGTGACCCTCTGCACCACAATGGAAACACCCTTTGTTGCCCTGCTGTTGATTCTTCTGTGCTGGCTGCTGCTGCTGATTCTGATTCGCAGGTCGAGGGCTTCTATAATCTTTGGCCTCATGACCCATCTTGAGGCATCTTTGACAGCGACCCTTGTTACACTGGCCACTGTGGTGCCTGTTGCAGGTGTTACACTTCGGAAGGTTCCCTCGATATCCACCCTGCCTGTGGCTACCTGAAGAGTGCTGACCGGGACTCTGATAACTGTCAGTCTTTCGCTGCTGAACCTGAGACTGAACTGAAGCTGATCCCTTGCTAGAATCCCCATCCCATTTTCTCTTATTGTCACTGGGAGTAGCAAGTGTAGTAGAAGCAGTAGCGGTAGCAGTAGCGCTGATACGTTTTGGCAGTCTGTTCTGATCCACTGCCTGATCTGTGATACGATGAGCGAGGCGTTGAATAGCCTGAATGTTGTCAAGATTAGCCGATGTCACATGGCTCTGAATTTCTGGCGCCAAACCCTTGAGATACAACTCAATACGCTTGTATGGAGGGTCCACCATAGTTAGACACAACACCGCCAACTCGTTCGACCTCTTGGTATAAGCCTCGATTTCTGACCCAACCATTTTCAAATGATACAGCTCGTCTTCCAACTTATGAATATCCTCCCGAGTGCAGTATTCCCTTTTGATCAGTTCCTTGAAATCATTCCAAGGGGTGGCGTTAGCAGCTGCCAACCCTAAGATCTGCACTTGCGCGTTCCACCAAGTTAACGCGATTCCTTCCAATGTACCGGTGGCATATTTCACCCTGCGAGCCTCAGGGCATTCACACATCTCGAACACCGGCTCGAGCTTTTCAAACCAGTGGAGGAGTCCAATCGCTCCTTCCGTGCCACTAAACGTGCTAGGACGACAATCCATGAAGTTCTTAAAGGTACACACAGGTTGCTGAACGTGTTGACCTAATGTGTAAGAACAGAATGAGGTTAAACATAAGAGTTGATTAGGAACGTAGGATCTAAAGATCCTAGAATGAGTTACGACTGCAGGGTATACCTCCTGCGTTTGCAGCTGCAAGTGCCGCAGCAACTTGTTCTTGAATGAGAGCCGCCAACTGGGCTTGAGTCATGTTCACACGTCCGGACATGATCTTCATAGTAAAGGTAAAATAAGTGAGAATGGTTCGTGAGTAGTGCGATGACAGAAGAGTGTAAGCACACAAGTGTGTTCAAGCAATAACAAGTAGTGAGCAATGTAATCTAAGCATACTACGAGCAAAGTTCTATGCAGTTCTACCAAGCAGGTAATAAACATAAACCTTATTACCTAGGATGTTGAGTCTTGCACGTGGAGCGAAGCGTCGTTGTGGATCGTTGAGAGCACTGTTCTGGTTATAGTCTGGTTTTAATAAAAACGTTTTCCCCTATGAAAACCAAGTTCTCTATAACCAATGGCTCTGATACCAATCTGTCACACCCCCAAAATCCACGTGCGGAGTATCACCGCTTGGGAGTGTGACTGACAAGGATCAAGCCACCAATCATATAGAACAATGTATATGGTTAAAGTAATAGCAATTAAATCAAACCAAATCCATATGAAAGGTGTTTCCAAAACATAAGTAAGTTATCATTGTTTAGCGGAAGCGTATAATCAAAACCCAACATAATTAAGTACGAAATGTCATAAGTGTTTAATAAGATAATCACGATCCAAGCCCACAACGACCAGCTCCTCCATGTGCAAGCTCCATGTATCTAACGACCTGCAAGGCATGTAACAGAGGATCAACAACTAGTTGAGCGAGTTCACAGAAAGTAAATGCGTAATAGTAAGTTCGTATGTAACATGTGGCTCTCTAGGCCGATAGTACGTTCTATTGGTGGGGGCTTCCCATGTTGTATAACCACTAGACTATTCGTAACCATAAGTATCCTTCACAACCGAGGATAGTAGTAAGTATAAATACACGTAGGTTTTACGTGAGTATCCTTCACAACCGAGGATAGTAATAAGTATAAGTACACGTAGGTTTTACGTGAGTATCCTTCACAACCGAGGATAGTAGTAAGTATAAGTCTACGTAGATTGTAAGTATGTGTCCTGCACAACCGAGGACAATGAATAGCATAAGTATGTGTCCTGCACAACCGAGGACAGTGAGTAGCATAAGTATGTGTCCTGCACAACCGAGGACAATGGTTTGGTAGTCTAGTATTAGTGTCAGTACGAATCTATTCAATCTCATTCCTTCAATCTCATTCCCAAGCCCTTGGGAATCCCATGCCTTAGTAAGAGTGTGAACTCACCTTGGTTTGCTCGGTATGTTATTGCTTCAAGGATTAATTAACTGTCTAAGTCCGTTACTCACGACCTAGGATACATCGTACGTAAGCTTGATGTGAGTGTTTTTTCGCACAATTAGGGTTTACAAGTCTATGATATCAAGCAGTTGTGATCCGTGTGATATTTGTGTATAAAATGATATGATAAAGGTTGTTCGTGCATACGGTATCATCCAGTTAAGTATAGTATCATATAATCTCATACAGGTAAGGGTTAGTGGCATACTATTCCTCATACAGGTTACTGCACTTGACATCATAGTACACAGTCTTTCCACATATAATCAGAACTCAGGGCATGTCACTTAACAGATAACAAAATTCGAACCAACCACTTGTTCTTAAAACTCAGATTAAGACATAACATACAAAAGCTCGGTCCATATGTTTATGATGTAGCAAAAAAACCCGGTCAATAACCCACCCCCTTATGAAACTCGGACATGGGTGGGGGTGTTAAAGGTTGGACAACATAGGTGAGGGGTAAAAGTCGGACAGGGGCTTGCCCTATAAAAGAACTCGGACAAACAAGTGTGTGGGGGGGGGGGGGTTCCTGGCTTAAAAGGTCGGACAAGAGGAAGAGTGTAAAGGTCGGACAAGGAGTTTCCTCATGAAACTCGGACCCTCTACACAAGCTCATAAAATTCGGACATGAGAGATTTCCTCTCACAAATTCGGACCAAAGGGTTCCTTGAGTAAAAAGTCGGACCTTGTGTCCATTCCATAAAAGTCGGACCAGTCTAGGGCATTATCTAGGGCATTAAAAACTAAGACCACTTATGAAGTTCATGCAAAAAAACTCAGACAAACAGGAAGGGACTCTCTTTCTTAAAAGTTCGGACAAAAGGGGAATCCATACAAGCTCGGACACCCTTTTCCTTGTGATCTCAAAGATCGGACCAAGCTTATGCTCTTTAAAAGTCGGGTATGTTAATCATTTCAAAAAAAACTCGGACCTTGTCATATGTTAAAAAAAAAAACCGGACATTTATCATCTTAAAGAAACTCAGACAACATGGCCTCATTAAGTTGGATTTTTGCGAGATGTAAAAAGCTCGGACGTCACATGTACATATCAAATAAGTCGGACATGATTAACAACACAAAAATCGGACTAACATCAATCAACATCATGCGACCATTCAACTTTATTGCAATCGTAACAGTTACATCTTTTCACGTTTTCATGATTAAGAACCCTAATTTCATTTCATATGGACGGCATAAACAAAACCAACCAACCGATGATTAACCACATCAATTATCACAAGAATAATCTATCAAGCATGTAAATCATCATCATAATCACAATTATCCATAATCAAATCAAAATCACAGAATATTATATGAGGAACTAGGGTTTTCATGAACACATAATCAAGAATCAAGAAATCAAGCAATCAATTAGGTTTACAAGTATTACAATAATCGATAAACAATTACCTTGAATGATTCTAGTGAAAGATGAATCAAAAGTGTGGAAATGTCTTGTGCCAATGATGATGATGGTGATGATTGCTAGAGGATTAGAGAATACAGTACTTTGGGTTTTGTGAAAAGTGATTAGTGGACAAGGAGTTAGGGTTAAGTATAGTTTAATTTTCACTAATTACTCTACACACCCTGAATTACTGAATATTACACAAGCACACCATCTCACATCAATTTCACACTTTCACCACCAAGTTCACATATTTACCAAGTCTTTCACAATTAACAAACAACCATGCACAAACACACAATACGATTCATTGCATCAAAACATATATAATTCCATAGCAATTAATTGTGCAATTAATCAACTAAACAATACAAGAACGTGCAATAAATGCGAAATGGAAATCTTGGAAATTCAAGTTGTCACAAATATTTTGCGGTGATACACATGTACATACGTGTTACTTTCGTGCATTTCATGCTTTTATGACATAAACATGCTAGTTTCACCTAGTACACTTATAGTACATGTTTTCCATTGTGTTTTGCTATGTATGTCAAGCATGCTAGCGTATTGATTTATTACACATTTGTTTCATATGTTTATTTAGCATATGTACACATTGTTTTACATGACATTTTTGCTATGCATGTCAAGCATGCTAGCACATTGTTTTACGTGAACATTTCTACTAGGCGTGTTTATTTAGCATTCCTAGTATATGGTTTTTATAGCATGCTTACATTGGTTATGACATTTGGTATGTTAAATCAGGACAATAATACATTCATTAACATTGATCACACCGCTCGGACTTATGTAATGGTACCAAAGGAATTGACAACTCCCGTTTCCGACTTCCTAGGTTTGTTTGGAAGTTGGGAATGACAGAATCCGACTACATAATTTAGATAAACCTTTAGTTTGTTTAAAGGGTTGTCGCCACAGTCGCAAGGCTTGAATGTATGCGATTAGCATCACTGCATAAATGTTTGTAATCATAAAGCATTGTTTTTCTGCAAAGCATAACATTTGATTTAAACTTATGTTTATTCAAAAACCTTGTTTTGTACACTTTTCCTATGGTTGAGTAATTATTTGTTATTCACCATACATGACATTTGTTTCACATTGGCATCATCGCATAGTTAAGTAGATGATTTCCTACTTGCTATGCATTCCATTGGTTATACATGATACATGATACACATGACATTAAACATGGTTTATGCGTGAACAGTTTGACATTAAACATGACATTTTTGGTTGGTTGTTGATAAGTGATTTATGTGACGGGGCTATGTGTTATATGATAAAAGCATGGTGGATACGCCGATGGTACTTCCTATATATAAGTGCTTTTATTGTATTATACATTGTTGCGTTATCTAAACCACTTAGGAAAGACATGAAACATTTTATACAAAAACATGACATTGTTTTACAAAGTATACATTTTTATACAAATTCACTTTTACTTGGTTATTCATTTAACCATGCATTGTTCTTTCATCATCATTGATTTTCACATCGATTTTCATATGATTTCATAAAACATTTTACGAGGTTCATGACTACATTTTTGTTAAACACTTTTCAAACCACAAGTCATGAATCCTGCATAAACAAAACCTATGTATCTCACAGGCATTTTTATGCTGACGTACCTATTTTTACATGTGTTTCAGGTGCTAATGCATGATGTGTGTGCTTCACTTAGGCGAACTCGGGCCTTAGTGACGTAAAAGACAGTTATTATGTTATTTTAGTTTGAACTTAAAGACAATGTAACATTAATCTTAATAATACAAAACTTTTATTGCCATGGTTGTTGAAACAATAATTCTGTCGCAACTCACCTCCCCGGCGTTTCCGCCGCGGGGTTTTGTTGTTTTAACGCGGCCGGGGTGTGACAAAAATGAACCGTCTATCTTAATTAACTATACCGAATTCTCAGAATATTGAGTTAGGCTATAAGAATCCTCTATTTTAAAACTTGCTTAATCAGGGTTTCGATTCTTCCAATGATGGTACTAGCCATCTTGGAGATTTCATAATAATACAACCCTAAATGGGATGTAAATCTTAACTCTACTTGCCTCTCAGGAGGTGAACATGGTAATCTTAGGAGAAGATAATCAAGATACAAAGAGGATACAGAGATTTTCCAAATCTCAGGCTCCAGTTCATACATCATTGCTTGTGTCAAACAAGTGACACATTTATGTTACAAGTCCACGAATTCCTTATTCGGAGACATTTACTTGGAAACTCCCATTCTGGATATCTTCTTTGAATACCGTTAGCTGACTTTAGTACCATATGACTATCGGAATATCTTTGTGGTCCCATGTATTAAACCTCCATACTGATCAGGCATGGAAGCAATCTATGGAACATATTAAGATACACCAATCCTTATACGGCGCTTTTATCATACCATCTGGTATTCGCAATCGATAGAGATTGAAGAGATAACAACTATATATGCTGACGCACTTCCTCTTGAGAGAGGATACTTCTAGGATTCTATGACTGAAGGTTTCTGAAAGGAACAAAAAAATGGTTCTTATGATTTCGCCTATAAGTTTTACCTTACACTTAATATCTGGGGTTCTTACGGGAAAAATTTCCAAAAGTTTGCTAAGCTTATGGTTTTATGAGAGATTTAGCAGCACCTGAAATCGAACATAACTCTTAGCAATAAAATCACAATAAGGGATTTATCTAGTGTCATTATTAATGTGTACTGCCTCTAGTTATTCATCAGGAGGGTTAAACGCCTCCATTCTTAATCCTTTTAAACTTAGTTGTAGAATCTTTGACAAATTTTAGGGCAGAATCTGCTTTGACTGGTTGTTTCTTAATCTAAATAACGTGAGTAGCTGAGGTAGATCCATAACGGATTTATAATCAGCAGACTTTGAAATCTTAATGTGCCCTCTTGTTGCCGATGCTAACCACCAATAATTATCTGCATTAAGCTTAGATTTTTTGGTAGACTGAATAGGGCACTATTTCAATTAATGGGCTAAAGTTTGTATCAAACTGTTGACAGTCTAGATCCTTTATGGTGAGAGTCAGAAAATTCTTATTCCATCTTTTTCCATTTCGTGATGCGGATAATAGGTTTCTAATAAGGTCCTTAAAACTTGGACCATCCTTTAATGTATAAGAGGATCTTTCTTGTGGACTTCATTAATGTCCTCACTAATCAAGGGTATTGCCCTCGAACGACCGAGATGCTTACCTCACCGTGTCCCTTCCTGCATAACCGTTGATACACCTAATGGTTTCTACTTCATCTAACAATTTCTTGCAATCGATGGCCCCTTTTTATTATTGAAGTCTCTTGACTTCCAAGAGATGAAGTACTTTTAAGTACATCCTAAAAAGAAATGGGGTTCCTTGCCATATATGATTTTGTTTGGTCTATTCTTCGCATTTGAAGTATGAATATAGCTCTTCTCATGAGCAGCGACATGTGTTTTAAAGCAAGCAGCATTTGGCTTCTTGAACCTTTTCACGACTTTTCTCATAGCCTTTCTAACAGCTGTGTTAATTACAGTTTTGGAGTTTAACTCCATTAACATTGAAGTTCACATTTGATGCATCATTAACATCTGTCGCATTTCTAGCATCGCGACTGTTGTTTATCTCTTCTGAGTTTTCCATACTCGAAGCTTTGGTGTTAAATACCAAAGTCAACAAATGCTTAGGCAATCCATACCCAGTGTCTCCTTGAATTTTCAAAGGCTCATCATAAGGAGTCTTGATAACTACTTGCTTCTTATCACGTACAATATGGGCTTGGTTTTAAGACGGCCAATCCATTCCTATCATTATATCGAGTCCCTCTTATTTTAACGGTAACAAGGACAGTGGAAAAGAATGATTCCTAATGGATATAAAACATCCGTCTAATATTGCTGAAGTAGTCTCTGAGGTACTGTCGGCCAATTCTACTTTATACTTAACGCTTAGAGTTTTAACAGGCAGATTTAATAATTTACAAAATCCATTGTCTACGAAAGACTTATCTGAACCTGAATCAAATAATACTCTAGCATGGGCGTTATTGATAAAGAAATACCTGTTGTGACATTGTCATCCTAAATAGCCTCTTGAGCATCCATTTGAGAGTCCCCAGCTTTGTTCTTCTTAGCCTCTCCAGGCTTCTTGGTTTTATTTGGGCAATTAGTCTTGATATGCCCCATTTCATTGCAACCATAGCAGGTTGTGTCCTTTATATCTTGGCAATCTGAAGTCTTGTGCCCTTCTTTATTACAAATTCCACAAGGCCTAGCTCGTGACTCTAAAGTGCATTTCCCTTTAGTCGCCTTCTTTGGGCAGCGGGTCTTTATGTGCCCCTTCTCGCCATAACCATAGCATGTGGCATCCTTCAAGTCCTTGCATTCCTGGGTCTTGTGATCCATCTCTTTACAGATGCCACATCCCCTGGTCTGTTCATAGAAACATTTTCCAAAGTGCTTCTTCTTGCAAGTTTTACATTTGGGTTTTGCCTCATTTGGCTTGGACTGGTTTGAACCAGCCTTACCCTTTTTGTAACCCTCATTTGGGGTATTATCGCACTTTCACTTATGATCCTTTAATACTCGATCCACAACTTTGTTTACGGCTGTATCTATCATATCCTGTAACTTGGTGCCCGTTAAGTTCAGTCTTGCATCAACCTTCTAATCAACTGGATGATTGTGAGCTTCAGAGGAGTCAGCCATAGTGAAGCTTGAAGGTTACAAACCAAGTAGTAATAATTTGTTTAATTATATAGTGAATTGTCGAACTTGATGATTAAATAGCCATGGTGTAAATCAACCATATAGGCCAACAGATAGTATTAAATTTATTTGATTATGTTTTGCCTAGGTTTTTAAATAATCCATCTTTGGCACTTAAACGGGATATAATCCTTCATATTTATTAGACAGGGGACATAAATCACGACTGTCAATGTCATACCGACATTTTATATTGCACAAGGGCTTGTTCCAAAGGACTTTTGATGGCACAGAGGCCTTGTCACTAAGGAAATTTTAAAACATAATCAATGATTACTTTGGATCGGAAAATTTCATAGTTCATTGTCTTGACAAGAAGTTATGAAATAAAACTATCTTTTTCATATATACATCTTTGCCCACAAGTATTCATCCCAATGGATGTTTTGATGTGTACATCATGTTCGACGTTTATTAGCCATGATTCCTATTGATCATTTATGCTAAATAAGGGGTTTGGAAGTTCCTAATATAAAGATGACAAGTGTGATTTTATCGCATCACCTGTTGTCAGGAGAGTTAACATGTTTTCAGATGTTAACAAGGATTCGAATCTCTTTTAAACAGGTTTTACCATCGTAGCCAGGTCTTTAATGACATTCAAGCTAGGTTATACCTTTTAAGATTCCTTTTTAATATGTATACTGGCAGGAAAGGATTGATATTTATTTTATTCAGGATTTTCATTATAATTATCCTAAATTTATTTAAAATACGACCATGGCACAAAAGGCCAAGTCACAAGGGCAACTTTAAATTATACCATATTTTGTAGAATCAAGGTATTTAGGCTTGAACGTCGTTCATTGCCTTTTCTTGATAGGGAGTTGTAGGCTACGACTGTCTTTTGTCTTATATGACAATGGATATGGCCTGTAAGTATTACATCCCTAATGGATGCTTAATCACAAAATAAGAAAGGATTTCGGGAGAATCCAGTAGAAGGACGATTTATGCGGTTTTATCGAACCACGTCTGCCAGGAATGTTAACATGTTACAGATGTTAACAAGGATTTGAATCTTTTGAATAGGTTCTACCATCTTGGCCTCATCTGAAATGACATATAGGCTAGGTTTACCTTTAAGATTCTTTTTAGTATTTAGCGCAGGACAATCCTAAATTTAGATGTTAATAAGGATCTGAATCTAATTGAGGAACTGCCATCTTGGCCCTATTCTTAAAATGACACATGGGCTAGGTCTAGTCCTTTTTAGATTTTTTTGCCATTTTATTATAATGGTAGATCTTATACAAGGAATGTTATTTTTCATTAATTTCATATTTCATGTTTAAAATGTAATTTTAAATTTAATCATTCCACTACAAAAATTAAAAGTACAGGTTTGCCCTAAGCGAGACTTGAAAGGAATAATGTTGTCCTCGAAGGGACCCAAAGATAAGTATGTCCTTATAAGGACTACTAAGGAAACGATCTTCAGCAAAAGGAGTTTCTTCTTAATTTTATTTCTGAATGTTTTCTCCTTGGTTGCACGTTAATCCTAGTCGCAGTACGAAGCTCGGCCTTTCCTAGGCTTCATATGGGGAGAATTTCCATTACGGCTTCTTTTCTTGGCGACATATTAAATTATATAGAATTGAAAGCAATAATTTTTCGAATAGAGATGAGAGTATTCCTATGTTACGTCTAGACTCAGAAGGTCAAGGAATGTGCTACTGTGTCATTGAGATTAAACACAAATGGCTAGTGTTTAATTCACTCAATGTTGGCTCTGATACCAACCTATCACACCCCGATATTTCCACATATTACCGGTGGGCCCGGTGGGGAGTACCGTGACGTAGTTGATATCATCATAGTCAAACAACACAATTTAATGCACAGCGGAAGAAAAAGATAAATATATTACAAACCGATATAAAGTAATATCAAAGTATTACGAATGGAATGTAAAGGATCCACAGGCGGATCAAGTAAAAGATAATTGTTCAACAGATTTTAACATCTAAGCTTGCAAGACTCTTTATTGATGCTAGGAGTAGCCAGCCTATTCCGATTAGTACCTGCACTTAGCTTTTTTGGGAAAATACGTCAGTTTACACTAGTAAATACAATTTAACTGACTCATTTTGAAAATGTTTAAGAAAATTGATTTGAATGAACAAGGCACAAAAGATTTTATAAGTTCGGATAATTATTTATATATAAACTTGTAAAAGAATTACATGTTTCTTATGCGTTCAATAGCCCGGGCTGAACACCGGGTTAAAGATTAATTAACACACCACATGATATAGTCCCGTGGCGAGTTATTCTCGAAACCGGTGGTTATACCTTATTATTTATAATTGCACTGTCAGGTGTACGCCTACACCCCGTGCTAAGGTCGTGGCCATTTCTGTGAATGATGCCAAGGATATCCGGGACATGGTCATTAAACCCCCAAAGGCTTTAAGCAAACAAAACAATTTGAACGGGTCATCTCAATGAGTTTAACCTTCATACGATTAACAATTCAATGCCCAACCAAGCGGTATTTTATATACCGTACCCCAAGCCCGTATAAGCGAAAATAAGTTAAAAGTATTTACCTGAGCTAAATATAAATTCAATCCCAGCCGTATCAAATCAGCAAGTACAGATAGCTTTTACTGGGCTCCTAAATCTGGAACGAAGGTTTTTAATAACCTATTAGATTTCTAACGGGTCTTTAATTAAGCCTATGATTAGACGGGTTAGTTTTAAAGGAAGATACGGTTCAAAATGCATGATTATGCGAAGACCGGATTAGAATGTGGTTTAGACCCGACAAGCTTGCATACTTGTTTAGTATGGGTAAACTAAACACATTCTGGATTTTGAGATAAAAATGATATGGTTTGACCCGTTTCGGCTAATTTATGCAAACTAGTTACATAAGCTGATCCGAACGCGAAAGTGTGTAACGGTAACTCAAAGAATAATGAACAGGTTTCCTAAGTTAATATGCCTTAAATATGTTGTGATATCAGTGGGATACCTTCCATTATGCCCAAAGCGAATTTGAAACCAATTTATGCCTCGTAGGGGTATTTTGGTCATTTTAAAGGTTATAAGAGAGGTTAAGTATTATTCTGAGTTCCAGGTTTGATATAATCAGTAATAATACTTAATTTAATAAGTTATAATAGTAGGGTATAGCATATATGTGAAAAATTACTATTTATAACCAAACTATGCACCGTAGGCAGTGTTGCAAAAATCGCGATTACTCGGCGATTAATCGCCGACTAGTCGCTAGTCGGCCTCCTAATGAGTAATTTTTCACTAATCAGTCAAAAAATCGCTAGTTGGTCAAAGCCGGTCCAAGCCGCCCTAGTCGGCCCAAGTCGCCCTAGTCGGCCCATTTGAAATCCTTACAAAACAGGCCCAAGATTACAACTTTAGCCCATTTTCCTTATCCCTTACCCTAATATGCCGAAGAATTTGAGTCAAAGAAAGAGGATGAAGTAGACGTGGAGAATGAATACGAGTCGGATGGTGTCGAAATCATTGAGCACTACGGGGATGACGATTACATTTGAGCTATTTGTTAATGTTTGAATATTAAGTACTGAGACTTGTTATGTTATGACTTATATGTAAGTTTAGTTTGTATTATGAACTACTTTTACCTTTTAAGTATTATATTGATATGGATGTGTGAGTATATATATACATATTAATAAAAATAATAAAATTTACATATAAAATTCCGATCCGATTAATCCTGAGTACTCCTGAGTAATCCCGAGTAGTCGTTAGTCCCCACCTCACCGGCCGACTAGCGACTAACGAGTTCTCCAACCTTGACCGTAGGGGCATTTTGGTAATTTCACATAAGCTTAAAAGGTCAAAACTGGAAATCTGAGTTTAAAACTTTTCTTTACTGTTAAAATATATAAATTTACTTAAAATATCAGTAGGTATTAAGTTTCATATGCCAAAATAGTTTTAACTCATACTATGCGCTTAAAACGTGTAAAAGTCGGTTTTAAGCGATTTTCGGGTTTAAATAAGAAATCTAAGTTTTTGATCAGTTTATAAAGTTCAAAATACCTTATTTATGATATAAAATCAGTAGCAAAAAGTTTGGTATCAAAATATTATGTAAAACTCATTTTATGGGCCAAAAGGGCAAAACCGATAATTACCGAATTAAAGCTAGAACTCTATGTTATGCTCAGCCTAAAAATAAATAAAATCTTTAAAAATCCCAAAATATTATTTTATATTAGTAGGTAAAAAGTTTGGTATCAAAAATTGGGTTTAGATAGGATATACGCTAATTATGCCGTTTAATAAATAAAAAGCTTTTTATTTATGCTAATGAGCATAACTCCTAATCTAAACCTCAAACTGATGTCAAATTTTAGGGACAAGTTTATAAATCAGTAATAAAGATTATTGTCCTCTCACATTTTCAAAATTCTCGTTTTAGGGTTAAAAGGGCATATTGGTCAACATTTAAGCATTTAACGGAAACATGCATGAACTAGGATTTCTATGGAACCAAGTTGTATAACCTCGGAGGGTTATACTAACCTAAAATATGGTCTGAATGGAATCCTAAGGCATATTTAAACTATGCTAAATCGGGTCAGAACTGAAAGTCAAAGAAAAAGTCAACTTTTGCGACTTTCGGTTCCGAACCGAGCCTATACTTAGAATTGTCGGGTTGAATCATGCTTAGGCATGTTCAACTAATATTTATCAAGTTATTAAAGTGAGAAAACTGATTTTTATGGTTTCTTATATTAATAGTTATGAATTTATTTAAAATTAACCCGTTTGACTTTCATTTGACCCGACAATTTAACTAAGTAGACGTGGTAATTAGGAGGTGCCCTTTTTAAGGGTTTAACACCTACCTAATTACGGTCACGTAGCCATGTTTGTTGGGAATAATGACTTAACCGTTTAAAAGTCAAAGCGTTTATCGCAAACGTTTGACTTTTCGGCTATAAACGCTAAATAATTTAAACTAAGCACGAAGGATACCTACAAAAGGGTCCAAAGGACTGAAGGAGGTTCTCAAGAAGCTCAAGATCCTCCAAGAATTAGAGAACAAGCAGATTTGAAATGAAGGTGCAAATGAAAGCTAAGAACAAGGGGCATTTATAGGTTTTTGAGGACCGTTAGGATCGTTCCTCGGTAAACAGGATTCGATCTCAGCCTTACCAGTGTGCCCCATGTTTAATAAAACTATGGGTATACAAAAACCAGCCCCTAGAATCAAAAGTGTGAGACAAGAAGCAAAACCACAGCTGGTTTTTAATTATTCCGGAACTGGGCACTATATACGGTCCGCAAGGGACCTGGTATACGGTCCGTAAGACCAGTACAGCATACCAGAATCTTTCATTGTTGACATATTAGGCCCCTGCACTTGTTAATTGCCATTTCCGACACATCTAAGGCCCGTTAAACCATTTTTAAGGCTCTACAATGATGCCTAAGCATAGGGAACATGAAACATGCTCAAAAATATGCCGAATGTCAGTTCGTTTGGTCGTACGGTCACGTTGTTCGGCTAATTACGACGAAACACGGACGGACGCGAAAAACGAACCAAATTACGTGAAGAGTGGAATTTTATCAAGCCAAACACTAAAATAAAATATTTTAGTGCTTACATAAATTTTTGGGTGCCCGGAAATATTCAGAATGTGAGATATGCGTGAAAATGCAAACTTGTGCACTTTTTGACACTTTTAGTCCCTGTATGACTTAAAAGTTTATTTTTGCGCGCGAAACACCTCTAAGCCTATTCCTAAGCCATATAAAGGATAATTAGGGTATGTTTAACTCATGGTCATATTCTGGAAGGTCCGATACCCTATGAATCGACATACTTTTGCAGTTTGACGCAATTAGTCCTTTAATTGCACAAAGTAGCGCGAAACGTTGTTTAATAATATCCAAGCCTTTCATGGCCCATAATGGGCATTCCCAAGCATATAGTTAAATATTACTACACTCCCGTTCGCTTAAATGGTCACCAAAAGGCGTAGATGCAAAAGTTGACGCTTTAGGTCCCTTGTGACAACTCGAATTTCCGAGATTCTACTTTCGCATTTATTGCACCTTCACTGTTTGTTTAGTTGTTTACTTGCACAATTTGTTGCTTTGTAACTATACACGTTTTGATTTAATAAAGTGTATTGTAATTGTGCATGGTTATGTGTTAAGTGTGACAAATACATGAACTTGGTGATGAAACTGTAAAGTTATATTGTGATGGGTGTTTTATGTAAAAGATGATACTTAGGGATGTATAGAGTCATTAGTGAGATTCTAATCATTCTTAACCCTAATCCCTTTCACTAATCATTCACAAGAATCATCACACGTACTTTCGCATTCTCTTCTCCTCTCCTACAACAATCTTCTCATCATTCTTGGCTTCACAAGTTCTTTTGCATCAAGTTTGATTTTCCAATCCATCTAGAATCAATCCAAGGTAATTGTTTAATGATTGTTTGTTGTTATCAATTCTTGATTATATGATTCATGTAAACCCTAGCTCTTCACATACTAGTTCTGTATTTACTGATTAAATTCTGATTGTTGTGAGATGATGTTGATTAGTGTGTAACAATTGCCTGATGTTAAGATACATAATATGTTAGAATCGCTGAATGATGATTGGATTGCATATGAATGAATTAGGGTTATCTGATCGTGAAATCAAAAATGTAACTGTTACAATGAAAGTTGAATGCTCGCATGATTTGATTGTTGTTTGTCCGAACTTTTATATGGCTTGCATATGGTCCGATCTTGTTGCTTGAATATAGTCCGAACTTTGATCATGTAACATGTAGCTCCGAGTTTTAATCCATGAAATCTTGTCTGACTTTTTGTGATGTAACTTTGTCCGAATTTTATTAATAAAGCAAGGAATCCGACTTTTTGAAAGACTTAAAGGAGTCCAACTTTTAATAAGATAGAGGGTCCGAACTTTTGTATGGTGTAACAAGGTCCGAATTCTTTTATACATCACAAGGAGTCCGAGTTCTTTTAGGAGTTGGTGATGTCCGACCTTTTGACAAGGAGAGAGAGAGCCTTGTCCGACATTTGTGAAGGGGAAGCCCCCTTGGTCCGACTTTTTGCCAAGGTAGTGTGTGTCCGAGTTCTACATAAGGCAAGGGGGGTCCGAGTTTTAAATGGGGGATTGATGTCCGAGTTTTGTTGTGGGATGCCCCTTGTCCGATTTACTTTGAGGTGCCTTGTCCGAATATGTAACTTGGTGATGTTCCGACTTTTGTTTATGATGCATGATTGTCCGATTTTTGATATACAAAGAATGTAGTCCGAATGTGTGAAGATGATACTAATCCGACTTTTACATGCTCAACATGATACCTTATCTGAGTTCATGAATAATCTGTTGTCTGAGTTTTGATGGAATGTTTTACGGTCTTGTATGAAGAACAACATGCTACTGTATGCTGCTGTATATGACTTGTATATGATTGAATGATACCGTAAGTTATTGGATGAACGCGAGATAATTGTTATGTGTTACTTGACGATGATTGCTTAAACACACCTCGTGATATATATTGCATGCGAATCAATGTGATGCTGAACTGACTGTGTGTCAATGCATTACCTTAGGCCTTGATTGATTGATTGATTGTTTACGAGCACATAACTTAGCATACCGAGCAAACCAAGGTGAGTTCACACAGCCAAGGCATGGAATTCCCGGGTTGGGAATTGGGTTGGAAGATTTGAATTGGATTATTACTCGTACTTACGCTATTGCTAGACTATATACCATCATCCTCAGGTTAGTCAGGACACTTACGTAAAACCAACGTAAACTAGTATCTACCACTGTCTCCCGGGTCGGGAGGACACTTACGTAAAACCTACGTAAACTCATACCTACTACTGTCTTCCAGGTCGGAAGGACACTTACGTAAAACCTACGTAAACCCCACGCGTACCACCGTCCTCGGGGAAGGGCACTCATGTAAAACCTACGTGACCTTGTACGTATTCCTGTTCTCGGGTTAAGAAGAACACTCATGGTTGCAAATAGTCTAGTAAGGATAAATATGGGAAGCCCCCATTAGTGATAACTGTAACCACGGGAAGCCCCCACTAGTATTACATACATACATGGGAAGCCCCCATTAATGAACATACGAATTACCATTACGTACTTACTTTCTGTGAACTCGCTCAACTAGTTGTTGACTCTCTGCTGCATGCCTTGCAGGACCTTAGGTACATATGGAGCTTGCACAGGGAGGAGCAGGTCGTTGTGGAGCATGGATCGTGGATGCCATGTTAAACTTTATAACACTTGAACTTATTACATACATTGGGTTTTCATATTATGCTTCCGCTACTAATATTACGTTTGGTTTGAACATCAATTGTATTGAGTTGGATTTTTATGAACTACTTTAATTATTATATGCTATGTTCAATATGATTGGTGGCTTGATCCTGGTCATGTGACGCTCCCAAGCGGTAGTACTCCGCGTGTGGATTTTGGGGGTGTGACATCCCTCTATTGCGCAAACTTGCGCATCTCATCTTTTAATAGCATTGAAGCCTCATCTAATCCATATTAGGCATTCTTGAAAGTATTATTAACCATCACGATGCTTCGGGTTCGCTAAAAGGTCATTCAGAGGTATATTAAACATATTGACACTTTTAGTCCCTCTAATTTGCAAAGTTGCGTGTAACTTTACTTATAGGCATAAAAACCTTAGACGGCCATTATTTGGCATTCCAGAGAGTAAAATCAAATATCATGAAGCCCCCGGTTTATTAAAAGGTCACTCAGAGGTAAGAATTAACATGTTGATACTTTTAACCCTTCATTGCGCAAACTTTCAATTAATTACACAAACGGCTACACTCGATCAACAAGTGGCTCATTTGTGAATATAAATACCATACGAGGTTATTTAGAAACTTATTTTAGGTATGTTAACACTTCCAGTCCTTTCATAATCAAAGTTTTCGATTTTTTGAAAAATTAGTCCCTTAAATTCAATGTTGGACTTTATTAGGGTTTATTACACGTGTCAATATATCATTGGACGTGATTTTATGAGGTGTTACACCTATGCATCATTTCCTGAAACACATATGAAAATAGGTACGTCAGCATAAAAATGCCTGTGAGATACATAGGTTTTATTGATTTAGGATTCATGACTTATAAGTTTAAAGAAAATGTTTAAGAAACGTTAGTCATGATCCTTGTAAAATGATTTCTTTTATAAGTCATTTGAAAAGCGATATCAAATCAGATGATATGTATATATAAAAGAATAATGTATGGTTAAATGAATAACCAAGAAAAATGAGTTTGTATATATTAAGTCATTTGTAAAACAATGTTTAAGTGAAAATATGTTGTATGTGTAATATGTCTAAACTGAAATGATTTAAATAACGCTACTATATGTAATACTATAAAAGCACTTATATGTTGGAAGTACCAGCGGTGTATCCACCATGCTTTTATCATATTACACACATACCGTTACTTAAATCACTTACCCCAAACAAACCATCAATGTAAAATGTTAATGGATAGTCAAATGTCAAATGTTTGTGTGAAAACCATCATATGTAAATCATGTAATGGGTAAACAAATGTTATGTAGAGTGAATAAAAGCATTTATTGATTAAAAGCATTTATTCAACCCTATAAGAAAGAATGTACAAAACAATGTATTTGATAAAAATATAATCAAAAGTTATGTTTTGTAAGATAATGCATGCTTTGCTGATACAACACTTATGTGGTGAGTTAAACGCATACATTCAAGCCTTGAGACAGAAGGATAACCCTAGAGTAACGGTTATCAAAATAATGTTTTCGGATTCAGTCATTCCTTTCATCCAAACAAACCCAGGATGTCAGGAACGGGATTTGTCAAGTCCTATGGTACCATTACTTACTACCGAGCGGCGTAGCTAATGTTAATGAATGCATATAAGTCCCGTTTATACAAACCAAATGTTATACCAAATGTAAACATGTTATATGAAAATAATGTACCTAAGATGCTAAGCGAACATACAAGGTAGAGATGTAAAACAATGCGTCCATATGTTACGAGAACATATGCAACAAAGATGTAATGTAAAGCAATGTACTAGGTATGCACTAAATGGACATACATAGCATAAAATGTAATGTAAAATAATGTGCTAGCATGTTAAGTGAACATACATAGCAAAAGAAGATGTAATGTAAAACAATGTGCTAGTATGCTAAGAGTGAACATACATAGCAAAACGTAATGAAATCATGTACTAATAGTGTACTAATGAATATAGCAAGTATACGGTATGAAAACATGGAAAGCATGAAAGTAACAAGTAGGCACATGTGTTTCACCCCAAAACGTTTGAAAAATAGTAAAGAGGGGACTATGTACTCACTTGAGGGTGCTTAGAAGTCTTTAACAACAACCAAGCAAAGCTAGAGGGATCACGGAAATCAAACGGCACCCTATATAGATAACTACATAAATAATCGGACCTAAATCGGGAAAGCGGAGAGTATGAGGTTTCGTAAACCAAATGAGTATTGGAACTCATATGATATGGTTTAACAAAGCCTACATATGAAAATGAAACCTAACCTAAGTGCTTACGGCCCATTACGACCCGTTTAGGTAGCTTATGCTACTTTAACGCGTCGTTCGCGTAGAATGCGTTTGAACCGCTTAACTAGTCCTATGACAAGTAAAATATGCCTTAACATGTCTAATATAGTTACCTAATCAGTTTAGATGTCAAAATTTTGGTTACATATGCTTAAAATGAATTTATGCGTAAAAAGGGCATTTTGGTCATTTTCCTAAGGCATATAAACTACCTATCATACAACTACATAAACGAAGTGACCAAAAGGTATAACCTCGGAAGGTTATTCCCTCTACAACTATGGTCACCTAATGTGTTTGGTCAGATCCTAATGATCGACCAAACTGGTCGGGTTCGAAAGTATAAGCGATTGTTTAGATCGCTTACCTTTACAACCCTATATAAGCACAATTCTAATAGTGACGAGTTAAACATGTTAAAACATGTTTAACGAGGTTTGAAAACAGGTTTGGTATCAAGACAAAGGGTCTTGATACCCAAAAGTAGTTTGGTTACAAAATACGCAAGAATACGCATTTTGGCCGAAACTACGACTCGTCACTACACCTAAACAACGTGGTAATCAGTAGGTATAGTCACTAAGGACTATAACCATCGTGATTACGCTCACGTTGCGAAGTTCAAACGAACTTCGTGTTGACCATAAACTGGTCAATGCAATAAGTCAAACAAAGTTTGACTTTCACGATAAAAACGCGTAAAAGAACGAAAGAATACTTACAAAAGGTCCAAGAATGGAGGTTTGACCCGATTATTCTCAGGTATGAGGTGAAAGCACCTCATCTTAGAGAACCATCAGATCAAATGTGGGTTTTGCAATGAAGTGGGTTGGGGTATTTATAGTTTTCGGAGAGCCGTTAAGATCGTTCCTCAAGAAACGTGCTTCGATCTCATCCGTATGCCCACTGATTTGTGAAACCATGGGCACCCAAAATAGCCCCTAGTATTGCCCAAAACCATTTGCAACACTTGGAAACAGCTGGAACAAGCTGTTTCACACTTTCAGCTGATTTGGGCATTGCTTACGGACCGTAAGCATGTCCATACGGTCCGTAAGGACCTCTGGTGCTAGCAGAAAGTTTGGCAAAATGGCAGAACAGGCCCCTGTGACTCCGAACTTGGTTTTTGATGCGTTTTGACACGTTTAAGCCCCGTTAAATCATTTTAAGGCTCCAAAATGAAGTTAAAGTGTAGAGAACTTAAAATATGCTCAAAATTATGTCGGATGTCAGTTCGTTTGGCCGTACGGTTTCGTTGTTCAGTTAATTACGACAGAAGTTGTAACGGACGCGAAAACGATCCAAGTTATGCGACGAATGGATTTTTATCATGCCAAACACTAAAATAAAATATTTTCATGCTTACATAAATTTTTGGATGTCCGGATGTATTCAGAACGTAAGATATGCGCGACAATGCAAACTTGTGCACTTTTTGACGCTTTTAGTCCTTGAATGACCAAAAAGTTTATTTTAGCATACCGAACACCTCAAAGCCTATTTCTAAGCTATATTAAGGATATTAGAGTATGTTTAACTTATGGTCATGTTCCGGAATGTTCGTTACAGTATGAATTGACATACTTTCGTAGTTTGTCGAATTTAGTCCCTGTAAGCGAATAAACTTGATTTCGGCATACCAAACCCTCCAAAACTTATTTCTAAGTTATGTAAAGGTTATTTCAGGTATGTTAAGCCTATGTCACTATTCCGGAGTGTTTGTTGCATTAAACTGGTTATATTTACGCATCAGTGCGCATATAACCTTCCAGAAAGCGATTTAAAGCCCGAAATCGAACAAGAATTGATATGTGCAAATGATACACATATTTATACAAATACCAAGTATGAAATACAATATTTAATTGGTTTGGTATTTTTTTGATGGCTGTGGAGGCACAGGTGTCACACGAAGTTAGAAATCGACAGATTTCGCACTCACCAAGTGTTAGATCTAAGTGAAAACCATTCAAAACATGATTTTTACACAAAAACGGACCAAACCGACACATATTTTGTTCACTGAATAGTGGGACGAGGTGGTGTCGAAACCGTCATGAATTGGACTCGAAAACACATCCGATTCAGGTGAAAACCCATCTCCGAACGCCAAGAACAGCCACGAATGCTAGTTAGACTGTTTTTTTGCGAAGCCCGGCTTCGTTCGAAGGCACTGCCTTCGTACGAAGGCACTGACTTCGTGCATCACAGCCCGATTCTCATCCGTGACTCAGACAAAGCCCTCTCCGACTCAAAGTTTAATCAGTAGCTTAAGGTTGGAGGGATGAACACTCGATTTTCCGAAGATAGACGTGAAGAACACTCGATTTTGGACAACGAAAGCATCACTTGTGCGAAGACCCACCTTCGTACAAAGCCTCTGTTTCCCACCGACACTTTGATTTTCGACCGTTTCGGCACTTTGGAGGACTTACGCTTTTGTTCCCGTACGCAGGCTGATCCGGCGTTCCCTTCAATCCATTTTCAGATCGTGTTTATTTGTTAGACATGCACTGTGAGTATACACGAACCCGTTTTCGTTTAATGCACTTTTGGGTGTTACATACGTTCTCTATCAAAAACATAATGCTTAACACTTTTATAAACGTTAACCGCTCCCGCATGCTATACGTGATTAGTTTAATGCTTGTTGCTATGCTTACATAGTGATTACTTGTCCGACCGCCTTTTGGAACGATAGTACTATAGTTTGGACTCAGCACCTGTTTGTTTAGGGGTTGCTAAGGATCACATACTTTACTTCACGTGTTCGCTTTGGTGAACATGTGTCGCGCATACTCTACTCGCAGTCACGTGGTTAGGTTGTATCATTATTGATAGTTGCTTGATTTACCCGTTACGTGTTACATGCTGGTTATGCGTAAACGCTTTTTATGCTATGTCTACGCAAACTTGTGTACTCACCTTTACATCATTGTAATGACTTTATTTTAACGTATGTGACAGGTTGATGATTATGTATTACAAATGAATAGATAGTCTAGAAACTCACCAAATAAAATCTAGGTTGTCGGACTTGTTTTGTTTGAGAGATGTGAACTCCGTTATGACTGTTTATTGAAATATTTGTTTATTAGTATGGGATAATAGACCTTTTAAATATTGTCATTAAATAGTTGTTATGGATTTTCTTAATCAATCTGGTTCGCCTAGTGCCGCGCCCCGATGATTCCGCCATCGGTTGGGGTGTGACAGCGACAAACTTAGTTTTAATAAGTTATTTAAAATTAACTGTCCTGATAGATGAAAGAGTTCATCTCTGACAACTGGCACAAAACCGGTAATTTCCGTACTCTTTATTTATTATTTATTATCTGTAATTATGTGCTTAAACGTCAACTGTTAGTGCATACATCTGTCGACTTCGTCTTGTATCGAGTCTTAGTCTTAGAATGTTAGATTAAGGCGCATTGTACGAGATTTCCCGACATGTCCATATAAGTGAAACCTTATGAGAGGTTCCGCTTATTCGTACATGTCCGTATAAGTGAAACCTTATGAGAGGTTCCGCTTATTCGTACATGTCCGTATAAGTGAAACCTTATGAGAGGTTCCGCTTATTCGTACATGTCTATAAATACCTCTTGAGCGAAATCATTTGTAATGTTCTTGTTTTACATACCGAGGTGCTGCCGGTGTGAGAATTGGTTGTAAACGCTGTTATATCAATCAACAAAGTGATTTAAGTGAAGATCTAGCTATTTCTACGTCAGGTACTTGTTTTCCGCACCTGTATCTGATCAAAACTCCTCTGATAGACTCGTTCGGGTCAGAATCCGATCCTACAAGTGGTATCAGAGCTTCAGGAGGAGGAGTTCTACAAAGATTTGCTGGATTTCTTCATAAATTCTTACTTCTACACCTTCTTTCTTCATCAGAACGAGATTTTACAGTCGGAATTCGCTCAAAATTTCACAGATTGTGTGTTACTGATCATTGTCAAATCCCTGAAAGTTTGAGCTTAAAATTCACACTAAAAGTGGACCAAATCACCTTCGGATGTAGTTTCGCTTATTTGTACAACGTGTGGTTTCGCTCATAGTTCCACCTAGTTTCGCTTCAGTGTCACTTTATTCGATAGTTTCGCTTCAAAAGTCATAATTTAAAACAAGTTTCGCTCATTTGACCTAATAAAGTTTCGCTTATTCGGTCCAATAGGTTCCGCTTATTAGTTCAAAACAAGTTTCGCTTATTTGACATCAACAGGGTTTCGCTTGTTTGTCACAACAAGAGGTTTCGCTTTTGTGTCAGTTTGCACGAGGTTGTATCCGTTGATCAGATTTTGTATGTGTTTACATCGTTCCTAGAGTTAAAGTTCATGGTCAAATTCATGTGACATTAACTTGTCGGGTCTCGTAAATTGAAGCTCAGGTGCTTGGTTTGATAATATTTGTCGGCCACATTTAAAAAGATATCGATCAGATCTTGTAGTTTATCAAATATAAATTGAATTGTCATATAAAAGGTCCAATGAGCATTTAAATGACTTAGAAATTGTCGGCATGTGATCATTTAGAAAATCAGGTTGCATGTGAAACATTTAAAAGGGTATCATGATTTGAACTGTAGTATTGTCGGTTAATGGAATTGGGTGGCCCAATGGGAGTTGTTTAAAGAAAAAATAATAAGTTTGAACCGGCCACGTTGAATAAATGTTCATAATAGCAGCCCAATCATTGGTGTTAGTTAGTGGGTTTATCGGCCCAATCAGTTGTCGATTAAGTGGATTGTGAGGCCCAATCACAAGTTTGAAATTTAATTAAAATTGTTCACTTTAATTGATAGCACATATCATTCACAAGGGCCGAGATCTTCAAATGATTACTTTGGACCGTGTGTAAATTTTCATTAATATCATAATTATCAGACATCATTTGCATAAATCAAGAAATTGCTTATTAATTTTTAAATTGTCGACCATTAAATCAATTTGTTAGTCAGGTAGGGTGGCCCAATCAGTTGTTGGTTTAGTGATTTTAGAGGTCAAATTGAAAGAGGTGAACGGTCATGTGACTTAAATGTGTAGGCCCAATCCATGTGCTAAAGGTTTGAGGTCTAATAGAATTAGAACAACATCAGACATTAAAATTTGCATGTATTGTTGTGAGGCCTATTGATTTTTATGGTATACAAGTCTCAGCCCATCTCGGCCCATTGAAGTTGGTCAAAATAGTTTGAAGGTAAGTCAGATTGTGTTGTGAGTTTTGGGTCAGTTTGCACCAAATTCAAGTCATATCAGTCTCATTCGCACAAGGTCGCTTGAAATTGATTTAGTTCGTTTGCGAAATTAATCAGTCATTTAAATTCAAGCTCGGTCAAGGTTGTGTTACCAGGTCAATTGAGAGTGAACTCAGTTTGCACGTAGTGGGTCAGGTTGTTTGAATTTGATCCGGGTCATAGCAGTCCGCACAGTTTGTCAACCTTCAGTCCGCATAGTTTGTCAATCTTCAGTCCGCACAGAATATTCATCAGTTCGAGTGATTCAGTTCGCACAGAGTATCAGTTTGATTCAGTTCCTTTGATAAGTGTTTTAAACTGATTGTGTTTTGTTTGTTTGTGTTACGTCAGGTGATACAGGTGTGAAACATGGATACTGAGTTTTACAACGTGTTTGCTACAACCCCTGCTAGTCCGTCTGACATTACAAAGACCATGACAATGGAGAATGAAACTGGAACAATGCAAAAACCTCCGAAACTTATGGGAATTGAAGATTATCATGGATGGAAGAAACGATTTGAAAATTGGGTGCAAGCGAATCATTTAAAAGCTTGGGAGAGCATCGAAACTGAATATGAGAGGCCAAAGAATTCAGTGGGTGTTGATAAAATCATTTCAGAGTTCACTGAGCAAGAGAGAGAGAGTTATAAAGCAGAAAAGATGATGATCAATTTGCTACAACAAGCTGTTAAGGAGGATATATTTGTGTTGCTTCAACACGATGAAAATGCTTATTCTATCTGGAAAGCTCTTAAAAAGAAATTTGAGGGAAGTACTGAAATGTTACAAAGTAAAGCAGCTTTATTGAAAAAGGAGTTTGAACTTTTTACGTGTATGCCTGGTGAGACGACCAAGACTCTTATTGAGAGATACTGTCATCTTGTTTGCACAATGTCACTGTTAAAGATTACAAAAACTCCAGCTGAATGGGTTGAAAAGCTTGCTGATGCATTACCGCAAAAGGAATGGGGCACATATCTGATGATATTGAAGAATTCCGGACAGTTTAGCAGGCTATCTATTGCACAGTTTATCGAGAAGCTGGAGGCACAGGATTTGGAGCAACAGAAAATTGCTAGAATGAACAGTTCTACTCATCAACAAGATATTAAATTGTACTATAAAGGAAATGTTCAAACTGCTGAAGCAAGTCCAAAGATACAAACTGCATTTAGTGCTGGAAATCAACCTACACTAAGCAGTCAAGGATCAGTCAACTCTAGTGGTTTTTCAACGGTGAATCCTCCAAGTGTTCAAAGTGCATCTGCTGGAAATGGACATTCGATTCAGTGCAATGTAGCTCTACATCTTCAAAATGGTCAAAATTATTCTGAAGAAGTTGTAAAGCATTATATGGGATTATTGGTCACTGCATTAGATTCTTATGAAGGGTTGATTGCCGGAAGAATTGGTAATCCAATGCTCACAAAGGAAGATTATGACCAAATTGATGTAGAGGAGCTAGAACTGATGGATATTAAATGGGCCTTAGCGAGCGTTTTGAGGAGAGCAGAAAAGTTTAGATTGGTTACAGGGAGAACTGATTTCTTGGATGCAAATCTTTCTAATCTTGGATTTGATAAATCTAAAGTTGTCTGTTTTCGTTGCAGGGAGAAAGGTCACTTTAAAAGGGAGTGCAAGAACCAGGAACCGAGAGGAGCAAAGGAGTCTTCTGGAAAAGATGATTATTACAGGAAAACAATTTATCAGCAAATCACTCATCAACCGCATCAACAAAAAGAACCTCAAACGGCACATGGAAAATGATCGAGGATGCAAACAGGAAAGCTTATTATGGCATTGTTGATCAAGATGATGAGAAAATGGCTGGAGGATTTAGCTGGGACAAATACATTCCAGCTGATTCAAATGTTCATGCTTTCATTGCACATATTGTTCGAAAGCCAGAAATGCTGAAGGAATGGATGGTAGTGTTATCTGATGAAGAGAAGAGTGAAGATGAAGGATCTGTTTCTTCTGAAAACAGTTCATCAGAAACAAGTGATGATGAAGAAATGGAACAGATAAATTTGGGAAAAATTCATTTATCTTCTGACACTTTTGAATTTTATTTTGCAGAAAAATTGAAGAAATTAAAAGAGAGGAAAGCTGCAAAGGAAATTAAGGAAGTCAAAGTGATTGAGAAGATTGTGGAAGGTGAAAAGATAGTTGAAGTCGAAAAGATCGTTGAAATCACAAAACCTTGTCTTACATGTTTAGAGTCTTGTAAACAATGTATAGAAAAAGATGAGAGGTTTAGTGAGTTAGAAAAGTTGAAAGAACAATTGTTGTTTCATGTAAAGAACTTGAAAAATTCGTATGATGTATTGAACAGGCATGTGAATAGTCTGGAGAAGACTAACTCTGAACGAGAGAAAGCTTTGAAGATGATGAATGCTACAATGATGACAAAGCAGAAAGAGATCAACTTGTACATAGAAGAATGTGCAAAATGGAAGAAAGAGTTGGATAATGAAGCAGCTGAGAATGAAAGAATCAGAAGATTGCTGCAAAGTTACAAAGGTTGTGACTACATAATCGATAGAATTTATCCAACAGTAGAAGGTTTTGAAGTGTTTAAAGATGAAGAAACAAAGCCAAAGAAGAAGAAGGATACTGGTAAGAAACAGGGTGTCTGTTATAATAAGTGTGCGCCTCCGATTTGGGAAGGGTACTCGCCTAGAAAACCTAACGAGGAAGAACTAAAACAGGCGGTCAATATTAAGTTAGAATCCGAGATAACCGATGTTTTACCGGAAAATATTGACGTCACGTTCACAGCGTCCGACACAGATCATGAGTCCGAACTTATAAAACGAGTGGTCAATCAGGTGTTGGATAAGGATGAGGAGTCAGAGTCAAAGTCAAAGTCCGAGTCCGAAAGTTCGTGTCAGTCAGTCGGGAGTTCGAGTTTGTCTGAAAAAAGTTCAAAATCATCGGGAAAACGGGTTTACAGTAAAGAGTTTTTGTTGTCAAAATCTAATTTGAATGATGAAACATTTGAAGTTATATATACTTTGAATGGTTCTGACAAATTATATTTTGATAAAGAGTTACCAATAAGAGGTGTTAAAAATGAATTGATTAAAAAGGTTTTCAAACTTACAGAAATTGATATTTCTGAAATAAAAGATTTAAATCTTACTGGAAAACCTTAAAATTACACCTCAAGAGTACAACAAAGATTAAACAAGAAAAAAGGTTACAATTCTAGTTCTGGTTTTCAAAAGAAACCTAACCAAAATCGTAGCTACAAAAAGAAAGGACTTGGTTTTACTCCAACAGAAAACTATAAAAATGAAAAATTTTCTAAAAATACAAAATTTGTTTCAGGTACAAGCTCGGAAGAGGAAGCAAAAAGCCCATTCTGGAAACAATCTAACCAAGAATTTCTTGCCGAGAAGAGAAAGAATGGAGCTTATTTGAAGAAAGAGACAAGAACCTGTTTCCGATGCAATGAAGCTGGTCACATTACATGGAACTGTCCGAAAGCGACAAACACAAAACAGGGAGTTTCTGGAAAACTGAAACAAGTTGTTGTTGATAAAACCGAACCACTGACTGAAAAATTTAACGTTTTCAAAAATTCAACATTTGAAGTTGGTGAGTGTTCGAAGAGATTTTACAGGCGTAGTGTGAAACTTGACAACCAAAAATGGGTTCTTAAGAAATCTGAGGTAAAATCTGGTGATGAATCTGATTCCACAAAATCAGAGGAGCCACAGTTTGATGATAATGATGAAAACTCAGTTCCATCAATGGATGATGAGAATTTCCACCATTGAGGACTGAGAATTTTAAAAGGAAAGTTGGAAAGTCTACAATCTCAAATCAGGGTTATTCTGAAATGGATAATTTTGATGTTGAAAAAGCATTTAATGGGAAAGTTAAGAACATTTTCGGAAAAATGGTTGATGGGAAGGTGAAAGGGGTAAAAGACTTCTACGCTACAAAGAAAGCAACTTACACCCCAACAAAATCTGAACTGAAATCACCCAAGGCTGGTCAGGCTTGGGTGGACATTTTCTTTGCTTGAAAAACCTGACTTGCCGGAGATCCCAAATTTGTAATCGTGGATCAGGAATCGGCATCTTTCATGTTTAATAAGGTTGTTTTGAAAGTTCTTAAAATTGTTAAAACTTTACAGGTTAAAGGACTACGCCGGAGCTTCCAGGTTGGTAAGTGCGAAGCAGGAATCGGCATTCTGATTGGTAAAATGATTTGTGTAGAGGTGACATACCTACAAGTGGTATTGTTTGATTATTTTTACAAAGTGGTACATGTTGATTAATTGCTTAATGGTAAATCAGGGACATTAATTTGTACTTGATTTACTAACTCGTGATAACACAAAGAACAAGATGATGAACCATATCCCCAATTTTAACAAAGTGATAAACCTACAAATGGTTTTTATCTAAACAAACTTATTTTCCGGAAAAATCATTTTGATTAAAACAAACTTAAATGTTTTGAAATCTCAATGAGAAAATGGTTTGTGAAAGGGGGAGTTCAGATTGTTTATGCCTAGTGAATGGCGAATTGAGGCGATTTGATATCGGTTGTCATGTTTTTGTACAGTTTGTTTTGAATTTTCTTCAAGTAGGTCAAGAGTTTAGTTTTGTTTTTCAAATTTTTCGTTAATATGTTTGCATTTTAGGGGGAGTAGAAATTTCAAAAAATCCAAAAACATTATAAAATTTGAAAAAGCCAAAAACATGATAAAATCAAAAATGAGTTTTGTTGTATAAAAGAGGAAATGATAGTACATCAGTGGACTGTCACAACATGCTAAAGAATTGGAGAGATAAAAATGTGATAAACAATCTCACTGCGGATATGCCAGTAGGTTTTTGCACATTTAGTAGATTGTGACGAGATATAAACCTAAAAATTAAAACTTGCTTATTCTGTGGGTTAACAAAACTGCTTGGATATATAGGTAACCCCTGAAATCTTGTTTGAAAGGTCCCTTATTCTGAGATACTAGGTATTTATGCTCAGTGATATCTGGGGTATTATCCCGGGACTTCTGCTGTATGGAAGTACTGACCTAGTCCCCGGATAATGCTTTTTGCTATGCTTTGAAACATAAGCGCCGCCCTCAGCAAGCTGATGAAACAATAAAATTGATAGTCGCTGCTGTTGAAATCAAAAGATCCTCTAAAGGGGACACACCGAAAAGTCGAAGCCGTCATCTCTCTGCGAATACGGAAGTATCGACCTGAGCTCTCACGGCCCTCGCATTTAACCCCTGAACAGATATCATCTGTGGTATACTCACCTGTAAGACTGAATATTGGGATCTAGATACGGGAGTATATACAAGAAGTGGGACACACGGATAAGTTTAAGTCATTAAGACATTAACATCGTATCACGGAACAATTGAACTTTGTGTGAAAATTTAAGTGGACAAATATACTGACAATCTAGGTGAATTGTTTAGAACTTAAAATGAAATGAAGCTTAACGATGTTGGCGACCTGTCTCAAAAACTGATATGATCCTCTTACACGAATTCACAAAAATATTGATTGTAAATATTTCTTTACTGCATTACATTTGTCATTATTTCAAAATCCAAAAAGATTTTCAGTGTGTTTTAGCATAAAATGTTGAAAACTCAAAAAGATTTTCGACAACTGATATTGAAAAGCTGATTTTCAAATTTTGAGTGCTAAACATGATGAGTATCATTTGAGGGGGAGTTTGTTTTTAAAACTGATTATTCTTAATCAAATCTTCAAGTGGTTCATCAATACTGTTACTGATAAAGTTTCAGTTTGGTTTGAGGGAGAGTTTGTTTTAGTGCATACACTTTTATTCTAAATTGTAAAACTTATGTTTTGGGTAGAGAATTTGCAGGTGATCCAGTTGCAGGTGATCCAATTTGTGTTGTTTGAATCTGTAATAAGCCAGACAACGATCATAAAGCTGATAATGCTGATGATCTGAAGAAATGTCAGCATATCGCAAGGAGGAGTCTGAAGACCTGCGAGAAAAGATTGAGGATGAAGCCCAGAGACAGATCAAGACTGAAGATGCGAAGACTCTACACTTAAGACTCGTCAACATCTGAGGGGGAGTCTGTTAGTGCATACATCTGTCGACTTCGTCTTGTATCGAGTCTTAGTCTTAGAATGTTAGATTAGGGTGCATTGTACGAGATTTCCCGACATGTCCGTATAAGTGAAACCTTATGAGAGGTTCCGCTTATTCGTACATGTCCGTATAAGTGAAACCTTATGAGAGGTTCCGCTTATTCGTACATGTCCGTATAAGTGAAACCTTATGAGAGGTTCCGCTTATTCGTACATGTCCGTATAAGTGAAACCTTATGAGAGGTTCCGCTTATTCGTACATGTCCGTATAAGTGAAACCTTATGAGAGGTTCCGCTTATTCGTACATGTCTATAAATACCTCTTGAGCGAAATCATTTGTAACATTCTTGTTTTCCATACCGAGGTGCTGCCGGTGTGAGAATTGGTTGTAAACGCTGTTATATCAATCAACAAAGTGATTTAAGTGAAGATCTAGCTATTTCTACGTCAGGTACTTGTTTTCCACACCTGTATATGATCAAAACTCTTCTGATAGACTGGTTCGGGTCAGAATTCGATCCTACATCAACATTATGTGTTTACTCGCTTTACATATGAATTCAAGCATGTTTTATACTTCAAATATTGCATGGTGCATTACATTAAGCGTTACGTCAGAAAGACTAGTAAACTCACCGGTAAGACACGCTGTGTCAACACTTCCGCAGAAAGCAGTCAGATAATAGATTTAGGGCCTAGGAGTAGGTACAACATCAAAAACATATTAAAACCCAAGTGTGGATACAAGGGTTAACATATACACTTTCCGGAAACTAAAATATGCACTAAAAGCCACCCGAAACTCACCTTAAATGCTGAATTCTGCAGAATTCAGCAGAAAACTGCAAAAACAGCATTTTAACACCAAATTATTATGCAGAATTGATGTTTTAGTGTTCAGAATAACTTACAAAGTGTCAGGAATTAAAACTGTCACACAAGGTGCTTCATACCTAATAAAACTGCGCAATATAGCACTTTAACGAACTGTTAACCGAACGAATAACCGGACACTACCCAAAACATCAAAATTAGACTAGAAGTATTGTTTTTATGATATTAAGCTAGTATTGGTGATAAAACACCTTAAACATCATAAAAACACCTAAACACACTTAAACTAACTTAAACCTTCTAGTTTACATTTAAAACCCCCAAGTTCCAAATTTGTGCACTTTACCCCCCCCCCCCACCATGCATAACCGGCCCCAAGGCCCGCATTTCTTTTGATTATAATAATTCCCCATGTTTGCTAGATATTATAAATAAAAACCTTTGTGTAACAAGGTGTTGGAGGATAAAAGGAACTTGAACCATAAGACTTCTCCATTATCATCTTCATTCCAAAAAATTCACATCTTCCTCCTCTCTTCTCTCCTTGTTCTCGGCTCACCTACAACACACACACACATCCACCATTTTTAATCCATTTCAAGGCAATCTAAGCATATACAAAGGTGTATGGAAGCTATCTAAGGAAGCTTCAAGCACTAGAAGTTGAAGGACGTCTTTGTGGAGCTTTTAACCTCTCATATACTTTATTCTTCATCTTCATCCTTCTTGTGCCACTTCCCTAGCCAATAGAGCTAGTAGTAAGCCTTCTAGACACTATTTTAGTTCATGTTTATGTTATGTACAATTCACACCATCTAAGAAACTAAACTTTAAAAGATGAAGAAGTAAAGATCTAACATAATCAAGAGGAAAACAAGTGATTTTAGTGTTATTTGGTGTATGTGATGAAGTTGTGGTTGTTGAATCTTGTGTATATGTTTAGATCTATCATGTTAAGCTTGTTAGAAGCTTAGATCTAACAAGTTTAAGCATGGATCTTGAAAGATCCATGGTTAAACTTGAAGATGAACTTGTGAAACCTTTATGTGAACTTGAAAAATGATTTTTGAAGCATGATCTTGTGTTCTTGAAGTAACTAAATGTATGTAAAACTAACTTTTGAAACTAAAATCCATGAAAAGTTTTTTAAAAGTTCATCAAGAAGCTTGTTTATGAAAGATTCAAGGATGTTAAGTATCACTACAAAAAAAATGCCATTTAGTGGCACACGCTTTTCATGGCATATACATTTTGTGCCGCTAATTTAGGTTTTTAATGGCACTTTTTGTATGACATACTTGTTTAGCACTCCTTTTAGTAGCATTTAGTTTTTATACCACTAAATAGGTTTTTAATGGCACTTTACATATGACACTATTCTTTTTTTTGGCATTAGAATCTACATCAAATTTTTCTCTTTTTGTCATTAAAATAATAAAATATTATCTTCAATCATTTCTCTCCCTGTAGAATTTATTCTAAAAAATCATACGGCAATGTGATCACGAGTTTCGCTTGATGAATCCTAGGCAAACTTTAGTACTCATATAAAAATGTTCTTAATTTTTAACGTCTAACATACTAACGCTTGTAAATTTTGATTCACATATTACTATTTCTATACTTTTGTAATCAAGTATTTTTTTTATTTAACACTTAGTCAGTAAAATTTAAAAAATTAATTTCCCTCTTAACTTTTCCCCGAAATACATCCAGTTCCCTCCTAAGATTTTTCAATCTAAACCAAATCCCGCTTTCGATTCAAATTCCCCCCAAATTCAGTACTTTCACCGTTTCTAATTTCTAGTTTTGGAGAACAAGGGTCGTAGGTAGTTTCTAATTGCTAGTTTTGGAGACCGAGGTCGTCAGTAGTTTAGGTGTAAGACATAGCTCCAACAGGGATGCGATAAAATTCTCTAATTTTTCTTCTTCTTCATCTTTTCTTATCATCAGCGTCAATCCACAGGTTCAGGTATCACCTTTTAACCTTTGTATCTTTGATATTTGTCACTTTCTTTCGTCAAACCCTAGTTTTTATCTGGAATTCGAGTTCAAGTTTTTAACTTTATGTATGGTTGTTGACTACATATCTTGTTAAAGTATGTCTTGACTTATGTTTGATTGTATTATTGGTATTTAATTGAATGTGTGTTGGCGGTTGCTTTGTTTGTCTAATTTAGGGTCTTTTTTTGGGGTGTTATGGGTTTTAGAGATCCATGTTTTTGCGATATATTTTGGGGGTTTGTAATGGAAAATGGTCTAAGGTGGAACTAGTGAAGATAGAAGTAGAGGAATTTGATAAAGATGTCTCTGGGGCTTTTGAGGAGATAAATGGTGGGGTTGAGAGTGTATTTTATTACTGGTGAGCTATGTTTGTTATTTGTATTTTGTTAATAAGAAGTTTGTTTAATTCATTAGTTGGTGATGTATGCAGATGGCTGATGGGGAAAGTACCTCTGGTAATACAACCAAGGATCAACCCATTGTAATAGAAAGTAACATGCGAGATGAACCTCTGGAAAAAAATGCTTTAATATGGCGGATGCTAGTGAGGACAGAAATGCATCAGACATGTGCGGTCCATCGGTCTCATGTATGTAATTAACCCTGCTGGTTTGCCATCGTTTAGCTTTTGAGCAAGTTTCATGGTGTATGATCATGGAAAATGTAGCTTGCTAGCAAAATCTTGTTAAAGGGTGGATGTAATATCTGGATGATGATGTTTTGTAGTTCTTTTTGCTCGCTCCAACGATTTCAAACTCTGAAGAATTGATCATGTTTTCAATATCGCTCGCTTTTAAACAAGAGGTGATCGACATTTGGTTTATCCCATTGGAATCATAATGTGTCAGGTGTGAAGGGCATGCGAAGTTTTTAGAACACTTTTCGTGGTTAAAATCGTCTTCAGTTGTCCAATATTCTTGTGGTTCTAGTTTATCGTTTTTGGTCTCTCTCTCACATATAATAGCTATAGCAATGGGCTGAACCCTACCTACGGACTGGAAACCAGGTAATCAATTATAATGTGTCTGTACACACAAACTTACTCACTCTTCAGGTTAATATAACAATGATTATTGGTACAGGTTAACATAAGGGTAGACTTTGTTGCAGTGGGGAAATTAATTTTTAATCTTACAAGTTTTGACAAATCAAGTATATTGATGTTTGGTAACCCTATTCATGATACGCATCATTGGAAATTTGGAAACAGAGAAATGGAGCAAAATCATTAGAAATTTGGAAACAATTGTTTGGAAGGGCAATTGACGGTGGAATCGTCCAATGGATCGCAATGTAATGGCCACATTTTCCCCAATTTTTGCTTCATAACTGATTTTTGTTATCATCAACGATCGACAAGTAAGTTAATTTGCTTGGTTCTTAGCCATCATCTAGTGGTCTTGTATTATGGTTCCAGCCCCCCATAAAAGTGGTATGAGTTCAATTTCTTGCAAATGCAAGGTTAGGTGGAATAGGGGTCTAAAAAGTTATTCAAAAACATTAAAAAAAAATACTTAAACCTGTTCTTGAATATTAATTAAATTGTTAATCAATAATCTGTTATTTTGTTTTTTAGGCTAATGATTATTGAATGTTTACGCTAACTGTTTATTCAGATGCTGCAAAGATTACTAGATTAGATACTACACTTGGACACTTAGTGATACTTGGCTTCTTTTTTGTGATGTTAAGAGAGACTTGATTATTTAGGTTCGACTGTTGTTATAAAGACTTAATTAAATTCGGTTGTTAATTTGGGTCTGCACATGTTGTCTCATTCTCATAGCACCAAGAGTTGTGGTAATTCGGTAATGGATTTTTTGATAATAAGCGATAGTTTTTATAGTAGCATGTAGTCCGTTGAAAATAGGGATGACAAAAATATTCGACCCTGACGGGCATACTCGAAACCCAAAGCATTTGGGACATGTATACCTGATACTCGACAGGTATTGGGCCGGGCATGGGTATGGAAACAAAATATTCATGTTACTTATTGATTAAAACAGACTGTAGGTACCTGTACTTGTACTTGAATGAAATTCTACACGAAAACTAAATTTGGACACAAATAGCATTTATGATTGATTAACTAGCGTAAAAATTAATATTATCTGTGAGGTAATAAGTAGCTTTGGGATTAGATCTACTTAGAATATACATTTTCACTAGGTTAGAAGATCTTAGATCAGTAAGGTAATCTTGTTCTTTTTCTTTTAATTTAATTGTCTGTTTCACCAGTTTGAGTTTTGAGTTTGATCTGGTTTAGATAAGTACATAAAAATTGACACTTTTAGCTAATTTCATTATATTCCAACGTGTTAGGATTGTAAACAAAATATATTTTGGAAAAGGGCCCCAGATTTTTATGTTGCTTTGTGCTTCCAAAATGGTTAATCCGCTCTTGGTTGTTTAGGTTGATTCCAATATTTCTGTCAAGCCATCTCATTTAAGTATCTCTCTTGCCCAACTTACAAAGAATACAAATGAGGTAAGAAGTGCCCATGCTGAATGCTAAGTTATTTTCAGACGTTTTGATCTAAATAATACTTTCTTTTTTTCTTTCTTTTGGGTTCAAGCAGTTCGTCCTCGAATAGCAAGGAAGCCTTTGCAGCCAGATAACAAGAAGCATTTGGATGATGACGACCCTTGTTCAGTAGAATCTTTTAAGGATGCTACCAGGATGCTAATTCTCTCTTTATTTTTATAATTTATGTTCATTTTACTTCACTTTTATTCCAAAATAGAAGAGAAGCAACAAAACATCGGAGGCGGAGAAAATTAAATGTGAGGCAAGAACTATGGTAAAATATCATCTTGTCTTTCTTAGCAATGTGAACATAAAGGTACTTGCATGTACTACTGTTTGTTCTCTTTATAGTTACGAATTTATGTACTAACATATGTTTTCAGTTATATGTATAGGTCCCTGGTATTGTTTCTTCAGTCCCTAACAACCCTTTATCAGTTAACCATATATCATTTGAAAGAAGCCATAACGATAATGGTAATTACTTTTATCTTCCCAGTTTTTACATAAGTAGTGGACAATATTTTATTATTTGCACATCTAATAGTTTCCTCATTGTTTGCATATTAAAAGGGCTTTACTTTTTTTAGCAGGTATCCACTAGTATCATTGCTAAGAAAAAAGGTTAACATAAAGATCATTTTATTCACATGAAGATTGCGGAAAAAGAGGTTCATGATTGCAATGAAGTTTCATGTTTTTATTTAATTCTGAAAGAGGTTCATGATTGCAATGAAGTTTCATGTTTTTATTCAAACATTTGTTAGTTTGTGTTCTATATGTTTGGTATTTACTAAACTGACACTTATTAGATGCTTGGAATATGTCTGGAACATGATCTAACTTTTAATTGAAGTGATGATATTACAATTTCTACATTTTATAGTTTTATTTTTATTTTTATTTAATATTGTAAATAAATAATGACTTTAGTTAATTACAGTTAACATGATAAATGACTATAGTGGCATTTAATTTGATGTGATTTTGGTGGCAAAAATTAGGTGTCACTAAAAACCTTAAAGTTTGTAGTGGCATAAAAAAAGTGCCACTAAAGATCCTATTGAAATGTGCGACACAAAAAAAAGTACCACTAAAGGCCTTATTAAAATGTGCGGCACACAAAAGAAGTGCCACTGAAAGGCTTTAGCGTCACCGCTTCTAGCGGCACTTTTTGTGTGTGCCGCTCATTCCAATAAGGGCCTTTAGTGGCACTTATTTGATTTTTTGTGGCATTTATTGTGTGTCACTAAATGGCTTTTTATATGTAGTGTATGGATCTTGAAAGATCCATGATGAAACATGGTTTTAAACATAAAGATCTTTTAAATGAGCATAAGAATGATTTTAGAACATGATTTCCAAAAACTCATGGATGGTTTGGTTAGTAAATTAAAGTTTCATAATTTTTTTTTAAATTTACAAAAACACTTGATTTTGAAATATCATTGTATGTAAAGTGTAGATCTAAAAGACTACACGTTTCTAGCAAAAATCAAGTTCATCATAATGCTTTAAATGAAGTAATTAGTGTATGTTACTTGTAAAAAAATGTTGGAAATTGTTTTTGGGGATGAAAAGAAAATAAACACATGTTTTGAAAACATGGGAAACCTCCATTTTTAAGGGAAATTATGCCAAAATTTTTATAAAATTTTGACACTTAGAAAAATATAAGTTTTGGTGAAACTTATTCCCAAATAATTCATCTAAAAATACTTATTAAGGTTTCCTATTTTTTGTATAAAATTTCAAATTAAGAAATAATGATTTCTTCAAGTTAAAATTAATATTAAGTATGTATATTTTTAGGAAAAATATATATATTTAGTGATCACCAAATTTTGTGCTAAGTGTATATTATGTGTATTATATGTAGTATGTATTAGGAACTTAAAAAAAATACACTGAATACTCCCAAGGAGTATAAATACCAAAATACACACACAAATACATAAGGATACTTAAGTATACGAGTATACAAAATTCCTCTCAAGAAGGGTATATGGACAAATACAAGAAAATATATTTTTATAAATATATTAATAAAAACGTTTATGTTTGTTTTTGAACTAAAGTTGTAAACTCTTCAAACAATTAACTTATGTCATGTTGTGAACTCAAAACTTAACTTTTGTTTTGGATGATGAACTATTAATGGCATTATGGAGTTATTTTACATTCATGTAGTATATTCACCTGTTGTATGCAATGAGAACCTTTCAGGATCACACCTCGTGCTTCCGCCTTAGAAAGGGTGTGACAGATTGGTATCAGAGCTGCGATTGTACTGAACCAGGATCCCTTCTCGAGTCTAGACTACAATCCTTAGGATCCTCTCATGAAAACAATTTTTTTCAAAAGTTTTCATTGCATAAAACTTTCCGCGACATCCACTACCTGAACTTGTTTTTCAAATAGTCAAGTAAGGACACTACGAGACTTAGGGTGCATAGGGGTATCACTTAACTTCAACTAGGGACTACTTGCTTATTTGTGTGTAACTATATATATATTAATTAAGTAGTAATAATTAATATATGTACATATGCTATGATTCTTATGATACAGGTACGCATGTCTTCATCTGAGAATAGTGGTTTATCGGAGGAGCATGATCCCATGGCTATTGTTTCCGACGAAGAGATTGCCCCAGCTTCTGAGATCTTCACTTCCGACTATGAGACCGATCCCGAGCTTATGTCTGATGACGACGATCCTGATGATTTCCAGCCTTTCGCTTTACCCGACTTTGGTGACGACATCCCTTTCGTTGATGACGTTCTAGCTTTTCCTCTACCCATTCACGATGTGACCACCGTCAAAAAAATCCAGGTATTCGTACAATTAATTAACCATGATTAGTGCTTAATGACTGTGCTGAATTACAATTAACTACTTTCTGATTATTGTATCATACTTACATGTGCATCAGATATTGCATAATGTCACATCATTATTGCATGCAAGCCATATTTACATAAATGATGCACAAAGCACAGTTAGCACAGTTAGCGGATGACTCAGAAAAATGCTGACAGAACTCAGCACATAGACAAACAGTGTTTTGAGACCCAGTATGGGCCAGAGACTAAGTACTACACTAGTATGGTGTGTAGGGAAGTAAGGACCACAAAACTGCATTCCTAAGTGATAGTTTAAGTGTCGGAAATGCCTAAAACTCACCCAAAGTGCTGAATTTAGCAAAATTCATCATAAATCAGCTTTTTAACACATAAATATTATGCAAAAACATGATAAAATGGTCCTGAATGCTTTCCTAAGTGTCGGGAATTAAAAGTGTCACAAAAAGGGTACATAAAGAACACTAAACGGTATAGTTTAGCACTTTAACGAACCAGTATACAACTGAACAACCGGACACTACCCGAAACACCAAATTACACTAAAAGCATTGTTTTAACATTACTGAGCTAGTTATGATCCCCGAACATCATAACATACCCTATAAACATATAACACATATAATGCACTAACTAAACATTGGATTTTAACCAAATTCTCTAACTTATCATCACCTCCCAACTACACACCCCCCCCCCCATGGTGGATGGTTACAAGGTGGGCCACCCCACCTTGATTTTCTTATTTGATTAGTAGATTTGTTATGTACTAATGAAATACATTACACATTGGGTAAGCACTTTTTGGAAGATTATAAGAACAACCTAAGGTCCATTACCATCATTCATCTTCATCACAAATCAACACCAACTCTCTCCCTCCACTCACAGCCATGAGCCACCACCCCCACCACTATCATTCTCACCTCTAGTTCATCCATTCCATACTCATCACAAGGTGTAAGAAGGTGTACAAGTAAACTTGGAACTTTTGGAGATTGAAGGACCTCTTTCAGTTGCTTTTATCCATCACATTCATCATCTTCATCTTTGATTCTTCCCTAGCCCTTGTGCTAGTAGTAAGCCTCTTGTAACTTGAATTTACTTCTCATTTTGATGGTTAAAAGGTTATGTAAGATGTTAATCATGAAGAACACTAATGAACAAGATGATGATCTCTAACATAAAGCTCAAAACCATAAGAATACATATTGATGAGTGATGTTTTGCTTCTTGATGATTGATTATTTGTGTTTGTGATGTTAGACATCATATGAAACTTACTAGATTATGATTAAACACATGATCTAGCAAGTTGAGGTGATGATCTTGTGAAAGACCAAGATGATCATACTTTATGTTTCTCATGAACTTGAAAATAAAAATGATTTTATGTATGATGAAGTATGAAGCATGTTAGAAGTCTTGTATAAAAGTAATTTTAAACATAGTTTTCTCAAGTAACCAAGTTCATTTGCAAGATTTACATAATCATGGATTTTAAAGAAACTAACCATGTTTTTAGTGGTGAATCAAGTATAGAAATACATTGTTAACAAGAAAAATTCAAAAGAATGATTTTTGGAAGAATCATCTTGTAAGTTGTAAAGGACTTAATCTTTCAAGAAAGGGATTTACAAATAAATAACCAAACTTTAAAGGGTAACTAAACTTACTAAACACACTAGTAAGTTACTACAAGTTTTTATAAAAGTTCAAGTTCATGTTGTTGTGTAAATTGCATCATTTTGGCACTTAGTAAGTGTTGATTGAATTGTTGATTGTTGGGATGATTTTTACAAAAGAAAATGATATGCTTGGAAGCATGGAAACCTCCATTTTTAAAGGAAAGTATGGCAAAATTTTCTAAAAACATAAACACTTAGAAAAATATTCTTGAACAAGTATTTACAAGTATATTTTTAACCATGATTTTCATACAAAGTTTGCCATGATTTTTATTACAAAAAGTATAAATATTGGATGTTGGTTTTTGTAAATAAAAATGACTAAATATGTATTTAAAAGATATATATTTAGAAGACACATGTGTGTGATTATTTGTATACTTTGTGTATTAGTTATAATATTTAGGATTTGAAATAATATAACTTAACAAAATACCAAGAAATTACAATCCAAAATATTACCAAAAATCTCAAGGAATAAATATACAAGTTACACATAATATTGTGAAACCGAACGAAAGAATGTAACTTACAAAATATTCCGGAAAATACATATATAAATATATTTTTGGTAAATGATATTTTGGACACAAAGAAATAAAAATATGATTTTTATGATTGTCACAAAGTTATATCATATTTTGACAAGAAGGAAATATATAATTTTTGGCGATTAAAAATAAATATGTTTTCTTGGAATTACTAGGAAGTATAATATTTTTGGGAAAAATATACATTTTTTTGGATAAACTTGAAATACATTATTTTTGGATAAAAATAAGTTTATATATATTTTCTAAAGTTAGACTTGAAAATATATTATTTTGGAACTACAAATATTTTTGCCAAAAAGGAAAAATTATAAGTAATTTTTCTAAGTAATAATTCTTAAATATATATATATATATATATATATTGGAAAATATATATATATTAGGGGATTTGTATTAGAAATAATATTCCGGAAAGTTTAACACAAAATTAAGTATAAGAATACTTAACGAATACAAGAAAATACGTATTCTCATATGTATAAACCCACACCAGAATACGACACCGATACATGGCAAAAATATACAAATGCAAATACAAATATACCCATCCTTGGGAAGGAAGTGCAAGTATAAATGTGACACCCCAGGATAACCGGGAAAACCTTGCAACTTAACTAGCTTCCTCAGTGAGTGCCATCAAATTTCGGGACGAAATTTCTTTCAACTTGGGGATGATGTGACAACTCGAAATTTAGAACCTTTCGTCGTGACTTGATGTAACAGGTGTGTACGTTATGTGATTAGTTGACATGTTTGGTGCAATGATATATGTGAACATTTTATGTGACTATGTGCTTGCTTGTACGTATGGTATATATGTATGTGTGAACCCGACTCGAGACCATGAGGTCTCGAGTGAACAGTAACCGGTTTGGGCCTTTGGCCGGTTGGGCCATTTGGGCCGTAAACCCCTTAACCGATTTATAAACCCATTAGGGTGCACCTTGGGGGAACTAGTATTTATACCACACCTCTAGCCAACCTTGTCACTCTTTGGGCAACCACACTCACACTCCTACACACACACTCTCACTAAAACCCTAAGAACACAAACACACATCATTTTCGGATCCAACCGGTTAGCACTAGGATTTCGACTCAAGCTTGGGAATCGACACTTGGAGTTCACCTTTCCTACCTCTTAACCGGTTAGTGATTCTTATTGTGTTTGTGCTTGGATTGATGATTATGACATTATGGTTGTTTGCTAAGTTGTTGCACATGAAATGATTGTTTATGATAAAAATGTTACTTGAAAGGAAATAGCTACTTGTTGAACAAAGGATGATGTTTATTGTGTTTGGATATTAGTGTTACATGATGTTCTTGATGTATATGATGATTCTAATGTGTACAATGTTGATAAATCGGTTAACATGTCTTCATTTCGGATATATGGCATGTAGAGTTATGATATTTGTGTCTAAATGAAGCTTAAACCCCTAGATGTTGATGTTCATGAAACCGGTTTACATATGTCATAGAATCGGCTTAGTATAGAACCGAGTTTGTAGTGTTCGGTTAAATGTGTTGATTTGTTATTCATGACTATGTTGGTGATTGATGCAAAATGTGTTTGAATAAGGGTTGTTTATGATTTGAATATTTGAAGAACTTGATGAATGTGCTTTGAATATGTGAAGAACAACTTGAATATGCAATGAAGGGGTGTTGAATATTTGAAATCTGCATTGTTTGATCCATTTTGAGTAAATATTAGACAACAAAGCATGTTTAGTGGATAGTACATAATTCTGCATGAATTCTATTGGATAGTACGATCTGTGCAGAATCAGCAACTGTTGGGGAGTCGAGACCCCTGGTTGCGACTCGAGATCTCCACGTTGCGACACCAGTTGCGAGTCGAGGACACCTGGTTACGACTCGCAACCATAGCATGACAAGCCGAGACCACAGGTTGCGAGTCCCGTTGCGACTCGAAACCTTAGCATGATCAGCCGAAACCATGGTTGCGACATAGGTTGCGACTCGCAACCATCCATGATTAACACAAACAGCATGACTCGAGACCTTGGTTGCGAGTCCGGTTACGACTCGCGACCAAAGGCAGCATAACCCGAGACCGGGGTTGCGAGTCCGGTTGCGACTCGAGACCACGCTTATTGGACTTGCTTAGTTACGGGCCATGGTTAATGGGCCGGCCTTGTGGACTTCTGTGTTAACTGTTTAATGCGTTGTTTTGGGCCTGTTATCACGAGCCCAACTGTTAGGGCCTCACACTTAGACTTTGGGTTGTATATGACTGTTAAATGTGAGCTGTTAATGTTAAACGTGTTTGCCTTGATCAATACCTGTGTACAATACGTGTTGAACATTCGTGCACTGCTTGGCTTGAATCTGATACGAAAAATATCTGTGATAGGACCTAATTGATTACCTGCAAATTGATTGACCTTTCTGTGTTACTACCGAGCAAACCAAGGTGAGTTCACACCCTCTACAAAGCATGGGATTCCCTGGGTTGGGAACGGGGTTAAGGAACGTGGGTTCCTCGTCCTCCTTGGGTAGGACGGCAGTGGTTCAGGAATGTGATTCCTCGTCCGGATGGACGGATAACACGTACTAGACTAAAACTCTATCACGAAGTCCCTCCTTTTTGTATCGACTAATCGCCGGGCCAATGGCGAGCGGGTCATTAGTTAGATAGCGCTATTTAGGTCTGACAAACCTCACACCGTGCCGCAGAGGACGGGCATGAACTAATGGATCTGGGGCACGTCAATGATGATAGACATTGATGTTTTCAGGGCACATAAACATGACTACAGTCAGCAGTCGATATGGTAACGAGTCTAGTGTACGCATGGGGTAGCCCCCACGGCCGAAATGCCTGATAACTAACATGGGGTAGCCCCCACGGCTGGAGTGCCGGAGTAACTGGGAATGAACAAGTCACGTTTTTAAACTATGGGGTAACCCCCACGGCAGGATGCCAGATAAAGGAAACTGTTTTCGAAACAACTAAAACGAACACCCACTGTGAACTCACTCAACTAGTTGTTGACTCGTTACTACATGCTTTGCAGGACCATAGGTACTCAGTTGGAGCTTGCATGGAGGAGAGTCGTTGTGGGACACGGATCGCTGCGTACCTTGTTAAACTTGAAAACCTTTGAACTTATGTTTTACTTTTGAGACTTATGATTCCGCTTGCAACTTAAACATTGTTTGTTTGAAACACCAATCGCATTGGTTAAACTTTTATAACTATTTATATGCTTGTTCAGTATGATTGGTGGCTGGATCCTGGTCAGTCACGCCTCCAAGCGGTAGTACTCCGCGGGTGGGATTTTGGGGGTGTGACAGATTGGTATCAGAGCCATTGGTTATAGTGAACTTGGTTTTAATAAAGGAGAAATGTTTTTGTTAAAACCAGACTATAACCGGTTTAGTGCTCAACGGTCCACAACGACACTTCACTCCACATGCAAGGCTCGACGTTCTAGGTGATATGGTATGTGTATATTGCCTACTTGATAGTTACATAGTACATTGCCCATGGTATGCTTGATTAGTATAACTACTGTTGTTTGAAAACGTGCGTGCTTACTCTGTCCTACTATCGTACTTTCGCGAACCCCTCTCACACGTATTACTCTTGTTATGAAGAATCATGTCTGGACGCGTTAACATGACATAAGCCCAGTTGACGGCTTTGATCAACGAACGAGTTGCCGCAGCACTCGCAGCTGCACACGCAGGAGGTATATCCTGCAGCCCGAACTTATCCTAGGATCTTTAGGATCCTACTCTCGTGAACCAACCTTGTGTTAAACTATGTCTTTCTTTCACCTACCCTAGGTCAATATGCTCAGGCACCGGTGTGCACTTTTAAGACCTTTATGGACTGCCGACCCACTACTTTTAGCGGAACTGAAGGAGCAGTAGGTCTCCTACACTGGTTTGAGAAACTAGAATCTGTGTTCGAAATGTGTGAATGCCCTGAAGCGCGCAGGGTGAAGTATGCTACTGGTACTCTCGAGGGTTTGGCCCTCACGTGGTGGAATGCTCAAGTGCAAATGCTGGGGTTGGTTGCTGCCAACGCCACCCCATGGGAAACTTTCAAGGAAATGATCAGGGAGGAATACTGCAGTCGTGATGACATTCATAAGCTGGAAGATGAGTTCTACAATCTCAAGATGACGGGGTCAGAGATTGAAGCATACACTAAGAGATCGCATGAGCTTGCCTTGTTGTGTCCTACTATGGTGGACCCTCCGTATAAGCGAATTGAACTCTATCTCAAGGGCTTGGTGCCAGAGATCCAAAGCCATGTGACTTCAGCAAACTTGACTACTATCCAGCAGGTTGTTCAGTTGGCTCACCGACTTACTGATCAGGCGGTGGAGCAGAACAAGTTACCAAAGCGCATAGGTGCTGCAACTACTTCTGGTACTTCTAGTGGGGACAAACGGAAATGGGATGGAACTTCAAGCAGGGGTTCAACTTCTGTGCAATCTCAGTCTCAGCAGAGAAAGACTGACGACCACAAGAGCCCCAGTCAGCAGTCGTCTGGTGGACAAAGTCATGGTGGGTACAAGGGGAATCACCCCAAATGCAATCGTTGCAACCTACACCACAGTGGGCCATGCACCAGGGGCAACTGTCATCGGTGCAACAAGCCTGGCCATGTTGCAAAGGATTGCAGGAGCGCATATCCCGCCAATCAGAATCGCCAGCAACCTCAACAGAATCAGCGACAGCAGCAGGGTAACAACAAAGGGTGCTTTCAGTGTGGAGCTGAAGGCCACTTCAAGAAAGATTGTCCCCAACTGAACCAGAACAACAACAACAACAATCAGGGGAATGGTAACAATGGGAACCACAACAACAACAATGGTGCTAGGGGACGAGTGTTCGTGATTGGCCAAGGTGAAGCAAGGAATGATCCCAACGTGGTGACGGGTAAGTTCCTTCTCGACGACTTTTATGTTACAGTCTTATTTGATTCGGGTGCCGATACTAGCTACGTGTCCCTAGAAGTTAGTAGAATGCTTAAGCGTATTCCAACACCCCTGAGCGACAAGCACACTGTAGAGCTAGCTAATGGTAAGAGTTTGGAGGCCTCGCACGTAGTCAAAGGTTGCCAACTTATTCTCGCTAACCAGACCTTCTCTATTGACCTCATTCCTATCGTCTTGGGTAGTTTCGACGTTGTCATTGGGATGGATTGGTTATCCCAACACCGAGCAGAGATTCTTTGCAACGAGAAGATCGTTCGTATTCCTGGTTTAGGTAGTGAACCACTTATGATTCGTGGCGACAAGAGAAGTGCTGTTGAGAACATCATCTCTCTTCTCAAGGCCCAGAAGTGCTTACGAAAGGGCCACACTGCGATTTTGGCTCTAGTTACTGATACCATAGAGAAGGAGAAGAAGCTGGAAGATTTTCCAGTTGTACGTGACTATCCTGAGGTATTCCCTGAGGAATTACCTGGTCTTCCGCCCCATCGCCAAGTTGAGTTTCAGATTGAACTAGCTCCTGGAGCTGCGCCTGTAGCCCGTGCACCTTATCGTTTAGCTCCATCAGAGTTGGAAGAACTCTCCACGCAACTACAAGAACTCCTGGATAAGGGTTTCATTCGTCCTAGCTCATCGCCTTGGGGAGCCCCAGTACTATTTGTGAAAAAGAAGGATGGTACCTTCAGAATGTATATCGACTATCGAGAACTCAACAAGGTGACTGTGAAGAACCGTTATCCTCTACCGCGTATTGACGACTTGTTCGACCAGTTGCAGGGGTCGAGCTACTATTCAAAGATCGATCTGAGATCGGGATATCACCAGCTGAGAGTTCGAGAAGAGGATGTCTCTAAGACAGCCTTTAGAACCCGTTATGGGCACTATGAGTTTTTGGTCATACCGTTTGGGCTGACGAACGCACCCGCAGTCTTCATGGATTTGATGAACCGAGTGTGCAAGCCTTACCTGGACAAGTTTGTTATAGTCTTCATCGACGACATCCTGATCTATTCTAAGAGTAAAGAGGAGCACGAACAGCATCTACGACTTATTTTAGAACTCCTTCGAACAGAACAGCTTTATGCAAAGTTCTCGAAATGCGACTTCTGGCTTAGAGAGGTCCATTTCTATCACACCCTGGCTTTGCGGAAGCGTGGTTAATTTGTGTGACTTCTTAATACCATAGCTTAATCATAACAAAGCTATATGAATTTAAAAACCATGCAAGTCATCCATTAAGTTTTTTTTTTTGAAAACATCATAGAATACCATTGTTTTTAACATGCAACCATAACCTTGTTCAGTAACATTACAACTTATAACAAAACATAAACGTGATTTAGGGATTGTGTCTTGTCCAGGTAAGAGACACAACCCTAAACCCTGATGACTTCATGACCAGTGCAGCGGAAAACATTCCATACCGTGCTAGATCCGTTTAATTTCCTGAAATACATGTGAGTTGAAAAATCAACAATAATGTTGAGCGAGTTCACGTGTAGGTGAGTATGTAAAACATTTGTGAGTATAAAAATAGTTGTGGTATGTAGCAGTGTAAGAGGACTTGTGATCATCAATGGTTTGCAAGGCCACTGACATATGTGAAGTGCAAATAGGGAGACTCAAACCTAGCAGATTTCGCCACGGCAAAGTATGTGGACAAAGTCACCCCACGGTCCGTTTCTAGTTTGGCCGGGGGCTGGGCTCGCTACACCCAGATATATCTACCGCTCCTGTCCCTCGGTCCCTCCATGAGGACTAATGGCCCCATGTTGTTCCTATCCACTCACATGATCGTATAACACCTCCTTACGTTAAACATACCGTTGTAAAGTACTCGTAAATCATAGTAACATGTATTTCACCCCCGCAGTTAAGTAAACTGAAAACAGTTAGAGAAAAGGGGGACATGAACTCACAGTGAATGCGTATCTCTACCAAGTAATCCGAATATCCGAAGCTGTGCAACGACCTACAGGTGCTAATTCTATTAGACGGATGGCCGTGCCTTAGCTTTATAACTTACATTTTTAGGAGACGGTTAGACAACCGTTTCGTGTACATACTTGGTATTTTACTTCCCTTCCCAAGGATGGGGGATTTAAATACATGTGTATTTATACTATCTCATTAAGTCCCACTTAATATATTTTTATTTCTCTTTCCAAAATATAATTATTTTTCTCAAAAATAATATATTTTCTCTTTACATAATACTTTCCAAAATAATACGTTGACAACATACGTGTTGGTGAGTATTTCCGCGTAATGCGTAAGTTACGTTTTAATGATTAGGTGGTAATAGAAATTACCGTTGTAACTTATATTCTTGTCGTATAAGCGTTTGTATTATTTTGGGTTCGGCAAAGCTTGTAAATATTATTTTTTTACTCTAAAAATAATATTTATATATTTTCACAAAATAATCATAAACAGTGTGATGAAAAATTTATTTATCGAATAAATATTTATCACGTTTAGTTTTGTGAAAATCCCACCTCCGATTATTTAATAAATAAAGTCATGGCGAAATATAGTTTGAAAACATCTCAAGATAGTTTAACACTTGTAAATAATCCTAAGTGTTATATTTTTAGAAAATTTCGCCAGAGTTTCCCCTGTAACTGGAGGTGGCCACGCTTTCAAGCGTATCATTTTCTTTTACAAAATCATTTCAACAATTCTTCAAATCAACCAAATTATTTTCCGATACTTCAAACTAGTTTCAACACATTAAACTCGTAGACTAGTATGTAAAATCACAATATTACATGAACTTGTAGTTTTTCTAAAACTATTATGTAGATCTCGTTATATTTAGTGGATCTATGTATAAAATAGTTTAGTCTTGCAAAAACCCCGTTTTTGGAACAAATCACTCTTTACAACTTCCGACAATTTTATAAAAAAAATTGTTATCTTGTCGGATCTTTCGTTTCACAAGTGTTTTTACACTTGTAGTTTATAGAAATCGTCTTTTATTAACATGTTATCCACTTTTGTAAAACATGATTTTCTCGACACCCGGTTCTACGAATATACCACTTGTACATACGTAGATCGGCTCGTTTTAAATACTATTTTTCATGTTAAAACACTTTTACACAAGTTCATGTTTCCCGTGTGGTGGAGTTTCATCTTTTAACCCTTGTACAAAAGAAACAAGTGTATGTCAAGATTCGGGATCTTAACAAAGTCGGGTTAAACGATGATAAGAGCCACCACAACGTAGATCGGGCCTTAACCATCAACATATTCAAATACTACGACATTTACACGCGTTATGACCTTTTATCCAACGATTTTCATGTTTTAGTAGACTTTTTAGATTCGAATAGTGGGTTACCGACATTTAACCGATAAAAATCCTTTTAACCACTTTTGATACGATTAAAAACGAGTTTTAAATGATATACCTCTAGCTCGGGGCTAGGGAAGATTCTAGTCGAAAACGGCGTGGATAAAAGCAACGTGGCGAGGTCCTTCAACTTCCGTTTGTTCCAAGCTTTGTTGTACGTGATCCTCAAGACTTGTATGCACTTGGAACTTGCAAGACGAAAACCGAAGATGGGTGGTTGGGTGTGGTGATGTTCGGCCGAGAGGGAGAGCACAAGGGAGAGAGGGAGTGAGTTGTGATCTTGTGTGTGTGTTTAGTGTGTGAGAGAGTGAGTGTTTAAATAGAAAAAGTTTCGTTATCGTCCACCGGTTCTCCATGCTCTCTAGATATCCGCAATTTCTAATAAAATACTAAAAGTTGTACCACCTAGTTCCATCTCAATGGAACCGGCCCAAAGGGGTGTGGGGTCGCCCGGTTGGGTCTCGATCGTGCAGTTACAGTTTAGTTTGGTTAAAGTCGGTTACTTTAAGGTCTAACCCCGTTAGTTGTTTAATGTGTTATATTGCGGGTGTTAGGGTAATCAGGGACCCTAACTGGCTCAGAAAAATACCAATAATAATCCTGGCAATATTTTTATGTTCCGGGTATTGTCCGGTTGTTCGGTCGGATAGGAATCCGTTAAAGTGCTTAAGATATCCTTTAAGCGTCGTAAGTAATATTTTTAGCGACACAATTTATTCAGCAAAGTGTCGGGAATAATTCTTTGTATTTTGGCACTTTATTAATTAGCTAGAAGCTAGTGTGTAAATAAAAGTGCTGTGTTCCGTGCTTTAGGTACGTTTTAGGCACATCCAATCTCTGTATCTTATTCCTAGAGACGCAATTATACAACCCTTGTATCTCTACACACACTATGGGTGTAGTAAAATAATTCTGGCTCATTCAGGCCTTTAGAGGCAGTGTCTGCCTGATGCTGGTTATATCAGCATGTTCAATAGGTTATCCGTTCAAATGCTACTGTGCTTTTGTGCATCATGTTTGTCACTAGAGTTCAGTAAATAAATAATGTAGTGACAGGAAAAATCAAAGTATGATGCAGACATGTACATGTATCAACAATCAAGTAGCAGTTTATCAGAAATCTCAGTTAAGCACAGTAATTAGGCAACAGTTAATAGCTAATTAAGTCGTACGGATACCTGGTTTTGTGAGGGTTGTCACATTCTCCCCCTGTTTAATAAATTTCGTCCCGAAATTTAAGTTCTGCTTGTAGATGCAGAGTTTTTAGGAAATAAGTGGGGGTATTTCTCTTTCATCCGGTCCTCACGCTCCCAGGTGTATTCAGGACCATGTCTGGCATTCCAGCGAACCTTGACGAGTTTGACACTGCTCCGGCGGGTCCTGTTAACTTTCCAATCTGTGACCTCGACAGGTGCTTCTACGAAGTGGACCGTGTCGTCAACATGAATCTCGTCGATAGGAATGGCAACGTCAACTTGAGTTGGACTCTTCTTTAAATTGGATACATGAAATGTATCGTGAACACCATTTAGTTCAGCAGGTAGGTCCAACTTGTATGCTACGGTTCCAATTCTTTCTAGAATTCTGAAAGGACCAATGTAGCGTGGATTTAACTTCCCACGCTTCCCAAAGCGTGCCACCCCTTTCCAGGGTGATACCTTTAATAACACCATCTCTCCAACTTGAAAATCCATATGTTTTCGGTTTGGATCCGCATAGGCCTTTTGTCTGTGGCGAGCGGCTTCGATGCGTTTAAGAATCTGCGCAATCTTGTCTGTCGTCTCTTGGACGATTTCGGGACCGGCAAGCTGCCTATCACCTGCGTCAGCCCAACATAGTGGTGATCGACACTTGCGTCCGTAAAGGGCTTCAAAAGGCGCGACACCAATACTGGTGTGGTAGCTGTTGTTGTATGAGAATTCGACCAAAGGTAAGTGTTTATCCCAGCTACCGCCCAAATCCATAGCACATGCTCTCAGCGTGTCTTCCAAAGTCTGTATCGTTCGCTCGCTCTGGCCGTCAGTTTGCGGATGGAACGCAGTGCTCAGATTCAATTGTGAGCCAAAAGCTTCTTGGAAGGATTGCCATATCCTCGACACAAACCTTCCGTCTCTATCAGAGATGATCGAGAGGGGTACTCCATGTCGTGCTACGATCTCTCTCAAGTAAATTTCCGCAAGTTTACTAGTACTGTCTTTCTCCTTGATTGGCAGAAAGTGTGCGGACTTTGTTAGGCGGTCAACAATCACCCAAATCATATCATGGCCTCTTGGCGTTCTTGGCAGTTTTGTAACAAAATCCATTGAGATTTGTTCCCATTTCCACTTGGGAATCTCAGGTTGTCGCAGAAGTCCCGAGGGCTTCTGGTATTCCGCCTTGACCTTAGCGCACGTTAAACATTTGCTCACGTAAATAGCAACGTCGCCTTTCATCCTAGGCCACCAATAGTAATTTTTGAGATCTTGGTACATCTTATCCGATCCCGGGTGGATAGAGTACCGTGACTTGTGCGCTTCATCGAAAATAACTTCCCTTAATTCACCAAATAGAGGAACCCAAATCCTTTTCCCAAAACATAACGTTCCTTCCTCGTTTGGCACCAATATCTTCTCCATCCCACGGAGATACTCTTTCTCAAGGTTCTCCTCCTTGAGAGCTTCTTTCTGCGCTGCACGAACGCGCGAGGAGAGATCGGTTTGGATTATCATTTCCATAGCCCTAACCCTTAGGGGCTTGATCCTTTCCTTACGACTTAAGGCATCGGCGACTACATTCGCCTTCCCTGGGTGATACTTTATCTCGCAGTCGTAATCGTTCAATAATTCAACCCATCGTCTTTGCCTCATATTCAACTCTTTCTGGTTGAATATATGCTGTAGGCTTTTGTGATCTGTGAAGATTGTGCACTTCGTACCATACAGGTAGTGTCTCCAGATCTTTAGTGCAAAAACCACTGCGCCTAGCTCCAAATCATGAGTGGTATAGTTCCTTTCGTGCACCTTCAGTTGGCGTGATGCGTAAGCGATGACCTTTTGACGTTGCATCAACACACAACCCAATCCCTGACGCGATGCGTCGCAGTATACCACAAAATCGTCGGTACCTTCTGGTAGAGCTAAGATTGGCGCGTTACAAAGCTTATCCTTTAATATCTGAAATGCTTCATCCTGTTTGATTCCCCAATCAAACTGCCTTTCCTTCTGCGTGAGGAGCGTCAAAGGTTGAGCGATTTTCGAGAAATCCTCGATGAACCTTCGATAGTAGCCGGCCAAACCCAAGAATTGCCGAATCTCGGTTGGCGTTTTTGGCGTTTCCCAATCCTTAATCGCCTCGATCTTGGTTGGATCCACGTGGATTCCATCTCCGTTCACCACGTGCCCAAGGAATTGCACTTCTCGTAGCCAAAACTCACACTTAGAGAACTTGGCGTACAACTGTTCCTTCTTTAGCAGCTCCAGAATGGCTCTAAGATGCTGCTCGTGTTCATCCCTTGACTTGGAATAAATTAGGATGTCATCGATGAATACAATCACGAATTTATCCAGGTATGGCTTACAAACTCGGTTCATCAAATCCATGAACACTGCAGGTGCGTTTGTTAAACCAAACGGCATAACTAGAAACTCATAGTGCCCATATCGAGTTCTGAAAGCTGTTTTCGGGATACTTTCCTCCTGTATCCTTAGTTGATGGTATCCAGATCGAAGATCGATCTTTGAATAGAAGCTTGAACCTTGAAGCTGGTCAAACAGATCATCGATTCTTGGCAGGGGATACCTATTCTTGATTGTTAGCTTGTTCAATTCTCTGTAGTCAATACACATGCGGAAACTTCCGTCCTTCTTCTTGACAAATAAGACCGGAGCTCCCCAAGGCGAGAAGCTTGGTCGGATAAAACCCTTGTCTAACAACTCTTGCAGTTGTGTCGACAATTCCTGCATCTCAGACGGAGCAAGTCTGTATGGTGCCTTAGCCACAGGCGCAGCGCCTGGAACTAAGTCAATGTGAAACTCCACTTGCCTCTGAGGTGGCAGTCCGGGTAAGTCTTCTGGGAAGACTTCGGGATACTCCCTTACGACAGGGATGTCTTCGATCTTCGGCTCAGCAGCCTTCTTATCCACAATGTGTGCTAGAAAAGCAACACATCCTTTCTTCAGACACTTTCTTGCTTTCAGGCAACTAATCATCCTTAACGGTGTCTCACGCTTTTCTCCATGAACAACAATGGTCTCACCATCGTCGGTCGGAATACGAATAACCTTCTCGTGACATACTATCTCTGCCTTGTTCCCGGATAACCAATCCATTCCTACCACCACGTCGAAGCTTCCCAACTGGACTGGTAGTAGATCTAGAGTAAACTCGCGTTCTCCTAATTCAATCACACAGCCTCTGATCACATCATTGGCTTCTACAAATTTTCCATTAGCCAATTCGATTGCGTAGGGAATGTCTAACTTATTAGCGGCTAGCCCAAGTATATTCTTAAATTCTAGTGATATGAAGCTATAGTCGGCACCAGTATCAAACAGAACAGATGCATAGCGTTGATTTACAGGGAACGTACCAGTGACAACGTTGGGATCCTGGCGTGCTTCCCGTGCACCGATCTGGAACACCCTTCCACGGGCTTGGTTCAATCCCGGGCAATCCTTCTTGAAGTGCCCAATGTCACCGCAATGAAAACATCCTAATCTTTTTCCACTTCCCGCACCGTCCCCAACTGGCGGGTTGTTTTGATTGGCAGTTCCGGCTTGATTTGCATTGTAGCCTCGGTTATTCCCTTGTGGGCGATTTCCCAAACCACCACGATTATCGTTTCTATTCATATATCTTCCCTGGCCTCCCCGGCCTGCACTAGCCCAACATGATTCCTTTGAGTGGCCCGGTTTTCCACAAGATTCACAAACTTTCACGTTACAATTGCCAGTATGGTGGCGTTGGCAGTTGTTGCATTTGGGCTGGGTGCCCTGGTACCCTTTCCCTTTCTTGGTACTACCAGCTGATTTTCCTTTCTTTACTGCCATACTGACGCCTTGTTTGAAGTTTGAAAACTTCCTTTTGTTATCTCCTGAGGACTCAACGTGAGTCTCTGTCTTCTTCGCCTTGACTTCATCAAACTTGTTTAAACGAATTGCCTCCTCAGTGAGAGCCACGCTCAAATCAATGGCTTCCGTAATAGTTGCCGGTTTGGAGGAGGTCACCATGCTAATGATTTGGGGAGCTAATCCCCAAATGAAGCGCTCGATTCGCTTGTATTCAGGCGTGACCATATAAGGAACCACTTGAGATAGGTCATGAAACCTCTGGACGTATTCTGCAACCTTTGGTCCATCCATCTTTAGGTGCCAAAATTCAGTCTCCAACCTTTGAATTTCTGCGCGGGAACAGTACTTCTTGCGCATAAGCTCTTTCAATTCGGCCCAAGCCAGGGCGTAGGCGGCAGCTTCGCCTAGTGTTTGCACTTGTAAGTTCCACCAAGATAGGGCTCCGTCTAGAAACAGCCCTGAGATGTAAGTGACCTGCTGGTCGAGCGCACATTTGCTCATGCGGATGGTGGAATCAGTCTTCTCTGCCCAGCGAACGAAAGCAACAGCACCACCAGTGCCGTCGAAGTTGATGGGCTTACAGTCCAAGAACTGTTTGTAGGTGCACCCATGAGGAGGATTTTGGTTGCCGTTAATGTTCGAGCTACTTCCGCTCGGTCCTCCTTGCGAGGCAGCGTATTGAGCAATGGCGCTAGCGATAAGTTGTTGGAGTTCTTCATGAGTCGTGGGCATCGGCTGCGGTTGACGTCTTGGTGCCATCTTCTACAGATGCGTACGTTGATTAGGTCATTTTAACATACGTATAAAGTAATAGTATATAACATCTCATGTTATCAATATATCACACACAACATCCCATGTCCCAACATCCCATGTCACAAATATCATATACACAACATCCCATGTCCCAACATCCCATGTTGCAAATATCATACATATAACATCCCATGTCCCAAATCATAAATAAGCAATCATGTGAATCAGATATGGTGAGAATACAGCGATTGTTATATATCGAGACCATAAAGTGTAGCAAGTGTGTCAGCACGTCACTGTATCATACAATCACAAATCAAATAGGGGCTACATCACCCCTGTCAAAAACAGCATCACATCAGTGTCACATACAACCAGTACATCAACAAATAACAACAAAAAACTGTATCGTCGGCTGGTCTCCAAAAATCTGTGCAGTCACAATCGCGGTCGTCTCACCATCGCCTACCACTATGGTACCAATGAGCCCTATGCGGATGGGGGTGGAGGAGGGGGAAAGTGAGTGTAGAGCAAGCGGCGTAAATGAAGCCAGTCCTCCTCCATCGCCTGCTGAGTGTGAATAACAGATGCAATCTGCTGCTCCATAGTCGTAAGTCGGGCAGCAAAGTCAGGAGGTAATGATCGAAAAGACTGAAAAGATGAAGATGTCTGACCAGGATATGGACCAAAAGATAGCTGAGCTCTCTCGAGCTCCTGGAGTCGCTGTGTATGAGACTCGTGCTGGTGTACAAACGACATCAAAAGATCCTCAATAGTATGGCCCAAATGAAATGGGTGGTATGGATCTGTAGGTGGCATGGCAGATGGGGTCGACCAAAGTAGTGGCGTGCTGGTAAGATCGATAGGTGTAACAGAAGATGGGATAGATGCTATCTGAGGCATGAATGGCATGGTCATCGGTACATGACCGAAAGGGTGGGCTGAAGAGCCCTCTCCAGGCCCCGCTGGAGGAATAAATGATGGGATCTGAAATGAGAAATCAGTATGATGTGTGCCAGTGTAATGTGGGGGAAACGGTGGAACATCCTCGTCCGCCGGTATCCACCCGTGCTGTGCCTCCTCATCTGGAGGATCCATGTGCTCAGCAAAAAGAGCGTGCTCGGGCTCGATGGGTAAAGGATCGATAGGAGCAATAACGAGGTCAACAGGTGCAATATCAGGATCGACAGGGTCAATAACAGGATCAGCAGGTATGTCACCAACGGGTAAAGGAACAATGGGATCAGCAGCAACATGATCGCCCTCGATCACAGGAACATCTACAGGGGGATCAGCATCAACAGGCTCAAGAGGAAAATCAGCATGAACAGGGTCATGCTCAGGTAAAGGGTCAAAAGCAGCTGCCTGCTCTGGGGCTATGGCAGGCTCAGGGTCGTCGAACGCCATGTCAAAGTCAAAATCTGGATCAATGGGACCGATAGGATCATCAGGGTCCTCCATATGCTCATCCATAGGAATATACTCGATATCATGGTCAGGATCAAATCCTGGAGGGAAAACAGGGTCAGAATCCTCGATATCATCATGCTCAAACGCGTAGCTCGGAATGGGGGCAGCTGAAGACGCCTGATCAGGGTCTGAGTCGTGAATAAACTGCTGCGCGCTCGCCCCGCGAGATGATACAGATGCCACAGACTCAAAAGAGTCTGGGACTGGTGAGTGAATGGGCGAGTCTCCAGCTGGAACGTCAGCTATCATCAAGAGACCGCCAGCAGGTAGAGGAGCTACGTCAGGATCCTCGTCCTCAAATGGCTCGTCCTCGTAAAGCTCGATGTCGCCGTCGGCATCGGCGTCTGGTAAAAGCTCATACGCAGGGTAAGAAGCAAGAGGAATCGGTGCCGGAATCGCAACAATAGGGAGGTACCCAGCAGGATCGCCATCAATAGGCTCATAGGCACCCTCGGGTAAAGCGAAGGGCAAGGAGTCATCAGTGTGCTCATCGGCGCCGTCGGGTAACGCGAACGGCTGGAAGTCGTCATCGTCGGTGCTAGTATGGTCTGAGGTGTGCACCTCATGCTCCGAAGACATAACATCGTCTGACACTAACGGTAGAGGTCCAGTGGTATCTGATCCACCTGTAGCTGGTGAATCCATGGGTCTGTAACATAACACAGAATAAGCACAAAATCAGTGAATCAAATAGTCACATAAGTTACCAGATAATAATCACATAATCCACCTAGTCCCACTAGCCTCCCAGCCTCCCAGACTGTCCTTCCTAGTCTCACTAGCCAACACTCCTAGTCCCACTAGCCTCCCAGCCTCCCAGACTGTCATTCCTAGTCCCACTAGTCAACACTCCTAGTCCCACTAGTCCGATCCTCAGCCTCCCAGACTGAGCCTAGAATAATGAATAAAATGTGCTCAACATTTGTTTGTAAAAAGTTTGTGGATCTGGACTTAAGTGGTATGCAGAAAAATGTTTTCGTGAGAGCCCTAGTGATCATAGTCTAGACTCGAGAAGGAATCCTAGTTCGCTATGATCAGAGCTCTGATACCAAGCTGTCACACCCTGGCTTTGCGGAAGCGTGGTTAATTTGTGTGACTTCTTAATACCATAGCTTAATCATAACAAAGCTATATGAATTTAAAAACCATGCAAGTCATCCATTAAGTTTTTTTTTTTTTTTTTGAAAACATCATACAATACCATTGTTTTTAACATGCAACCATAACCTTGTTCAGTAACATTACAACTTATAACAAAACATAAACGTGATTTAGGGATTGTGTCTTGTCCAGGTAAGAGACACAACCCTAAACCCTGATGACTTCATGACCAGTGCAGCGGAAAACGGTCCATACCATGCCAGATCCGTTTAATTTCCTGAAATACATGTGAGTTGAAAAATCAACAATAATGTTGAGCGAGTTCACGTGTAGGTGAGTATGTAAAACATTTGTGAGTATAAAAATAGTTGTGGTATGTAGCAGTGTAAGAGGACTTGTGATCATCAATGGTTTGCAAGGCCACTGACATATGTGAAGTGCAAATAGGGAGACTCAAACCTAGCAGATTTCGCCACGGCAAAATATGTGGACAAAGTCACCCCACGGTCCGTTTCTAGTTTGGCCGGGGGCTGGGCTCGCTACACCCAGATAGATCTACCGCTCCTGTCCCTCGGTCCCTCCATGAGGACTAATGGCCCCATGTTGTTCCTATCCACTCACATGATCGTATAACACCTCCTTACGTTAAACACACCGTTGTAAAGTACTCGTAAATCATAGTAACATGTATTTCACCCCCGCAGTTAAGTAAACTGAAAACAGTTAGAGAAAAGGGGGACATGAACTCACAGTGAATGCGTATCTCTACCAAGTAATCCGAATATCCGAAGCTGTGCAACGACCTACAGGTGCTAATTCTATTAGACGGATGGCCGTGCCTTAGCTTTATAACTTACATTTTTAGGAGACGGTTAGACAACCGTTTCGTGTACATACTTGGTATTTTACTTCCCTTCCCAAGGATGGGGGATTTAAATACATGTGTATTTATACTATCTCATTAAGTCCCACTTAATATATTTTTATTTCTCTTTCCAAAATATAATTATTTTTCTCAAAAATAATATATTTTCTCTTTACATAATACTTTCCAAAATAATACGTTGACAACATACGTGTTGGTGAGTATTTCCGCGTAATGCGTAAGTTACGTTTTAATGATTAGGTGGTAATAGAAATTACCGTTGTAACTTATATTCTTGTCGTATAAGCGTTTGTATTATTTTGGGTTCGGCAAAGCTTGTAAATATTATTTTTTTACTCTAAAAATAATATTTATATATTTTCACAAAATAATCATAAACAGTGTGATGAAAAATTTATTTATCGAATAAATATTTATCACGTTTAGTTTTGTGAAAATCCCACCTCCGATTATTTAATAAATAAAGTCATGGCGAAATATAGTTTGAAAACATCTCAAGATAGTTTAACACTTGTAAATAATCCTAAGTGTTATATTTTTAGAAAATTTCGCCAGAGTTTCCCCTGTAACTGGAGGTGGCCACGCTTTCAAGCGTATCATTTTCTTTTACAAAATCATTTCAACAATTCTTCAAATCAACCAAATTATTTTCCGATACTTCAAACTAGTTTCAACACATTAAACTCGTAGACTAGTATGTAAAATCACAATATTACATGAACTTGTAGTTTTTCTAAAACTATTATGTAGATCTCGTTATATTTAGTGGATCTATGTATAAAATAGTTTAGTCTTGCAAAAACCCCGTTTTTGGAACAAATCACTCTTTACAACTTCCGACAATTTTATAAAAAAAATTGTTATCTTGTCGGATCTTTCGTTTCACAAGTGTTTTTACACTTGTAGTTTATAGAAATCGTCTTTTATTAACATGTTATCCACTTTTGTAAAACATGATTTTCTCGACACCCGGTTCTACGAATATACCACTTGTACATACGTAGATCGGCTCGTTTTAAATACTATTTTTCATGTTAAAACACTTTTACACAAGTTCATGTTTCCCGTGTGGTGGAGTTTCATCTTTTAACCCTTGTACAAAAGAAACAAGTGTATGTCAAGATTCGGGATCTTAACAAAGTCGGGTTAAACGATGATAAGAGCCACCACAACGTAGATCGGGCCTTAACCATCAACATATTCAAATACTACGACATTTACACGCGTTATGACCTTTTATCCAACGATTTTCATGTTTTAGTAGACTTTTTAGATTCGAATAGTGGGTTACCGACATTTAACCGATAAAAATCCTTTTAACCACTTTTGATACGATTAAAAACGAGTTTTAAATGATATACCTCTAGCTCGGGGCTAGGGAAGATTCTAGTCGAAAACGGCGTGGATAAAAGCAATGTGGTGAGGTCCTTCAACTTCCGTTTGTTCCAAGCTTTGTTGTACGTGATCCTCAAGACTTGTATGCACTTGGAACTTGCAAGACGAAAACCGAAGATGGGTGGTTGGGTGTGGTGATGTTCGGCCGAGAGGGAGAGCACAAGGGAGAGAGGGAGTGAGTTGTGATCTTGTGTGTGTGTTTAGTGTGTGAGAGAGTGAGTGTTTAAATAGAAAAAGTTTCGTTATCGTCCACCGGTTCTCCATGCTCTCTAGATATCCGCAATTTCTAATAAAATACTAAAAGTTGTACCACCTAGTTCCATCTCAATGGAACCGGCCCAAAGGGGTGTGGGGTCGCCCGGTTGGGTCTCGATCGTGCAGTTACAGTTTAGTTTGGTTAAAGTCGGTTACTTTAAGGTCTAACCCCGTTAGTTGTTTAATGTGTTATATTGCGGGTGTTAGGGTAATCAGGGACCCTAACTGGCTCAGAAAAATACCAATAATAATCCTGGCAATATTTTTATGTTCCGGGTATTGTCCGGTTGTTCGGTCGGATAGGAATCCGTTAAAGTGCTTAAGATATCCTTTAAGCGTCGTAAGTAATATTTTTAGCGACACAATTTATTCAGCAAAGTGTCGGGAATAATTCTTTGTATTTTGGCACTTTATTAATTAGCTAGAAGCTAGTGTGTAAATAAAAGTGCTGTGTTCCGTGCTTTAGGTACGTTTTAGGCACATCCAATCTCTGTATCTTATTCCTAGAGACGCAATTATACAACCCTTGTATCTCTACACACACTATGGGTGTAGTAAAATAATTCTGGCTCATTCAGGCCTTTAGAGGCAGTGTCTGCCTGATGCTGGTTATATCAGCATGTTCAATAGGTTATCCGTTCAAATGCTACTGTGCTTTTGTGCATCATGTTTGTCACTAGAGTTCAGTAAATAAATAATGTAGTGACAGGAAAAATCAAAGTATGATGCAGACATGTACATGTATCAACAATCAAGTAGCAGTTTATCAGAAATCTCAGTTAAGCACAGTAATTAGGCAACAGTTAATAGCTAATTAAGTCGTACGGATACCTGGTTTTGTGAGGGTTGTCACAATTTCCTAGGGCATGTGGTGAACAAGGATGGGATTCACGTTGATCCATCCAAAGTGGACTCTATTAAGAACTGGCCTGCACCTCGTACACCAAAGGAAATTCGCCAATTCTTGGGATTGGCAGGTTACTACAGGAGATTCATTAAGGATTTTTCTAAGATCGCGCAGCCTCTCACCTCGCTAACGCAGAAAGGCGTTGTCTATCATTGGGGAAATGCACAAGAGTTAGCTTTTCAGCATCTAAAGGATAGACTTTGTAGTGCACCTATCCTTTCACTGCCAGAGGGCACAGACGATTTTGTGGTTTATTGTGATGCGTCAATTCAAGGTCTTGGTTGTGTATTGATGCAACGAGATAGAGTCATAGCCTACGCTTCACGACAACTCAAAGTTCACGAGAAGAACTACACTACGCATGATTTAGAGCTGGGAACTGTTGTTTTCGCACTTAAGTTATGGCGGCATTACCTGTACGGAACCAAGTGCGCCATCTACACCGACCACAGGAGCCTAGAGCACATATTCAAGCAGAAGGAACTGAATATGCGGCAACGACGATGGGTCGAGCTGCTAAATGACTATGAGTGCTCCATCAGGTATCACCCGGGCAAGGCCAATGTTGTGGCTGACGCCCTCAGTCGAAAGGACACTGCGCCTAAGCGCGTAAGAGCTTTGCAACTCACGATCCATTCTAGTCTACCTTCGCAAATACGAGCTGCTCAGGTAGAAGCACTGAAACCAGAAAATGTAAGGGCCGAAGCCCTACGCGGGTCAAGGCAACGCCTAGAACAGAAGGAAGACGGTGCTTACTACGTAACAGGACGCATTTGGGTCCCACTCTATGGCGACTTACGAGAACTTGTGATGGATGAAGCACACAAATCTCGCTACTCGGTACACCCTGGTTCGGACAAGATGTACCACGATATTAAAGCTACGTATTGGTGGCCTAGCATGAAGGCCCACATAGCAACTTACGTCAGCAAGTGTTTGACTTGTGCGCGAGTCAAGACGGAATATCAGAAACCCTCAGGCCTACTCCAACAACCGGAGATACCACAATGGAAATGGGAGCAGATTTCCATGGATTTCGTTACTGGCCTACCTAGATCACAGCGCGGAAACGATACTATCTGGGTGATCGTGGATCGACTCACAAAGTCCGCACACTTCTTGGCAATTAAGGAAACAGATAAATTCTCCACCTTAGCGGAAATATACCTCAAGGAAGTTGTTTCGAGGCACGGGGTGCCCACCTCAATCATCTCTGATCGAGATGCACGTTTTACTTCGGAACTGTGGCAGGCAATGCACAAGTCCTTTGGCTCACGTCTAGATATGAGCACAGCGTATCACCCGCAGACGGACGGGCAGTCCGAACGCACCATCCAAACCTTGGAAGACATGCTACGTGCATGTGTAATCGACTTTGGCAACAGCTGGGAAAGGCATCTGCCACTTGTGGAATTTTCATACAATAACAGCTACCACACCAGCATTAAAGCTGCTCCGTTTGAGGCATTGTACGGACGTAAATGCCGGTCACCTCTCTGTTGGGCAGAGGTGGGGGATAGTCAAATCACTGGTCCAGAACATGTGGTAGACACTACTGAGCGGATTGCTCAAATACGACAACGCATGGCGGCCGCTCGTGACCGTCAGAAGGCCTACGCCGATAAGGGCAGGAAACCACTTGAGCTCCAGGTTGGGGAGCGGGTATTACTCAAAGTTTCACCCTGGAAGGGTGTGGTTCGTTTTGGTAAACGAGGCAAACTCAACCCACGATACGTTGGACCTTTCGAAATCATTGAGAAAATAGGCAAGGTGGCCTACAGACTGAACTTACCAGCAGAACTCGGTGCAGTTCACAACGTGTTCCATGTGTCGAATCTGAAGAAGTGTCTGTCAGATGAGACCCACGTAGTTCCTCTGAAGGAACTCACGATCGACGAACAGTTGAAATTCGTCGAAGAACCAGTCGAAATCACGGACCGGGATGTTAAGGTCCTCAAGAGCACTAGAATACCTCTCGTTCGAGTTCGTTGGAACTCACGTCGCGGCCCAGAGTTCACCTGGGAGCGCGAAGACCGGATGAAACAAAAGTATCCCCAACTGTTTGCAAACGGTACGACCACTACTGAGGGTGAAGCTACGGAATTTCGGGACGAAATTCCAGATCAACGGGGGGTGGATGTGACACCCTAGGATAACCGGGAAAACCTTGCAACTTAACTAGCTTCCTCAGTGAGTGCCATCAAATTTCGGGACGAAATTTCTTTCAACTTGGGGATGATGTGACAACTCGAAATTTAGAACCTTTCGTCGTGACTTGATGTAACAGGTGTGTACGTTATGTGATTAGTTGACATGTTTGGTGCAATGATATATGTGAACATTTTATGTGACTATGTGCTTGCTTGTACGTATGGTATATATGTATGTGTGAACCCGACTCGAGACCATGAGGTCTCGAGTGAACAGTAACCGGTTTGGGCCTTTGGCCGGTTGGGCCATTTGGGCCGTAAACCCCTTAACCGATTTATAAACCCATTAGGGTGCACCTTGGGGGAACTAGTATTTATACCACACCTCTAGCCAACCTTGTCACTCTTTGGGCAACCACACTCACACTCCTACACACACACTCTCACTAAAACCCTAAGAACACAAACACACATCATTTTCGGATCCAACCGGTTAGCACTAGGATTTCGACTCAAGCTTGGGAATCGACACTTGGAGTTCACCTTTCCTACCTCTTAACCGGTTAGTGATTCTTATTGTGTTTGTGCTTGGATTGATGATTATGACATTATGGTTGTTTGCTAAGTTGTTGCACATGAAATGATTGTTTATGATAAAAATGTTACTTGAAAGGAAATAGCTACTTGTTGAACAAAGGATGATGTTTATTGTGTTTGGATATTAGTGTTACATGATGTTCTTGATGTATATGATGATTCTAATGTGTACAATGTTGATAAATCGGTTAACATGTCTTCATTTCGGATATATGGCATGTAGAGTTATGATATTTGTGTCTAAATGAAGCTTAAACCCCTAGTTGTTGATGTTCATGAAACCGGTTTACATATGTCATAGAATCGGCTTAGTACAGAACCGAGTTTGTAGTGTTCGGTTAAATGTGTTGATTTGTTATTCATGACTATGTTGGTGATTGATGCAAAATGTGTTTGAATAAGGGTTGTTTATGATTTGAATATTTGAAGAACTTGATGAATGTGCTTTGAATATGTGAAGAACAACTTGAATATGCAATGAAGGGGTGTTGAATATTTGAAATCTGCATTGTTTGATCCATTTTGAGTAAATATTAGACAACAAAGCATGTTTAGTGGATAGTACATAATTCTGCATGAATTCTATTGGATAGTACGATCTGTGCAGAATCAGCAACTGTTGGGGAGTCGAGACCCCTGGTTGCGACTCGAGATCTCCACGTTGCGACACCAGTTGCGAGTCGATGACACCTGGTTACGACTCGCAACCATAGCATGACAAGCCGAGACCACAGGTTGCGAGTCCCGTTGCGACTCGAAACCTTAGCATGATCAGCCGAAACCATGGTTGCGACATAGGTTGCGACTCGCAACCATCCATGATTAACACAAACAGCATGACTCGAGACCTTGGTTGCGAGTCCGGTTACGACTCGCGACCAAAGGCAGCATAACCCGAGACCGGGGTTGCGAGTCCGGTTGCGACTCGAGACCACGCTTATTGGACTTGCTTAGTTACGGGCCATGGTTAATGGGCCGGCCTTGTGGACTTCAGTGTTAACTGTTTAATGCGTTGTTTTGGGCCTGTTATCACGAGCCCAACTGTTAGGGCCTCACACTTAGACTTTGGGTTGTATATGACTGTTAACTGTGAGCTGTTAATGTTAAACGTGTTTGCCTTGATCAATACCTGTGTACAATACGTGTTGAACATTCGTGCACTGCTTGGCTTGAATCTGATACGAAAAATATCTGTGATAGGACCTAATTGATTACCTGCAAATTGATTGACCTTTCTGTGTTACTACCGAGCAAACCAAGGTGAGTTCACACCCTCTACAAAGCATGGGATTCCCTGGGTTGGGAACGGGGTTAAGGAACGTGGGTTCCTCGTCCTCCTTGGGTAGAACGGCAGTGGTTCAGGAATGTGATTCCTCGTCCGGATGGACGGATAACACGTACTAGACTAAAACTCTATCACGAAGTCCCTCCTTTTTGTATCGACTAATCGACGGGCCAATGGCGAGCGGGTCATTAGTTAGATAGCGCTATTTAGGTCTGACAAACCTCACACTGTGCCGCAGAGGACGGGCGTGAACTAATGGATCTGGGGCACGTCAATGATGATAGACATTGATGTTTTCAGGGCACATAAACATGACTACAGTCAGCAGTCGATATGGTAACGAGTCTAGTGTACGCATGGGGTAGCCCCCACGGCCGAAATGCCTGATAACTAACATGGGGTAGCCCCCACGGCTGGAGTGCCGGAGTAACTGGGAATGAACAAGTCACGTTTTTAAACTATGGGGTAACCCCCACGGCAGGATGCCAGATAAAGGAAACTGTTTTCGAAACAACTAAAACGAACACCCACTGTGAACTCACTCAACTAGTTGTTGACTCGTTACTACATGCTTTGCAGGACCATAGGTACTCAGTTGGAGCTTGCATGGAGGAGAGTCGTTGTGGGACACGGATCGCTGCGTACCTTGTTAAACTTGAAAACCTTTGAACTTATGTTTTACTTTTGAGACTTATGCTTCCGCTTGCAACTTAAACATTGTTTGTTTGAAACACCAATCGCATTAGTTAAACTTTTATAACTATTTATATGCTTGTTCAGTATGATTGGTGGCTGGATCCTGGTCAGTCACGCCTCCAAGCGGTAGTACTCCGCGGGTGGGATTTTGGGGGTGTGACAATAAATACTTGGGAAGTATTAAATTAAGATATACTATTTCAACAATTATTCCAGAAGCTAATTTAAGTTAAAATATTAATTGTTTAAACAAATAGTTACATAACTTGGGACGATACCAAAGACATAAAAGAAACGTAACTCAAAAACATTAATACTAAGACAAGGCACGACCCGTCCGTCTAATAGACGTTAGTACATTGTAGGTAGTCGTGTTTGCTGAAGGAACAGGAGTGACGATTGTTGAAGACGCAAGACAGTGAGTTCATGTCCCCCTTTTCTTTTAGCTGTTTTCAGTTTTATAACTTCGGGGGTGAAATACATGTTACAATTGTTTACAAACGTTTTATACATGGTATGGTTAGCTAAGGAAGGTTACTGCTTGATCATGTGAGTGGTGGGTACAACACTTAAGGCCATTAATCCCCGTCGTAGGACCGAGGGACATGAGTGATAGATCTATTTGGGTGTAGCGAGCCCACACCCATGAGGACCAGGGTGGCCCATGAGGTGACTATGTCCACATACTGAAGCCGTGGCAAAATCCGCTAGGTTTGAATTTTCCTGTATCACTTCACACATACCATTGGCCTTGCAAACCATTGGTGATCTGTTTTTCCTTGTTGCTCTCATACCAGGATTTACATACATACAGACATACTTTAAAGGTTACTCTTATACACAGACAAACACATGAACTCGCTCAACTTTTGTTGATGTTTTCAAATTACATGTATTTTAGAGAATTAAGTGGATCTGGCGGGTGTTTGCATGTTCTAAGTTGCGTTACGAATAAAAAGATGTCATCCGAAGTCATTGGGGTTTAGGAGATGTATCTTAATCCTGGACGAGATACATGGTTCTAAACTCGGTTTTATTTAAGGTCTTTTGTCGAGTCTTCGTAAACTCTTTAAACATGTTGTGGTTTGTAATTTAAATTTGGAGTCTACATTTCAGACAATTATGTTGTGGTATTTTCAAACTTAATTTATGGATGAACATCTCTGGTTTTAATCATATAGTTATTGTTATGATTGAATGCAATGGTATTAAGAAACTCACACCATGATCACGCTTCCGCAATATTCAGGGTGTGACAGCTTGGTATCAGAGCTTCGACCGTAGCGAACTAGGATTCTTTCTCGAGTCTAGACTACGATCATTGGGGCTCTCACGAAAATGTTTTCATAACATACTTTCATTGCATACACAAAACGCCCAGATCCAGGAAACAAACATTTTTTACAAATAAAAGACACGAAACACATTTCAAGGAATTCATTTATGGTTCAGTCTAAGAGACTGGGTAGTGCAGTCTGAGAGGCTGGGTAGTTAGTCTGAGAGACTAGTTGGGACAGTCTGAGAGACTAGGGAGTTTAGTCTGAGGGATTAAGTAGTTCGGTCTAAGAGGCTGGGTGGGATAGTCTGGGAAGACTAGGATGAATATGTTCTTACATCGTTATTACTTACATGCTTAATGATGATTGTTGATATATGTGCATATGTTGTGATTGTTTTGTTATAGACACTTTGTCGTCTTCTGAGAGTGGATTATCTGACACTGTCGACCCCATGGCCATCGTTTCGGACGATGAGATTGTCCCGGAGCCTGAGATTTTTACCTCCGACACTGAGAGTGACCCGAAGATGATGTCAGATGATGACGATGATTTCCAGCCTTTTGCACTACCCCAATTTTGGCGACGATGTACCGCATGCTGATGGTTTGCCCGACGAGGATCCCTTTCTTATTCCTATTCCTGACCAGGATCACCTCATCCTCGGACATCCCGATGATGAGCATGTTGTGGTTCCGATCCTCACCCCTTTGCCTTTTGCGGCTTTTCCTCTCGAGGATTTGCCTTTTGATGACTTGTCTGATGATGATGTCGATCTTTTCATTGATGGTCCCCCTGATGCTGTTCAGGGTGATGGAGTTCCAGCTGATGATGTCATTGTTGTTCCGCTCGTTGAGATTCCTATCGTTGAGGTTTCATCTGATCATTCTGCTCCAGATTCTTTCGAGTCTGTGTCTTCTTCCACTTTGCATGCTTTGGGATTGCAGCGTTACCCCACTGATTCCAATACTGACATGGCCCTGTCTGTTGCACCTGTTCTTCCACACGACTTTGATCATGACGTTGAGCCTGGACATGAGATTAACTTTGTTCCCGACGATCAGCCTATTGATGCACCTGCTGATCTCGAGCCGATACCTGCTGATCCTGAGCATGCACTTGCTCTTGAGCCTATACCTGCTCCTGATCCTCTGCCTGGTCATGATCCTGTACCTTTTGGCATACCTGTTGTTGCACCATTTGTACCAGACCCATCCCTGCACCCGCTGACCATGCTGCTTTTGCCGATCAGGTAGACCCCAAATACGCATTCACCAGCAATGGGTGGATAGAGGATGATGATGATATGCCCCCTTTTGTTGATCCTGTTACTCCCCCTCATACACATGCACCAGTGGATATTGCCCTGTTTCACCCGCTTGTGTCTGATGTACACCGCACTGACCCTCCTATCACATTCTTGCAGGATATCCCTCCACCCCGTCCAGGGGAAGGCTCGTCCAGCCAGCAGCCTGGCCATGTTCCACACGTGTCAGCCGCATTTCCTTACATGCCACAGTTTACACCTGCTACTCATTTTACTTCTGCACCATCAGGCGAGCCACTCATATGGTTTCCGCCGAACACTATGCCAATTTCTGATCCATACCATCCCTCCCACTTTATTGGCTACATGAGGGATGAGCTACTCCTATCCTTGCAGCTTCAGCAGGAGATTTTATGTCGTAGAGTTATGGATCTTGAGAGGATTCAACGTCCTCCACCTTGTTCATGTCAGTCACCTTTTGCGACTCCACCTGCTCCTCTTCTGCCTTATCCAGATTTTGACGTTCGATTTCCTACCATGGAGCAGCAGATTAGTTATCTGTTGCGTCGCATTCATGCTCTTGAGGAGGAGTTAGCACATGTGCGCAGTTTACTTTTCGTTCCTCCACCTCCTCCTCCTCCTCCACCATCAGCATAGCCGGTTTTTGGTTTTGTGCAAGTAGCTTACTTTTGATGAGAGTGTCGCTATTGAGCCTAGCTTGCAAAGCCCTTTTGAAGACCACTTTTTGATTTTATGACTGTTGTAGACTGATAGACATTTTGGACAACGGTGGTATGACCCTGTAGTCCCTTTTGATGTGATATGATACATTTGTAGAACATGTAACTGTATTCGTGATCGATGATTTATACAAGCTCAATCGCAATATTCTCATTATATACATTGGTGATATGAATGTGATGTTATGTGCTTACTTGCATTGATAAATGTTGTCACACCCCCAAAATCCACATGCGGAGTACCACCGCTTGGAGGCGTGACTAACCAGGATCTTAACCACCAATCATATTGAACATGTAATATAGTTAAGTATAGCGGAAGCATTTAAGTAAACCCAAACATAAATATTAATGTGTGAAACATCATAAGTGTTCAAATAGCATTCACGATCCTTTGCCCACAACGACCTGCTCCTCCCTGTGCAAGCTCCATAATGTACCTAAGGTCCTGCAAGGCATGCAGCAGAGAGTCAACAACTAGTTGAGCGAGTTCACAGAAGGTAAGTTCAGTAATAGTAATTGTATGAGTCGTATTATGTTCGTTCATTGTTCATGTATGGTATTGGTTTCCATCGCGGGCCCTTTTGGCATGTATGCGAAGATTTGGGTTAATACTCCCAAATATCCTAGACTATGTATATTTGTATCGCTGGCCACCCTGGCATGTGTGCGAAGTTCTAATATGTTTAGTTCGCAGCCTTCCCGAGGCATGTGTGCGAAGATCAGTCATAATTATCGCAGCCAACCCTTGGCGTGTGTGCGAAGATCTGTTCAAGTAGGTATACTAGTCTAGCCGTATCTTATCATTCACCATCCTCACCCTGAGGACTCGTATCATTAAGTTCCATTAACTAAGTATGTACGTATAATTCATTCAATCCCATTCCCACCCTGGGAACCCCATGCCTTGGCTGTGTGAACTCACCTTGGGTTGCTCGGCAGATACACAAAAAGGTTCTTGAACTAAAGTGGTCAACCACGGCCTATCATGGTTATTATACAAGTCAGGTTTGGTTCAAGTAATGCACGTATGAATCATAGCAAAATGTATAGCACATAAACAGTCAAAGCACATCATAATCGTACTTGTGCGTTTCGGATGGTTGGGCCATTGAGCTTGTGGGAGCCCAACCATCTTGTGCGATATAAATGTCTAAGCCCAACTAAACCCCGGCCCAACGTATAAGTAAACAGCTCAAACAATCCGGCCCAAATACATAACAGAATACGGCCCAACAATATCATACAAGTCTTGTGCGATTTGGACAGTTTGTGCGACTGAACTAGGTTGTGTGATCGGCCTTTGGGCTTGTCCGGCCCATTGGCATAAGTGGTCTAAAAACATATCGGCCCAACTAAGTAGTCCATAGCAGCTTGTGCGGTCCGGTAGCCCTTGTGCGATCAGGGGATCTTGTACGACCGAGAGCTTGTGCGGTTGGATCAGATCTTGAATGATCTGATCTTGTGCGATCGGCGGACTAGTGCGTTTGGGCCTCTTGTGCGACAGGAGGTCTTGTGCGATCGCTTCCATTATTCCGGATTTCATGTCAATCGGTTACAATCAATATTAAATCTAGCCAATTAGTTACAAAGTTTCCAAGTTTATCCTATCAATTAACAGTTTCTCTTTCAAGCAATCATCGATCAAAACAAAGTTGTTATAACCAAATCACATGAACCCTAATTGGACAAGACATGAACACTAATTTATTTAATTGAATTAACCCTAGAATTTTACACATAACATTCAAGTTCAACCATATCGCAGCCGATTGCTTATATATTCGGCAACTTCACAAAGTCATCGATTCTTTCGTTAATCATACATGACATTTATGCGATCCAATAAACAAGAACATCAACAGCAATCAAACATTATCAACTCGCATGCAAGGCATAGCAACATCAAATCAGTCTAGCTTAATGTCACAAATACGATCCTAATCGGTTTTGCCTAGCATGAAATCATATCAACATTCAACAAGGAAAACAATAACAATATACTATCGACTAGAATCAAACGACGAGAGAATGATCCGATTGAAAAGCAAGATCTTCGATTTGCCAAGGGGGTGTTTGCCGTCGGCTTAGAGAGAGAGAGGGGAGCACTAGGGTTTGTGAATGTAAAGTGTTTGGTAAAAAGAATGTGAGATGGTAATCACCTCTCAAATGTATACGAGTAGGGGCTGGGCCGACCCAAACATGGGCTGCCTTAAGTCCGGTTACAAGCTTTACGGCCCAAAGGGCTTGTGCGACTTGGGTTTGTGCGTGTTGTGCGATTCGGGTTATTAACATACATACATATAATATACACAACGCATGTAACACATCATTCATTAAATCACATACTCTAGTTCACATAAGCACGTAACATTTACACAGAGTAGGTCTAAAGTTCGAGTTGTCACATTATCCCCAACTAAAAAGAAATTTCGTCCCGAAATTTGGTATGCACTCACTGAGGAAGCTAGGTAAGTTCAATCGTTCGTTCACTGATTTTCCTGGGGTGTCACATCCTCCCCCCGTTGATCTGGAATTTCGTCCCGAAATTCCGAAGTAGTAGCTTCAGCCTCAGTAGTGGTTGCATTGGTTCCGAATAAATGAGGGTACTTTTCTGTCATCCTGTCTTCGCGTTCCCAGGTGTACTCTGGGCCACGTTTGGAGTTCCAACGTACTCGAACAAGAGGGATTCTCTTGTTTTTGAGGACC